>NW_027272829.1:0-334146 GCF_040938485.1 Diadema antillarum
TGTGAAGATCAACGATTTTCATGAACAACACGACCAAAAACCTTAAACTAAAATGTCACGTATGCAATGCGCAAGTGACCATTTTTGTGTGTACATGATGTCGTCATAGCAATAATGTCAACAAACAACAACAACTGACCATATGACCGCAAGGGAAACCATGTTCCTCAGGATAATTATCACGATGACAACGTATAACTACATGAAGTTTGTGTCAAGTTCGTCAGAAACAACACAATCATAATAGTCTTAAACCATCACGATAATGTAAACAAATAAACGACTGACCATTATCAAAAATTACAATGTGAAACTAAACCATGCTTGTGTCGATCAACGATTGTCACGAACAGCACGACCATTATAGAACCACCACGATAATATCACGTATCGATAGCAAGTGACCATTTCTTTTTGCGTGTATTTCTCGTTGCCATGGTGATAATGTAAACAAATAAACGACTGACCATAGAAGAGAAATCGACATGTTCAATCCTTGTTTATAGATCACAGTGACAACATGACGAAAACACGCGATAACACACGATCATAGCTAAAATCGTCACGATATTATCACGCGTATAATGCGAGAGTGACCAATTTTGAGTGTATTTGCTGTTGCCATGGCGATAATGTAAACAAATAAACGACTGATCTTAGACAGTAAGGGAAATCGACATGTTCATATCTTGCTAACACAGTGACAACATGACTAAACCACACAATCAACGATTGTCACGAACAACACGATCATACAGCTAAAAATTATTGTCCCGATTTATAATATCACGCGTATAATGCGAGAATGACCAATTTTGCGTGTATTTGCTGTTGCCACGGCTATAATAATAGTAATGATAATAGTGAGACTCTTATAAAGCGCACATTTCTACCTAAAAAAGATACTCAAGGCGCTATAGAACAGAGTACTTATTATGTCACGTTACAACAGTATAACAGAAAATAATAAGACAATAAACCGACAAACAACAAGGCCTATATACGTACACATACTATACATACAGGTATACAATATTGTTGATTTATTGAAAATATATGTCTTGAGACTCTTTTTGAAACCATCAATGGAAGATGTTTCTCTAAGGGATTTTGGTAGGCCATTCCATAGTTTTGGGCCCATATATGAAAAAGCCCGATCCCCCAAATTATGCTTGATTCGAGGTATTAGCGAGTTTGATGAACGGAGATTACGTGGTGGTTGGTGAAGATGAAGAGTATTTTGAAAGTAGACAGGGGCAAATTTGTGCAATGTACGGTAAACAAGAAGAAGAATCTTGAAGTTAATACGTTTTTCTACAGGAAGCCAGTGTAGGGACCGAAGTATTGGGGTAGTATGCACAGTTTTCTTCTTGAAAGTAAGTAATCTAGCAGCACAATTCTGAAGACGTTGCAGTTTACTTAGTTCTTTTTGTGGAAGGCTGCAAAACAGAGAATTGCAGAAATCTAGACGAGACGAAATAAGAGCATACATCAGTTTTTCTGCTGCTGATCTAGTTAAATAACTCCGAATTGAGCCCAGGTTACGCAAATGAAATCTTACAGATTGGGGTACTTTAATGTAAATAAACGACTGACCAAACACTGCTGTGAGGAAAACCAACAGGTTCATTAAAAAAAAAATATGAGAACATGACTTAACCATACTTGTGTAAATCAAAGGACTGTCGTGCATCCTTCGACTGTTTGATGTTGTCATGGCGATATTAAGTAAACAAAATCATTTTGACCGACACAACCATAACCTAAAACCAATATCACGTATACACAAGTAACGCCCATGTAAGTTCAAACAAGCTATATATCGATAGTCTTAAATTCTCAAAGAAAAATAATGTACCATAAGGTGACTCAAGAGAGCTACATGTCATGATTTCATTACGTTTGTTTTCACGTCAGGTTCATGGATCTGATCTTACAGTTACTGATGGGTCGCTAATGCATGTAGTCGAAAAAAGAAAAGAACGCAACATGGGTGAGGCCGAGTCTTATGTTCAATGTGGGTCAAAAAGTATCTTTCTCAGTTCATCTTCTTCCGTTTCTCCTGATTTTACCTAAACATGGTTACTCCTGATGCTGGTGTAATACCACCTTTGATCTAAGTTGGTTAACAAAATACACTTAGCCCTAAAACATACAAATACCTTATTATGAGTCTGCTCTAAATTCAACGTTTATGGTATTGATCGAATATACTTCAATCTCGTGTTAATCATTTTCGGCAGGAAGGCCTATAGATCTAACGGCTTTCAGGTGAAACGGAACGACTCTTCGTTCCGAACATAGTAATACAGTCTACCGTGTGTTATACGCGGAGAAGCATACAAAATATCGACAAATATGTTGTGTACTCGTTTACACGAGTCTAAAAATCTCTGTCGGAGCAATTTCAGAGTTTAGGTTATTGTGTCTAAATGGCACGCACATCAGCAGAATGTATTATACACAATCATTATACCTCAAGATATTCCCGAATAGTCCTACAGGTTTAAAATCATTAAGCTCAGGACGAGTCATGGTGGAAAGGAACTACAGCGAACTTTCCCAGTTAGAAGAAATGTGCGAATGGCTTTTTACCTAAAAGAACCATATACCGCACCATATCATGTAGTCGCCTTCTACTTCTGCAAACACATACTATACGTACGATTATTGTCACTAGTTCTCTGCATCTTAAATATTTATCAGATTTCAGCTTTGAATACCTCGAACGGAAGACCAATCGTGCAACGAATGGAACATAATTATTCACTTTTCAAGAAAGATGGGTCGTTGTCTGTTGTTCATTCAACGAGTACATGACAATTTAACTTACTATTCATATCTAGCCCTATACCAGCGAGGGAGTGTAGTAGTACCTGGTTGCTATGGGCGACGGTGGTTATTCAAGTGTTTAGGGACCAACAAGGGGACTGAGTTGATGGTGGTGAAACGAGCACGAGGAATGTCTACGATCGATAATTTGTATTGTTCTCAACAAAAGAGATGTAATACACTCGTATGGACAGTGTTGAATGCCTGTCCTGGCATGAACCCGTCATGCTGAATACTTGCGAACACGCAAGACTTTCAGTATTGCCGTTTGTAGCGTGTAATATACAGCACTACCGCCAGATACTCTCAGATTATCATGAAACAAAGAAATATATAAACTTATAATGTCAAAGGAAAATACCAGTGCGAGGCCTCCTTGTACGAAGTTGTACGAAGTTGTAGGGACTTTAACGAGTCGAAGTTTTCGACTTACAACTTAATCCTGACCCAGAGGGAGAGAGATCCGTGTTTGAATGCACGCAGATTAAACAGACTGATTGAACTTTAGATGTTTAATGAACGATGCGGTCTATATTTGAAAAAAAAAAAACACGAACGCGCGAATGTTGTGTTGTTTTACACGTCACCGTCCTGTAAGCTGTATTCAAGTTGTATGAACACTGTTTATCTACAGTTTTCATTTCACACAATGTACGATACTTCACGTTTTCATTTCACTATTGGTTGTCTTATCCTGATATATCAATTAATAAATGATAATAATGAGTATATTTCTTTAGCCCTCTTCCGTTGCAAGGCTATAATTACCTTTTACTCGTCGGTATAGACCATTGACATTGTTGTCTGCGTGTGATGTACGTAATCATTGCCCAGTCATGCATATGCAAACTGAGTAAATAACATGCTCCCTCTTTCCCAACATTTAATTTTGTATCGCGGGTAAAATAACTCGTTTATCGCTGTATAATGTCATTGACATTTTAACAACACAGTGTATAGTACTGCAAAAATGAACGGCGCACAGTCTCCATATCCGGCATTATCAACAGATTCATTATAAATATCATCATTTGCGTTACAATCATCGACAATTATGAATTCTATTTTGTTAATGTGTCCTCACAGCTGTCAATCGCTGCTTAAACCGAACATTCCTGTAATATACACGATAACTTCTTTCAAAATGTGCACGAAACATTGATTATTGTAGATAAAACATATACATCAACGCAATAATATGAAGTATAATCGAGTGGTACAGTCTGTCAACAAAGTTCACTTTCACTCGTAGTCATAAACTTAAAGCGTGTCACGTGACTGTCCATGCATACACCGATCGTAGGTTCCTCACTTTTTACTCTAAAAACCATGGACATCAGACGCAGCACGACCTGTGCACTTGAACATGAAGCAAACTGTGTAATCAGATCAATCTGAAGACATAACAGCAGGTACAACTGGGAATATGAGTGTATAGCGATTACTATCAATTACAATCTTGATTTAGGTAACTATAATATGCGAGATATAATACCAACAGAGTAAAGTCGTACATAACGCGCAAGTTGTAGACAATCACAGAGAATTGGTGGCTGCTTGTGTAGACCTGCGTGCCTCAACAGAGTTTAAAGAGACTGTACAGTAGGTGTCTACTGGTCGAGGTGGGGGTTCAGGTTTGTAACATTCCTAAGTGACATAATGAGAAACCTCTCATAAAATATGAAAGAGCACGTAACTGATGAGAGCTAAATCTTAGCACGTGAAAAACAACAATGGGGGATGGGGATTAACTAGCGCATTTTACTATTTGCAAATTAAGAGCGTATAATTGCTTTAAGCAAACGCATCATGCGACAATAGGAATCTTATCAGAGAAATAAACAGCCCACACTATTATATATAGGACCAATATTTTCGTTGAATGACGCATCGTTGCGTATCTGTGGGAGTTTTGGCTGTCGATATGGAAGTGGTTTTACTATCGCGTCAAATTATCATACGGCCAATAAACAAAAAAAAAAAATAACTTGCAATAAACCGAAGAAAGCAGAATAATTCCCTCATTCATTTAATTTGGCAAAAACTAAAACGATATAACGTCATAATAACAGCGAAGCAACAGAGATAACATTACCGACCAAAACTCCCAAGAAGCAACAGGTAATTCTATGAAGAGCCCTAAGATAAAGCAATTCATAACCCATATTTCCAAGACTAAAACCACCCACATGTTTATATTGGAAAAGAGAGACATTCCCCCTTTAACTCATTCAGTTAACGAACCTAGCACGGGCAATATATAGGCATAATAATATGTATATCTGCAACCAACTAACACGAAGGTAGCACAAAATGGCAACAATGCACCTCATCACACTGCTCTTGTCGATGAAAATATCGGCAACCATCCACTGCATAGACAATTCAGAAGGGGGCTTACTGATTATGCAGAGTTCTCTGAGTCTGCTACATATTTTTGCTTTTTCTCTTTATATTGTTCTTGTATTGATTAATTTCCACGACTGATCCTCAAAATTTCCTCCTCCCATTGTTGTCTATGAGGCTTATCCGTCATGCTCCGCGATCCGAACCTCTATAAACAATATCGAACAAAACAACAATTGATTATTGCACCATCGATGATGGCATTGCGCAATCGACATCTTGATGACGTCATGATCCTGGGTTCTGCCATAGACTCGCGTGTTAACTGCAGGACTGATGACGTCACGATCCTGAATCCTGCCATAGACTCCCGTGTTAACGGCAGGATTTGGGGTGTCGCCGGGTACATGATCATACTACTAATGATTTCATAGGAAAGGTAAGTCAAATATTTTTATTAAAAAGAAAAGAAAAGAAAGGTAATGACAGAAAGTGACTGCCATCTGTATGCAGGCCAACAAGAGACTGGGAAGTGAACCAAGAAAGAAATGCCACCTTGACTTTTTTTTTTTCAATTGTACAGGTAGTGGCACTGACCGAATGCCCAGTTGGGCAAGTGTACAATCCTGTTCTTGATGTATGCGGCTACACAAAAAGTAAGTAGGTCTACACAACAATTGATAAACTTTGATACTATCCAAGCAACAAATATTTCTAAAATTTGCAAACACTTGAAGATTACACACAGGCGGAATTTTTGGCACTTTATCAGAATAATGATTTTATTGTCATTACAATCATCATGAATTATCTTATTTGGAAATTAATAAATCCGCAACCATGTCATTTGATGGGATGTACATGAGGCCATACTCTGGCATAAACTTCGTGGGGCAATCCTTGGAGCTTTATTGTCTACTCCTACATGTATATTCATTAGAAATATGTGTTTGATTCTATGAACACATTGAACAAATATCAAGATTTTTATTCAAATCATAGTACATGTATATATAGTATGTATATATGCTGAAATTTTAGTTAATTCACATGAGTTATTTATTTCACTGACAGGAAAGTAAGTAAATTTAAGTATGTATGTGTTCTTTCACCTGGAATGATATGTTTTTTAAGTATACTACAGCATGTATCAGTATAGAAAATGTGCCTTTTTGAAAATTGTTAATTTCAATATTGTGATTACATTACAATGATTGTATGGGCTTGGGAAAAAGAAAAACATTTTAAACATCATAAAAAAGTTTGCAATATTGACTGTTCAAGGAAAATGAATTATCTTAAAATTAAATCATCAGTGACCACTGCAGGAAGAGAACAGATGGATGCCCAGACTACTACCAAACCACCAACACCACAGGGAGAAGGTACAGGTATTGCATTTGACTTTAGCAGTCTTTATTGTCTTGGCTATTCTGTCCACAGTGTGCAGGGATGCCAGTTAAAATAAAAGAAGATAGGCCTGAAATACATCTATAAATGAAGCTACTTTGTATACCCATACACAAAAGGGCCTGAATCCAGGCTTTTGCCTCAGAACTGGCAACCCTCAGTATGGAACTTTGCCTCAAAACTTGCAACCCTGAGTGTGTAACATTTATCACTTTTGTAGTCCATCACTCCAAATTAGGTCAGTACTTTCATTCGCCAATACATTGATTAAAGGTTTACAATAATCCAAGAAACTGGGAGTGTTTGTATTTCAATTCAACAACTCACAGGAGATGCATTGTTTATTTTCCAATCAACATGATACAGTTTTACTTTCAAGTGTTTTATAGCTGTTGATGATTTGTTGTTAATCAACCACTGAGGAGGACCCTTCACAAACAATAAAAGCCATCTCTCTCTCCAAACTATTTCTTGTCTGATGTGTTACACTATAATAGAGAATGATCATATTACCTTAATTGATACCGCCCACGCACTTGCCTGGCAGACTGACTGCATGCCATGAAAACGAGGAAATACCAATAACAGCTGGAAAGGTTGGTAAGATCTAGAGTTCCTGAAAACCACTCAGATGAAATATAGTAAAATAAGAACGGACTGATGGAGAACAATGAGAAGGGGTCAAGTTTGAAATTTAATAACAGTCACGGCATGGTGTCCTTCACAAGGTGCGATGGTGTCCAAGTATAGTTAAATCCTATTTCTCATACATGTAATTGATTTTTGTTAAACCTAATTATTTTTTTATGAATTATTCATTTGTGACTACATAAACAAAGTTCTGAAAATTGATTGCTTTTCTTTCATGAACTTGTATCTTTGGTCTTTACAGCTCATTGGGATGAAGCCTCTGGAACAACTGAACAAACCATGATGGTCACATCGGATACAGGCGCACAAGCCCATCTCATCTATCTCTCAATTCTTATACCGGTGTGCGGAGCTATCGCCCTTGGTCTATTCTGCTATTTGCGGGGCAGAAAGAATAAAGCCAATAATACCACACAACCCCAGTCTGATTTTGTTTAAAAGTTCCCAGACAAATACATAATTGTTTCACACAGCCACGTTGATAATCAACATTTAATGCATTTTGTGGAAAATATTCAAAAACTTAGAGTAGGCATTAAATTCGATAGTAGTCTCACAATTTCATGACTTTGTCAAGCAAACGTTTCATCCAAAGATTCAAATAACGGTTGTTTGCAAACATATTCACATTTGTCTCGATTCCTGGTTACAAGCTTTTACTCAGGCAAATATTTTAGGAGTGACATGCGACCGAGTGTCCAGTTTGGTTGCAAAGAAAAAAAAAAACATTGTAGTAGAGGTTTTGCAAACCTTGAAATCCAGGTATCTGTACAAACGTAACTTATTGTATTGTGTCAGGTCAATGAATTACGTATAAAGAACTATATTTCAGTTTCTTAGTTACTATATCTCGGTGTAAGAAGCATAAATTCACTTAGTATATATAAATAAAATAAAATAATTTATTCATCATAAATGGCTTGTATTGTTGCATGTGGTATCGGATAAATGATAAAGATTAGGACTTTGCAGTTATTCTTAGTTTGTATGTGTCAAGCACTGTCTTGTAGGTTGAAAATTACCACAGGAAAAAAGTGTCTTTTGCCTTCTATGTGAAAAATTGATAATGCAGACTGATCCAGGAGTGCAGATTATGCAATGCAGATCACAGACTCCGGCATCTTTTACAATAATCGATGTTTGTATCAAACTTTGATGAGGAACACTGAAAACCGTGTACATGTATACATGTATATCTTTTTGGTCCCCTACACCATACGACAATCAGGATAAGCTAGAGTCTCTCAGTGAAAAACAAAGGTACAATTCAACAACAAAAATGGCAAAGGGGCCTCACTCTTCTTGCAAGAATTAGAAGTGGGGAAGTGGGGATTTTACGTGGAATTGAGAATTCTACCACTGAGTGGGATAAAAGGAGCAGGCAAAATGGTAAGCATGACAAAGACAAGACTTCCCTTCCTTCCTGCAGTTTGCTTCCTTCCTGCTGTACTCCAAACTGTACCCAATTCAGTTTTGTCAATACCAGATATCATTTCTAGACAGGGAGAAGGAAGTGTTATGAGAGCTGGACATTGCCCCTGGTAAAAGCTATGCAGGATGGACTAGTTTTTGCATGATTATGTCCACATGCTATCTGAGAGTGACTCACTACACCAATCATACATTGTTATTTTTAGTACAGTGTATGCCCTAAGATTCTAAACATCCTTGTTTCTTGTATTCCTCTCCCCTATATCTTTCCTGTCTACCAATCCCACCCCCCCCCCCCAATCCCGTGATAGGTTGAAGCTTGCAAGACTATTATTTGATACAATATAATTTTGTACTCTTATAGATATAGTTATTGTTTGCATTCTCAATTGCATCTATGTTGTATTCCAATCAATTTTGTATGCACTCTGAGATGAATGGGAAGAGTGTGCCAAAGTACAGTGTAGTTGTGTGTAAGTAATGTTTTGTATTGTAATTCATTGTATTGTATCAAATTGCAGACCTTAGTTTGGATGAACTGTTGTAGTCTAGCTACTTTAGCAGAAAGGAGTATGTGTAGTATTTCCATGTACAGTAATTCATACATTGCAAAAGAGTAGATGTAAGTTTTTATTCTAATAAAGTACAAAGAATATGAGTTATTGATGATTTGGTGTGATTATGTCAGAACAAAAGATACATATGTGTGAAAGACATACAAATTATGTATTGATGAGGCAAAGCCCCAGTGATCAAGATTATTTAAACAATATGCAACTTTGAGGCCATCATGTGTCCATAAAGAGAGAGAGAGGGGGGAGGGAGAAGGATTTTGATACCATCATAGGGTTGTCACTATGTCCCCTCCCCCCCCCCCCCACCCCACTTCCAAAAAGTTAAAATGGTCAATGGGAAAGAGAGAACCCAACCAATATTGTAAGACTCTACATTATGTGTGTGTGTGTGTGTGTGCATATTATATACATCATATGTGTGTGTGTGCGTGTGTGAATATATATGTGTGTGTGTGTGTGTGTGTGTGTGTGAGTGTGTGTGTGTGTGTGTGTGTGTGTGTGTGTGTGTGCATATATTCAGGCACGCATGCATACAGGCATAAGCCAGTGAGATCATGCAAGGTATAGTTGTTGTTGTTATTTGTAACATTAACCCAGACAATGCAGACAGTAGTCTACCAGAAGGGGCTGTATAATATTTGCATTATAGACCTTGGTGGTGTAAATGAGACTGGATGAGAAATAATATTCATTGTTAATGATTGGAAACAAACTACAGCTGTACCTAGTTAAATCTGGTATTGGATTATCTGTCAAAGTTTTAAGCACAGGTGAGGTTCAACATAATCTTTATTAATGGATTTGACAGCTTGACATTCAGATTACATGATTATTGTTACTGGGTTTTTTTTTTACATGAGTTTTGTCATTTACCCCTGTTTCATAGGACAGTCCAGCTGGTTTAGCAAATACTGCAGTAAGCTGTATCCAGCTTTGTGTGTGTGGATGTATGCGTGCATGTGTGAAATTGTCAGTTTAATGAATGAAAATCCACAAAGCACTGATGCCTGAAACGTAATTCTGAATTAGATTTGCCCCCATGAATATTTCTTTTTCCTTTGGTGGTGCAAACTCGTCATCTGTCACACTGTATAATAAGTCCACATCAGTTTCGGATCTATGAAGGGGGTGGGGATGGGGATAGGAGGTTGGGGGTTTGACAGCTGCCTGCAACAGTTTAGGAGGCAGCTGGTTGAGATGACACTGCATCAAATCTAGCTGGAAGAGGAGCTACATTTACTCGCACAAAGAGCAGTTTTTTTATCTTTTATACATTGTACGGCCTACAATTGTACATGTACACCCAAGAACAAGAACTCCACATTCTCACATGACTGTTCTTCACTTGCGCTCTCCGTATTCCCTGTCAGATCCAAACCAACAGTGCTGCTTGAAGATGTTATCATGAAACAAGTTCATCTGTGACAATCAATCTTGAGCTCCTGTCTATACACACAAGCTGCTGAAATAAATCCATACAATGTACCTACTCAGAATCTCACCAAAAAAAAAAAGTGCCCTGTTTCACTTTAATTCCCCAAACAGAAATGTGTCTCGAACAAGAAATTTGTTGCTCACAGTTCCTGCTTTCAAATCATAGGCATTTCACCTTAATTGATTGATGTTTTTCTTCTCATTTTATCAAGACAGTGCATTCCAATTCATATATTAAAGGGACTGTACAGTACTGGTTGAGGTGGGGATTTATGTTTTGGACATTCCTAAGTGAGATAATGAGAAACCTCTTATGAAATATGAAAGAGCATGTAATGGCTGAGATATCCAAAAAAGTACCAGGTAATAAAAAAAGCGACAGGCCATGCCTTTCCTGTATTAGGATATCTTTGTTTCACCTTGTTTTTGGATATCTCAGCCATTTCAAAACCGATTTTCAAAACCGATTTTTTTTTTATCAAATAAACTTTTGATACTCCTTAGAATTACATGCTCTTTGACATCCCATAGAGTGGTTTCAGAATATCTCGCAAAACATTAAAAGCTAAATCCTCACCTCAACCAGAACTGTACACACCCTTTAATATCATTTATACAGTAATCTCAAAGGGTTACTTCCAAACCTGGACTCTATCTGGACTCTTCTGCAGTGTATATTGACTACAATAGCTCAGGTACTGAAATTACCTCCAGGAAAAAAACAAACAAACACAAAAGACACATGGATCTATATAAACACTGCGGAAGAATCCTGTTTTAAATGTCAGCAGATTCTGCACTTAAAACACTCTAACCTGGTCCAGCACATATAATCTGTATCTAAACTCCTCATTTGCCAATAAAAAAATCAGGAAGCTCAAATTTGTTCAAGCATGCCATGTCAATAGCGAGGGTCAATAGAGTAATCTGATGAGTACATATGAGACATTGTATCTAAAAACTTGCACCCCATTTCTCTTCCACCGCCAAGCAATAAATCACATGGATTTGATGTCATTAACAAGAATAGACACAAGGGGGAAAAAAAAAGAAGAAGAAAGAATAGGGGTGCATTAGAGTGGCCACCTGCTCAATAGATTGTATATACATCATTGTTGTTATTAATATCACCACTGGGGCCTTATTGAAATGAATATAGCTGAGGCGTGTACATGTGTAGGTGTGCTAATCACACATGGCCCGCTATTCCTAACCGCATTCAGGCACATAAAGAACACAGAGCCATTGTACAGGTAGAAAAGAACTTTTATCAATACATCAAATGCATGTCTCTTTGGAAACCTAGCCTTTCTTCTGCCTAGCTGCCGTTCTGGCTTTGATTTTGTTGATGTTGTTTTTACTTCTTTCTTCTTGTTTGCATTTTGCTGCATACATACTTTACCTCCCTCCTTTAGGCCCTATAGGAGGGTCAAAATTGCTTGTCCCAGCAAACAGATTAAGCATATTGACATAGCTGTGATTGCATCACACACACACACACACAAAATGAAACGTCTTTTACAATTGTTCATGATGAGCTCTCACCACAATTCTGTGCCATAGAACAAACTCAAGTAGGGAAAGATGCATACCAGGTAATGGTACATTACAATATTGTCCAAAATATTGAATAATGAAATAAAGTGATAAAGATCTGATATAAAATTTACTTTATATGGACAGCTCCATTCTCCACTAGTACATATGGATGCATGATTCACAGACTATGAGAAAACAACAGATACATTCACTGAACACTGTACGTGTACATAGTATACTTTCTACAGAGAAACAAAGGAACAACAAGCTTGTAAAAAGCAAATGGGCAAATTTAAAACATTTGTTCTGTATGTAGGGACTAACTATCCACAACGGTATTACTCATCTGTTTTCAAATACCCTCATTCCACAAAGACTTTCTCTCATCGGTTACTCATTGGAAGCAAAGTTTATCATTACCGGCCACCAACAAAAGTGTATCAGATCGCAGTCCGATTAATCCAACCTGTGTTGGTCGACTATCAGGTCAGTGTCAGACATGTTGGTCAGTGATCTGATGAGGTAAGATCGTCCGACAAAGATCATCCACCACACATCTGACACTCACTTGATGGTCGGCCAACCAAGTTGGATCCATCAGACTGCGATCCTATACACTGCAGTGGGTGGCCGGAAACAACCTTTGCTTCTGATGAGTGAGCCATGAGAAAAAAAATCTCTGTGGCATGGGGGTTTAACCATGTAGCTTATCAGGTTAACATCATATCATAATCCCAGCCTCTCTCTATGTTATGGACAGGTAAACACAGTAAGCGATATCAAGCAGACCTACAAGTATATATGTAAACACAGTTAGCGATATAAATCAGACATTATTGAAACAAAGTTAGCTATATAAATCAGACATTACATACAAACACAGTTATTGATATAAATCTGCCATAGTGTGTAAGACAGAGGACAATGACATTGATCTTAAAGACATCAGGCTTTCCTTTTTCATTCTAATATCATCTGAGCTTCGATAGCTGGAAATCAATAAGGCCTTTAATGGGATAAACAATACATAATTACTGTACTCTCTGTTATTTTCGCGTCCAGATATTTTTCAGGAATGAAGAGGTTACAGACATTTTTGCGAGATGTTGTTACGTGAATTGACACTGACACTTAATGTAAATGTACTATCACTCTAGCATCTGGTGACATTTTCACGTGTCGTTAAATTTGCGATCCAACTGCGATTTGCCAAATTCACGAAAATTGAACCCTCGCCAAAATAACAGCTTAGACAGTATTTAGTAGCTGTAAAAGGTGTAAGTGTGAAGTTTGTAAAGCTACCAAACTCAGAAAACTGATGTTGAGAATCAATTTTTGTCAGGATTTCATGGTGATGATGCAACACACACACACACACACACACTAATATACATTACATAATAATTTACATGTACCACAATGAACATGCATGCATTACACATGTATAATGCATGCACTAATAAATACACACAACTGTGTGCGAACAGGTTGTGTATACAATGGACGTATGTATTATATGTGTATACACATGTACAATGTGGGAGCCATTTTGTGGAAATGTGTGAAGGTATGCTTGCACATACTGTAAAACGAGAAATTTTCGCGTGCATTTTAATTTCGCGTATTTCGCGAGCGCCAAAATTCGTGATATTAAAATGCACGCGAAAGTTTTTGTCTACACTACATGCATTGAACGCCAGTGGCAATTCGCGAAAATTTCATGCCGCGAAAAAGGCTGTCAGCTCCAATTCGCGAAAATTTCATGCCGCGAATATATCATGTTTTACAGTACATTAAATGTGTTCATGAGTGACAACATTTTTGACATGATCACAACTTTGAATTGGCACTATTTATATGGGCCACTTTAGAGAATCCCTTCCTTGAACTTCATGCATTCAGGACATAATATGCATAAACTAGCCATTCCAGCATGTCTCAGTATGTGGGTGGTGAGGAATTACAGGAACTAGGTAAAACAACAAAAAGAAGATCTATAGAAAAGAAGGGACCAATGCAAGAATGTAAAAGCAATGAATACCATAACACATTTAATGTGAACAATGTTCATGGCACGAATATGACATAACAATGTATGTAATTACGCATCTTGTGACACCACAACATCTTCTGTCACTGCACACTGACATAGACAAACAAAGACATACACTGTAGAATGCACATTCCTACATAATTTAAAGACAAAGATCCTATCTCTAGGTGAAAACTGCTATTTTTTTTTTTTTTTTTTTTTTTGCATATGCACTAAGTCACTGATATTTCCACACCACAGATGTTTCAGTGATTTGACATGGAGGCTATCAGAAGTGCACTACTGCCTGTCTGTTCGCGTTATATACGTATGCATTGTCAAATTTGTGTCCCAACAGCGATTTGCAAAATTCGCTAATATTCTACTCTCACAAAATTATAGCTTTCACAGAAACACAGTTAAATAGATTTCTGAACAAAATTCACTCTGCTCAAGATACACTGCATGCATGCACCTTCCCTGGTCACACTTCCGTGTCCCATGTCTTAAAGGGTAAATTTAAGATGAAAATTTCACTTACCACATTGGTGAGATGGACATCTTGCCACGACTTGTTGCATTGTCAATCCAGTATTTTCCATAAGATTTGATTTTCATTCCACATGTTTCTCCTTAGTTTGTCTATCAGGAAGAAATCCACATCCTCACATGAATGTCTTCGCTTGCATTTTTGCATACATCATATTTTGTCAGATTCAGACCAACAGTGACGATTGAAGATCTATAAAACATGCACTCATCTGTAGTTTTCCATCCTGGGCTCCTGTGTCCATACACATAGCTAAACATTGTTTCTCCTGGAAGATCCCACATTGCATGATGTTCGATTCCTCAATGTCAAACAGACTGCTTGTACAAGGGATCAAAAAATGAATCCATGCATCTGTTTTCCTTGAAGGGGAAGTAACCTGCATTGAAAGGCCTACAATGCAATTTTGTTTTGCCTTGAACAGCATACACGTATCTATCAAGCTTTACAGTGTAAGACTTAGGATACAGACAAAGGATACGACGGACTGGTCTAAGCTGAGAAGATTATTTTTGCATAAATTATTTTTTTTTATAGTGTCAGATTTCCAATACATTTGTCACATAAAGAATATACTGGTGTTAAAACTGCTTACACAACATTACTATTCAATGTTTACAACACTACATTGTACGTGGTTATGTGGGGTGATTCAATAAATTGTGTAAATTCAACATCTAATTACTTGTAGAAGTACTAAAAAAATGATTGTTGCTAAGTTTAGGACATATTACAGAGTAATATCTTTAAGCATACTTTGCTATGTGAAGTATTTGGCAGATTTATACCAAGAGTTTGTAAATTGTCAGGAGCTTTAATAGGTTGCTTGCATCTCAGTCTTAATGGGGGAAAAAAATAAAAAAAAACATTAATACCGGTATGTGTTATATCAATCCTGTCAATTACACAATGAATATAAAGGTATATAATATATAATTTGGCATCAAGTCATATTTAGCTTCATATCTACTTTCACTTTTGCTCACGTGTTTTGCTCACGTTTTAATGGTTCGTTAGGTCTTTTGAAACCAAAAGCAGTTGGCTGTTTTCAAAAGTAGTGGGCTGCTACTACTTGTCATGCAATTACCATATAGCCTTGTACATATTCAAGGATTGATCTTTAAACTTTCAGGACGAAGGATATGTTCTGTCATTTGTTTCCATCCATTACACCAAATAATTGCAGTTTGGTTCTATCATGTAGACTTTACAACCATAAAATGACTTCAATTTGGTTTTTTTTGTTTTTTTGTTTTTTACTTTAACTTTACATTTTCATCCCCACCATTTCAAGAAACAGCATTTCATTCATTTCTGATCTACACAGAAACTAAATTACCATTTGGCGATTACTTGCTACTGGGTTGGAGGCACAAAAATGGGTGTAGAAGAAGGTGGCAAAAGGTAATGGCAAGATAAGGACAAACTAACTGAGATTGAACAGCATACACAGACAACTGTTAACACTTGACATTAATAATTGCACTTGTGTGTGTACTGCACATGTTTGAGGTGCTATTGTGCTTACAAAGTTACCATGTCCATGTGCGGTGTACTGTACAGATCTACAAATCACGTGCTGTACTGTGTGGAAAAAAAGAAGGAATCCTTTTGTAACCTGAAAACCAGACAATTGAGACATGGTACGTGGAGATGCCTGTCTAACATAATTGTTTCCATGGTGTGGTATGGTGTCTTGCGGTTGTTGTTTTTTTGCTTGTTTGTTTTGCAGTCATTATTACAGGTTTCCTTAGTGAATTCCTACAACTCCTTTGAGTTGAAGTATATGTATGTGATATGATTTCTAACACCACTAGCCTGTTCAAGTACCTATATACACTTTCAACTTTTGTATGATCTTCCCTCCACAATATTTGTCTCATTCACACAATCCTAGCATTAAATATGAATAAGATATTTGGTTTAGGTCCTACAAAAAAAAAACAAAAACAAAACAGCAACTATCAAAAGTTGCTCCAATGATGTGATGCACCCTACACATGAAGCAACTACTTTTGTCAGAAAATGTTCTAGGCATTGAAAAAACGTTATTTGTTTTTTACAGCACCCTTTAGAAAATAACACTTACCATGTCTGTCATGTATAGAAAAGGTATAGTACACTACATGTGACCCTGCATCACAAAACAAACACATGGACTGTTAGATAAGGACAGGTTCTAAAAGAACAGACTCTAGGGTTCAAAATGATATATAACTCAATTCAAATGGACTCTTCTAACCTATCTAAATATTGGAAAAAATGTACACACTCTGGAAAAATTTGAACTGAGAAAAGAGGCTCTGAAGCACAGGGTCTATTTGAGCGCTTTTATCTTTACCAAACCCTGCTTGCTGTGCATTGAATGGGACAAAAACCAGGATGTAATTCACAGGAGCAACAACAATGAAGAGATTATAAGATTAAGCTGAAATTGAGCATACTCTATTAACACATTCTGTCCATGATTAATGACAACTTTCAAAGCAGCAGCATTATCCTATCAAAAGTCATTAGAGTTGTAAGTGAAGAGTTTGCAAAGGATTTAAGAGAAATGAAAAGGGGGCCTCTCAGACATACCAGTACACGATCTCACTATTTTTTTTTAAAAGGTTATAGAAAAACTGTTGAAAACACACTTTTCCATTCATTTAATGATCCCAAACTTAGCAATACATGTAATATACAAGAAGAATAGCTTTTTCAGAAAATATGAAAAACTCAAGATTGACTTAGTTGACCCATTTCACCTTTTTTTAATCCTCGCGCAAAATCAAGGGGTGCGACTTTTTGTTGGTTTTGTGGTGCATGGTCACATATAGAGAATCCAGCAAATTTGTGCTAAACATACTTTTCAGCAAAGGTACAGTACAACCAAACTCAACTCCAATACTGAAATAATTTTTAAACCATCTTGAGAAGGAGGGTAAAGTAAAACATCACAAATTTTAAAGACAGATGGGTTTGATGAGTGTAGGTGAATTTGTAGATTACATGAAAAGGAAAATGTTTTTCTTTTATACAGCATGCAGAAGTGTATTCAATGTAAATTTGACTTGAATAATAATAGCCCCATGTAGTACACAACTTGTGAAGTCATTACTTTTATTTGATATTTTTCGCAAACACACACACATAAAAAAAAAACCACATGTTTCGGAAATGTGATACTGAAGGTATTGAAATGAGTTAGTATTAAAGAAATAACCACATGCTCAAACAATAGAATAGAAACAAAATAAAGCTGCACCAAGCCAAAAGAGTTCGTTGATACTGATTTTTTGTATGTATTTTATTTGATTTACAGTTGCAATAAATTATCATCTCAAATATATATTTTGATAGGAATATAAATCTGCTTCTTTGCAAATACATTTTTTGCGTAACATCTAGAGTAAGCAAAATTGCGTACATAAACTGTTTAAGGCCAAATGTATCATATTCAGAATGCCAAGTATAAATGTGCACTAGAAGTTCATACAATGTATATTTCCATTTAAAATTGATTAATGTCAAATAATGTTATGCAAACAGGACTAAATACATCAACCAACTGTTGTATTCCAAACTAAATGAAAATATGCTGCATGATATAGGAGTAATTGGAAATTGAAAAGAGAACCATTTCACAAAAAATATGCGCCAAGACCCATTTAAAATTGTCAAAGTAAAGATATGAAATTGGTGACTGTTTGGTCTTGCTGTGTCAGAAATAACCAACAGGTTGCAAAGTTAGGCCTGTGAGCAGGAAATGAAATCAAGCTGAAATCATTTGCACCACCACAAAACTCTGCCTGAGACCCTCAGATGCCCAGTATGAAATTCGTATAAAAGTGACACTTACAAAGAGGAAATGCAGTTAGCTTGAGAGCAAAAAGTCAACAGTCAAAGCATAAAATTTGGCATGCACAAAATTTCAAGCCTGGAAATCTTAAGGATTGTACTCAGATTAGCAGAAATGAAAACAAACTGCAATCTTAAACTCTGTATCACCACTGAAATGACAGGCTTGCCACTTTCAGAAACTCTGAGATGATACAACCTAAACAAAACTCAGTTAGCTTGAAACAAAAAGCAACAGTCATAGAACAAATGTGGCATAAAGTTAATAACATTGTTACTTGCAAGCCAAAATATCTAATTCTCACTAAGGCTTTACACTACCTTTTTTCTTTGAGCAGCCCAGCAATGAAATTTGGAGGCCTGATCAGGCCACCAACACACATCTTTGGTTGTCCTCGGCCACCAGGCCACTGCGAATGACAAGCCCTGTTCACGCATATTCAGTAAAAGTTTGACTATTCAGAATCAAAATGAAAAAAAAAAATGAAATAGAAAGCAATTGTACATGCACGAAGTACAGAATGCAAAGAAAAGAATATTTCACACGTCATACCAAGATTGTATTCGACACCATGTTTTCAGTGAAATGCCAAATTGTTGCCCTTGAAAAAAAAAAGTGATTTATAAAGCCACAAAGCAGAAAATGTGTAGGGCATGAAAGAAATATAATTTTGACATGTATGATACCCACAAAGATTTGAAGTAAACAACAAATTCCGCATTAACACATGTTTATAAGTGCATTACCAACAGAATATTTAATTAAATCTTTTGTGAATGACATATTTTCAGACATTAATAGCCCTGATATGCTAGGTTCACGTCATGTTCCCTGAGACAAAGCAGCCCCACTTGCCTGAAACATCTTGCTCCGTGGGATTTTGGCCACTTTTTTCTCAGTCTTCTCTTTTCATATCATAAAGTATGCAGTACATATAAATATTGTATTATGTCGTTCATGAATCCATTTTACTGCAGCTTGCTATGTTTGTCATCCATATTGTGACTGTCATGGCATTCTATATTGACAATTTCTGACATGATAGCAACCACTGTAACCATAGCCTGTCACGTTTTCTAATGCCATCTGACCTGTTATCTCACTCACAACCATCATGTTTTGTCCATGATCAATGGCCTGAAACATGATTGCTGTGGCCGCTTGGAGCATTCAATATAAACCTAGCATTACACAATTAAGGTACAACTGATGATGTGTTCTAACAGTTTTTTTCTTTTTCATGGCATGCTGATTTCAAATAATTACACATGTAACATGCAAACAAATCTCACATGAAATTGTATGGTTCTGGACTACCACATGATCTGTAACAACTCTATATACAGTGTAGGCATATGAAAAAATAGCTCTGTTTTACCTGACCTGATACAGCCCTGCAAACACAAGGAAATTGATATAAATTTCTATCAGTCACATGATTCAAGAATTCACTTAGCATTGTTGAATTTAATCGCTGTTGACAGGAATACCACCGAGATACCGCAAATAACAAAACATGCCTTTGGGTGGATAAAACGAATACATTCTAGAAAATGGTCTACACATGGAGTGGATAAAACGAATACATTCTAGAAATGGTCTACATATGGAACTACCACTCTGTCTAGATGTACATGTAGTACTGTATGTCTGATAGCATTGGCATCATCATTATACTGGAATACACACATCATACACAATCTGAATACATCAAAATTATGAACATTGAATAATATCTTCCTGAAAGACATTAAGTCACTTCCTCGATATCTTTAACATCCCAACAACAATATCAAAAAACATAAATACAAATACATGTGTAGTAATTGTGCAGCTACACAGTCTGCTTTAACATGAAGGCACAAGGATAAAAATTTAACAAGCAAGTCTGATGACTATCATGTAGTAAAAATCTAAATCATTCTCCTTTGTTTGAAACAAGGTTTGATGCTATACATTTTGAATGGTAAGCGCTGACCAGATACAAGAAGAGGTAATCAGCATCTCTCTCAACAATGTCACCTAGAATTTTGTGGAACTCTCTCAGAGACTCCAACCCAAAGCACCTTCTGATCTGGAGATTCTCCCGCCTGAAACCCCTAGCAAACGGGAGACTCCAAGTTGAAGTGTGCGAAGCGCCAAGTTCCTACTCTCTAAGATCGAGTGAAAATTTTCACTCTAAAAAGAGTGAATACAAAAAAGAGTGAATTTCGAGTGAAATTGGGGTGAATTTTGAGTGAAAATGCTCATTTTCACTCATTTTGGAGTGACGTCAGGGATCACTCCAAAATCTTCGAGTGATCCCTGACGTCACTCCAAAATGAGTGAAAATGAGCATTTTCACTCAAAATTCACCCCAATTTCACTCGAAATTCACTCTTTTTTGTATTCACTCTTTTTAGAGTGAAAATTTTCACTCGATTCAGAGAGTAGGGTTCTAGATGCTCTCTGGTGCTATCTAAGGCTTATTTTTTCAACATACAATAGCAATAAGTAAGAAATCCTTTCCAACGGGAGACACAGAGCCAGGGCGGAAGAAATTAAATCTCAAGCGGGAGAACGGGAGATTTTTCAAAAATGGGTTTTCGGCGGGAGATCTCCCATTGAAAACGGGAGAGTTGGAGTCTCTGCTCTCTGATCGATGTTTATTCTGTGCTAACATTGATGAACTAATTAATGAATTTAAACTGCCACTGAAAAGATACAGTCAATATAAAATATCTGGCTACGTTTATGTAGCCAAACAATGGTTGGACTGCCATTAATTTCCACTGGCCCCTATGTGGCTTGAAGGGTGATGTTAGGCAGGGATTTGTATTTGCTATCATACATGTACTTTAAGACAAATGCATGCACTCTTATAAACACAAACAATACAGTATGTCGAAATATTTTCTCTTTTTTTCTCAAAAATTCCTATGGACTCTACAAGAGGACAACATTTGCACATTCTCTTGCAAGGTTGGTGAGAAGCAGATTTTTTCCACGCTCTCCAATGAACTTTGTCGAGAACTTCACCCACGTCACGTCCTTCATCTATGGATATTTTCCATAATTTTGTTTGGCATCATCGGCCCAGCATTGGGCAGCTTCACAGAAGAATCCCATACTTATCGAATGTAAAGCTACAGATTAGAAAATAACTCTATTATTCCCGAGATTATAAGACAAAATTTGATACGATCTATGAATAATAGTATTTCGGCATTCATTTATACATCGCACGTTCATAACCAGAAGTTTTATCCCAAAAATTAAAGGTAAAAAAAGACTTGTAAAGAGCGTCACACACATTCAGATTCGGAGAGATGTGATAGGGAAAATCATCTTGTATTCTAGACAAAAACCTTTGCTTGCATTTTACTTCAAGAACCTTTTAATAGCTTCTTGCTAAATTCATTAAAATTTCTGGTTTTACAAAAGGATCACAGAAGAAATCATTCAGTCTGGACTGCTTTGTGGTAAATAATCCATTAGCAGCTCCATCACCAAAACAAGCTTCTTCTTTTTAAAGTTTTTGCCAGCAAAGAATATGATCATAACCATATCTCAAAGAGTTAATTGCAGAAGCCCACTTTATAGGTATAATCCCAAATGATCCCCAGTTTGTTTGGAACTGCAGCATTTTTATCATGACCTTGAGCTTGAAATGAAGCACACACACAGATATGAGGTGACAGAACTATATTCAAGATGATCAAATTTCATAAATCAAATTCTTGTACATTCCTTTTGGACAAAGTCCACAAAATATTCATCTCCAACCTGCAACATTGTATACAAACATGACAGACATCCTTCATATTCAGTGGAAATGATCATGGCATATGCACACATATCTGCATTTTTGCTTAATCATTATAAATCTATAATTACACTTTAGTCACCCTGTAGTGCATTTTCAAGAAACATTGATAATGTACACAACATGGGGACTGTCTTTATGTTTATGGTGAAGCACAATTATGACATGTAAGATGCATTTAAAGAAATTCATACATTGTTGCCTGCAATGAATGTTCATCAAATTATAAAATACAATAAATTCATTAATGGGCTTCTACACCAGTAAATGAGAGTAGGCAAAATCTGAATACATGGCATCATATATGATACGCATTTAGAGTTAAAAGCATTTTACAGTTACATCTATAAGTATGTATATTATGTACAAAGATACAAGTGCAGATAAAATGTAACTTGAAAACATCAAAAATTTTCATTTCTTTTCACTCAAGTGTAAGCTTTGACAAAATGTAAGTCGCAGAGTTGAATAAAAATCATTTACAAGCATTCAAGGCATCATTAAGAACAAGACCACCATAGGTTAAATGGACATCATATTAGATGTCTTTGGCACTTTTGACATTTCAAATTATAGTACTCATTACATTAAATAACAAATCATATCAAAGCAAAGAATGCCTAAACTACATGCAAATTTTCATAAGATTAGGATATTCAGAAAGCATGTTTGTGCAGCTTACAAGGCTGCCACTACAAATTCTTTTACTGGAGGGCCTGCTCTGGTGACTGATATCATCAACACTGTAACTCTCAAATCAATCTGCCACTCTTACTTGACAAATTACATGCTACCTACAGTTGTATGTCGATCTAAGAGGTGTGGTATTGTATTGTATTGTGCGGTTTCTTCCACCAGCCGCATTTTGATACTCTCTCTGCCTCTGTCTACAGGGATCAAAGGTCAAAAGGGTATTTTTTTATGTGTGATTTGATTACATATCAGAGCACTTGATTTCTTTACACAAGGTGTTAAGTAATATATAAATTGTGAAACCTGTTCAAAGCAATGTGGGGAAAGCATGTTTACACAGAACACCAAACACAGTAATAAAGAGTTGATATCATATTTGTTTTCCATTATCTTGGTAATATACAGGTACTTAAAGTGCACACACTCTCCACTCAATACAAAGGAAATGATGACAGATAATATTGGTAAACACAAGATACATTGCACAATCAAATCTGCATTAGTAGCCACCTGACTACAGCAGCCACTGGGCATAATGCAGCCAGTATGAAAATGACTACTTTGGTTTTTTTAACAAGAATTTTGTGTCTTTTACCCTACTTTGTGTCTGTACCTCAAAGATCCATGGCATGAAGATCCATTAATCAATTTAGCCAATACTACACTACATGGGAAATTTGTACAAAACAAGAAAATCAACAAACACACTCCTTAAAAATAATCAAATTGTGATTTTCTGATCTAACCCACACCATGTATTGCCTATACTCCAGGAATATTTAGTCTTTGATGTTACAAACGTATGCTCAAAGCCAAAACATAATTCTTGTATGCCTCCGGAACTGTCAATTTTTGCTCAAAAATCTACACGTATGCATAATATATATGACTGTGTGGAATTGTGGAATAATGCTGTAAAAATAAGATTTCAGTGGGGCTACGACAAAAAAAGTGAAATATTATCAAACTAAAAAGGCTCGCCAGAAGTCCACAATCTCAGAACTTACTGGATCATGTTTGCTACATACACGTAATCTTTCATTATATATGCGGTTGTCAATAATCAATACATCTGATCACAGTGATCTTCCACACTAGAGTGAATCGCATGCAGCTTGTTGCAAAATACATTGCAAGGGCATGATCGATCATCATGTAACATTCTACAGTCCCACACTGCTGAACGGTGAGGGTTTTCTGGAATAACAGAGATATATGATCTTGAAATACTCCAAAACAACTCATCATCCTGCCAAACTGCATCAGTCAGGTCTGTTACGTACTTGATAGACACTTTCTATATTGCAAGCAAATATTAAATGGTGCAAGACAGATTCTCCAACCATTGCAAGAACCATGTTAAGCTCGAAATGCTGAATCTGATATAATTTGTTGTTCCAGCATGTCTCATATTTTTCTGTGAATTGTCAGCTTGGATGGAAGACCAAAATTTTACAAGTACAATGTAGATGATGTAACAGGGAATATGATGGTTTAAAGGTCATGAAAAGTTACAAGTTCAAGTAGGATATGTTGAAAACCTGCACATTTACTCCCTTCAAGCTAGCCGAAAGTGGGTTTGTCTGACGAAAAAGAACTACCAAACTACGGGGAATGGATTACAATCATCACCAGTGGGTCACTCAAAGATAGTGATCAAGAACTCGCTAAAGAGCAACAGCCATGTTTTATTCCAGTCAGTGTGTGTGTGTGTGTGTGTGTGTGTGAATGTAAATAAGCAGAACATCGATGACTGCCCAAAACAACACATAATGGGAAGGCATGCAAAACTGGATGCATGGGAACATGAGAATTATACATGTATACTCAGATGGCAATGTACTAAATATAGGAGATGCATGCTTATAATTAATAGACACATGCTTCTTCTTCTGGTTTCCGCAAGCAAACTACGCAACCAGATATCAGGTACGGTGCAAGGTGCATGGCGACAGCAGAATTATAGAAAGTGAACCCAAGAATGAAATTTGAGATATCCATGTCAACTAATATTGTCTTAAAAGCGTCAACAGTTGGGGCATCCCTGACATTTGTTGGTATATCTTCATGTAATCAACAGGCCTACTGGATGCAGTTTGCCAAAAAAGAGAAGTTAAACTGAGCAGTAAACTACTGGTATGATCAGCTAAAGTTTACATGCAGGTACCCCACATGCTTAATGCAGGCTATGTTTTATACAGATTTATATGACTAAATAAAATATGTATGGGACTCCTAACTTCTTCAGCGTTACCCTCTAGAAGATCTGGCCAAGCAATAAGATACGTTGTACCCTGGTACCAGAAAAAAAAACACACTGACAGTACAGATCCCCACAGTGCTACTCATTTCTCCCCATATACGCATGCTGAAAAATCACCCTATTTCTCTACAGCTACGTTCACACATACAAAATAGATGGATAATAATTGCAAACCATATCTGGAGATTTGCATCCACTACTGATCAACTTTCTACATGCTGCGCTGCACCTTGAGCAACGCATACATTTTAGTGCATGTATGCAAACCTCAAATACATGCAGCTTGCAATTGAGCTGAAAAATTCAGTGACCCTACTTGGGAAAAGTTTTAAAAATCCTTCAAAAATTCATAAGAATTCCCACATCACTACTAGAATTCAATCATGTTTCTTTTGTCACCATCACCTATTCCTGTGAGTTGCAAGATTTTTTTGAGTTAATTATTTTGTACACAAACAAACATAGCAATGCCTATACATAACATCTTAATTGGCAAAGGTAATAAGATATTTGAGGGATGAATGAGATAAGAATTTGTTTTTTTCTAGCAAAGCATTGTAGCCGGCATGCCATTCACATGACTAGTGTGTATAATGGAAGTTAAAACATTCACGGTGCTGCCTCTTACAGTTAGTGTAGCTGTATTGGCAGGGCCAAACAATGTATAGACATCATGACAAGACGTGCACAGTGAACTCTGAAAAGGGTGATTTTGTAGACTCATTAAAACAGGTCAATGCACTTTTTAAACCAAATTATGAGAGTGCTGTGTCCCTTTTATTTTGTTGTCATTTTGTTTCTGAATTAATGTACTTTTTGATGTGGATATCAGTGTGCTCAATACTGATGTACATGGTTTTGCAGGCAATGCCCATAGTGTACACTTGTACATGCACTGGGTTTAATGTTGGGTGATTTGTATGAAGTATGGGTCAATGCCAACCACCACTTCATATGAAGTCACAATTAAAGTGAAAACATAGTTTTGGTAAGGGTTTGAGAACCCGTCTGGCACCATTTCATATTTGCTTGCAATGTATTGAAGGAGTCCTACAAAGAAACTTACCTGGCTGACGCGATTTGCCGGGATGATGAGTCGTTTTGGAGTATTTTGAGAAAAAAAAACCCTGACTTTTATTCCAGAAGGACCCAGACTAATTCGGTCTCGGGGAAAACTCGACCCTATTTCAAACAATTTACACGCAGTTCGTGATCACCATATTCTACTGTATAATACCAAAGGAGGCCTAACTGAACAGACAGGAAAGTGCGTGCTAATCTACACCGTACAAAACAAATACATGGACAGCGCGCGGTCCTCACATCACCTCAGTTGCTGAGACGCGCTGTCTTTGAAGTTTTTGTTGTTGTTTATCAAGCGTCTTTGATTGTTTTTAGTGGTGCTTGATAGGCGCACACTAATTTTGCATGCACGCCAAAGAGGTTTTTTGATGCGCGGGTTTTAACAACTCGGACCATTACTGCGAGTAGCCAGAACGCGAAGTGCTAGTTTATACAGGCCGCTCCCATAATACTGTACAACACTGTACAATCCAGAGGGGCAACCAATACAACTCAGCCCGCCATCAAAGCAAGGCCGAGTTATCCAAGAGTCCGAGTTTAGCCTGACCCGTTCGGGTAAGTTCTGAGACTGAACCTTTTTGGTTAATATTTCGCATTTTCGTTGTTAACCATCGAATACATTGTTATTACAGCATTATTCCGCACATTTCCTAGGCATACGTTCACATTTGGGAGCGAAATTTGACAATGTTTTGGCTTCAAGTGCGTGACTTTACTCTTCATCACCGTATAAGATGTGCTTAAAAAACAAGGAGAGGAATCTTGCCTTGGTAAAGAGGTAACAGAGGTTACATATCGGATGTGAAGAAGTTATGTTTATTTCGAATAATCTGAATACAGTTGTGCTAGCTTCCAATCCAGTCCTTTCTTTTTCTTCTTCTTTCTTCTCTTGCTCTCTTCTGCTTCTTTGAATGAATTCAGCACGAGAGTTTCTAAACGGCCTCAACTATTTATTCGGTGACTTTCACAGGTTTCTATTAGTTGCCAGTGCAGATATAGGGTGATTTATACGAGGAATGTGAAATGTGCGTGATTGCTGCTGATTCTTTGTTGTTGTTGTTGAGTTGGTTTCTTTTGTTTTTGAGTGGCAGTATATGCTATGTATTCAAATATCACTGTGTGTATAATTTGAAAGAAGAAAAACTTGTCTCCTGACCCTAGCTCCTCAGAAAGCAGAGACCGCTGTTTGAATTAACTGCTTCAGTGACATTTTTACCAGGCTTTCGTGGTGATAATTAAGCCTCACAGAGACGGACAGACAGACAGACATACATACATACACACATACACACACACACACACACATACTTGTACATGTAAATATGCACATACATGTACATTATACAAATGCATATACGTACACGTATGCATGTATTCGAGACATGTGACGCATTTACAATGCCTATGCTCACGTGCATATGAATTACAGGCATTATATAACATGTGCATGCATACTAATTCTCGCTATCGCCAATGACGTAAAAAACTCCCGCGTACGCTAAAGAGCTCTGTAACAGGTGCACTGTGGGATTACTCTGTCCCTGTCGCAAGTCGCAGTTTCTATACGATTCAAAGGAATTCTTTGTCTGCTTTTCCATTGTTAGCCCTTTTTTTCTTGGATATAATTCAGCTTAAAAGCGTTGAAAGTGTCTATAAAGCTTTACTGATTTGCGGTCACTAGAGTCATGGTTCACTACAGCAAGGCTTCAATGTGCTGGTCACATGATGGAAAGCGAAGAAATCTTCAACAAAGATACCTCTTTATAAAGACAGAGCGTGTTGTAAGTACATGTGCAGCCGAAACCGGGGCAAGTTTGTCCCATGGGCTATCCCATAATGCATCTAAACTGCTCTGCACACAGCACCTACGTACATATTGGCGATACCCTCAATTGTACATTCATAACCATATATAAGAGAAACAGTACATCACAGTTGCACCATCCAATCGAGAAGATTTGGGAGAAAGATCTCTTTCCCAATAAAGCAATAGTCACGATTAATACGTTTAAGATGTTGAGCTGTTTTGTATACTTCTTGAAGTTCAGTAATGTGCCCATACATGTGACACTGAAACCTGCATGCACATTCTCGGATATGACTATCTAGCTCATATTGTATGTCATGTCCGAGAATGTACACATTGTATTTATCATACACAAAATCCTTCTTAATTTTGGAAGCAAATTTTGTTTTCAAGAAGTGGCTAAAGACATAAAAGATATGTACAAATGTAAAAGAAAATAATAAAAAAGCATATCAGTATTCATCAATCCTAAAGAATTATGTCTAGAAAAAGAAATTATGGCCTCTGTCCACAGTTCTTCTAGAAGCTGTTCAATTTTTGTCATAATTTGTAGATCACCCTTGTGAATTCACACAACACACTAATCTGAATTCACATCTCAAAGATATTTTGAATACTTGAAATCAATTCCAAGAAAAACTACGGAGTGTGGCTCACCTTGCAGCTGCACAAACAGGCTTCAGATTGAAACATTTCACTTTTGAATAACAAATCATGTCACATGCAATTCAGGAAGGTTTATATGAGTTGCTTGCCTTGGGAGATTGCCGTCACTTTTAGCACCTTCAATTACTTCAAATTTTTGATGAAAAAAAAAATTGAGTCCAACTAATTAGTCAGGGAGAATTTACAAGCAATGCACAACTAACCTGTCCAGGACTATAGCCCCCAGTATACTCAGGCAGGCGTCTATTGGTGACGTGTGTTGCAGCAAAATCAGCTCGTCCTCAATGGGCAAAAAAGTTAGAGCATGCGGTCACATGTCGCAGTCTAAACTATCTTTGCTTCACTTTCTCTTTCCCCGCAAAATTCCCCGTTTCAGGATATTATCAGATGCCTGAGGTGCCCGCTTCACACTCGATCGTGTGGGCGTTGTCGTCGCCTTTTGCCCCTGGCTTTCAGCAGACAGAGAACGCTCCTTGCCTCTTGGAGAGGGAGCCTGGTAACCGTTCACCTGACCGCCTCCCGCCGAACCAGATGACAACCGCTTCCCACTGTTGTCCGGGCCATTATTGTTGTATTCTGGCTGGTCGTCCACTTTGACCTCTAACGGTGGCAGGGCCATAACCCTGACCCCACCAGCTGGGGGATTCCCCAGCCGCGTCGGGGTACTGTGGGGCTGATGCTCCGCTCTTGTCAACTCCACATGTGCAATGTTGGGGTCAGTTTTGTTTGGACTTACCGGTGTAGATGTCGATGCAGTGGGGATCATCATGTTGTTGGGAGATGAAGTGGAGGGCTGCTGGTAGTGACCCTCCATCCCATTCTCTGGTTGTGTGGCCGCGGTCTTCTCTTGTCTTGGACCAGGTGTTGGCCATAGCTTTGTCAGAGCATCGGACTCATAGTTGCTTGGGACAGGCTGGGGTTCTCGCCTTGTTCCACTTTCCTGTGCCTTGCTATACTTTGATATGAGCTCGCCTATTTCCAACCCCTGCAAAAGAACAAGAGCATAACAGCATTCTTTATCAAAATTGAAATTGAATTGAAAAGCTGAATTTATAGACATCACTGAGAACGTCACTTCATTTCCTTTTTGAATTGGGGGTTGATATATATTCCCCAACACTTTGGAATTTGCAGACTATTTTGCTGATTCCTGATGCACTTCAAAATGTTAGTTGACATCAAACAACTTAAACTGATTGACACAACAAATCTTTCAGTTGAACAGCTAGCAGCATCGTCACAGAACAGCTGGCAGATTATTTCCCTCAGCCAAGAAAAATGGTACATTTTACTGGTACTCATTTTGACAGGTTTTTTAACATCTATATTTTGCACAACCAGTCTACACACTGTCAATGCCAAACACTAATCACTCACCATATCAAGACTTTAAGTTTCAGAGTCTCTACTCGATCATACCATCTCACATCTTTCCTGTCTCACAGCCTTGTGAGACGGGAATTTAGTCTCACGCTTACAAACTTGGCATATTGTCCGCAAATCAAAAAGCAACTGTGTGATGGTCAAATGTCCCTTCCACATGGTACCATAAAAGACAGCCGGAGACTAGCTGGCATTCATGCAGAGACTAGCCTGGCATCCGTGCAGTGTTTACCACGCTCTCAACCAAAAAACAGTCCCCAACAGATATATCCCATTCAGCACTCCTTTGACACTGATTTCGAGGGCGTTACAGTGCGAGTTTCAAGCACCCGGCCTCCTTCAGAGGTACCGTCAAATTCGTGTTCATCCTGCTGACTTTCGTGAGACAGCCATCACCACGCCTTTTGGCCTGTCTGTATATGTTTGCACACCTTTTGGTCCCCGCAACACATACAGCATAGACCTGTCACCACATCATGGACAATCTTGGTGCTACATGTGTTACCATTTGCCTTTGTGTATGTGGACGACGTCATTGTAGCAAATCACTTACTACAAGAACGCAAGTAACACTTCAGTGTTATGTTTTCTGGGTTTGCTATCAAGTTAAGCATCATGAACAACCCAGCCAAGTGTCAAAACCATGTCATCCCTCAACTTCCTTGGCCAAGTTGTCAATCACCACAGAATCTCTCCTTTAGCTGCCAGACAATACCCAGGCTATTTGAGACCTACCAGCCCCTATTTACTCTACAAGCAGCAAGAATTTCTGGGTCTTGTCAACTTCAATCAAGATTTCACCCTCTGTGTGCTGAGCTGATGCAACCACTCACCAACAGGTTGAGAAATGTTTAAATGGAATATCAGCCCATCTCACTAATGACCACAGACTCTTTATTTTAAAACATGTCTACAGTGCCAACACAGCACAAATTCATCCCCATTACAAAACATGCCTTGGCACCTTCTCCTCTTCTGAACCGATGCATGATTTGACCATGTCCACATCAACATTGTCAGTCCACTCCAGCCATCACATGGTCACACTACCACTTCAAGCATCAGTCAATTCACAAGATGGCCAATAGCCAACGATGCCAGATGGACTAAAAAACTAATGATTATTCTTCTTAATTGTCATCAGTACCGCAGTGAAGACAGACATAGGCTGCTCCGCTGCAGAGCTCGTCTACGGGACATACAACCCTATGAATCCCAGGTTACTGCATCACCCAAAATGAACACGTCACGATGGACCTAGACCTTTCTGACTATGTCCATTGCTTATTTATCAAGCTCATGCAGGACATGCACACTCCCTCAACGTGCACAGAACACAATCAATGTTCATGCACCACAATGACTTCGTCACTTCCTCACATGTTTTCACTCATGATAAAACAGAGCTGAAACGTTACAGTCTCCATACCAATTGTTGACCTTTCCCGTCATTTGCTGTGCTGACAAGTTTTCTGTTATTAACTACATGTACTATGGCAAACACGACACTATCAACACTGACCGATTGAATCCAGCATTCATAAAAAACGGACATCATTCCCGACCCATCACTTCACCCTACATGAGCACCCCTGTCTACATAAACCACTCAGAGCACAACAAAACCGGCCATGCCCCCTTTCAATTAACTTAATCTACCTTGCAATCCCTCCCAAAAATTCCCATCAAACAACCACAAAAGTCAAGAAGATGCGACTGTGTTGATGTTTACAGAGACAACATTTTTGTTTCTGCAGATCTAGCCTGTTATTTTCTACATCAATATACTAATTTGTCACCTTTGGTCAACTGCGAGCATTCTGTTTCTCTTACACCAATTGATTGTTCCTGCTTCTCATTTTGCAGCAATCTATGGGGGAGTAGTAGCACTTGAAGCAGCAGTATGAATCATATATTCATTTTCTGCATGGTCAACAACGTAATTTCACCAACGGACACTCGGTCACCATAACAACATGCAATGGACAAAGTTTTCAATCAATCTCCCTCTTCCTTCACTTCAGCTTTCAAAAAGTTTTCCATGTCTGCTAGAACATTTGTGACCCGCTACAACAAAAGGATCCTAGAGTCGCTGACAGCTGAGCCAAGAAAATCAAGTTTGAAGTCGCATCATCAAAATTGGTCAAAACAATCAGATTTCTGTTTTTGGCATAATTCTGTACTTGAATGTTTTGTCTATCATCTGCCGAAATTTCGAAGCTAAATGATCAAAGGAAAGGCAAGAAATCAGCGTCTTTCTCGGCCATAATTTTGTGACTTTCTACGAAACAGAAAGTAACATATGTCTGAAGATTTGGATTTAAAACCGAAGCTAGACTCCGCCCCTAGCAAAGAGGGAGTGATCTTATTGGTCAGTGGGTGGCATCCTGATTACTAATTGGTTGTGCGTAGACCGCTGGGGCTAAGCTTGAATGAACATCACAGAGGTTGCTAGGAGCATACCTTCTATTGTCAAGAGGTGAAAACTGTCTCACCTCCCCTTGATCATGGTAGTATCGGAAGAATAACTTAAGGGCGTTTTTCTTGACACTGATTTCCTCAACCACCTGACATGCTTTCATAAAATCATCGATATCTCGGCAACCGAGTACTTTTATGAGCTGTGCTATATATGAAATTAGAGAAGAAGAGTAAGGAAAAAATGTCATGCAATTTTAAGAAAATAGTCGTCCCCCGACTTTCAGATCATATTGTTGAAGTGGGTCACATTTCATTCACAAAATGCTAGATGACAAAACACTAAGTGTAGTGGTACCGATCCTTAAGGGAAAGGGGATATGATGAGCTGTGACGTGCACAGAAAGAGCTGAGAAAGAGAGGCATACCAGACGTAATGGTAGGGGCAGTTCTGTTGAGTTAATTCTTACGCAGAGGTAAGGACAATACTTAGAGTAATTGGATCAGAGCTATTGGACGGAGTCTGTGGTGAAAGTTGGCATACATCAGGGATCTGTCCTATCTGTCACTGTTAATGTTTGCAATAGTGGTTAATGAGGTGACAGAGAGTGGGATTGTTAATGGAGATATTGAACACAAATAACCTGGTTTTTTGTTTGTTTGTTTTTTTTTTAATTGTTCCATATTTCACATTCAACAAATAAATAGGCCATAAACATCACAATACAAAAGCAAGGATGAATTGTTATGTACAGCATTTAAGACCATTTAACATGTGAAATATGAGGAATCTACATAGAAGCATTGCTTGTAGGGTGGTTCTGATGAGCAAGGGGATGGTAGAATTGAGGGGAAAGTTTCAGTGGAAGGTAGTGGTTGAGAGCAAGGGTCCAAAAATAAACCACTGGAAGATAATGATAATGATAATAATAATATCTCATTTACCCATGTAGGGTAGCCTCTTCAGTGTTGCCACTGCTCTACCAGAGGGCCCTGCCATTATTATTACCCTAGCATTAATTGCCAAGTATCCATTCACATGTATACACCCAGGGACATGGTGGGTAAAAGCATCTTGTCCAAGGATGTAAGCACTGATAGGCAGGAATTGAACCTGTGTCCTGCAATTAAGAGTTGGGAGACTTATCCAATATGCCACAGCACCCCTATTGTTACCAGGTTGGAACAAGTAGTGCCGTTCGGTGAATGAGTTTAAATCCATGTGGAGTGTGTGGGAAGAGGTGTAATGGCAAATTTGGTGTTGCTATGCATGAAATGTGGGAAATGGATTTATGGTTGATGTACACAAATGAAGAAGGTGACCCCAAAAACGACAGGAGGTTCTATTTTTGGAAGATGTTACAAAAGAGTTAGAAAGCTGGCAGAAAGGGTGAAAAGGGTTAACCTTTTAACTTTGGGGATTTTCCCAGCATTTAATATTAGAGAATTTACACCACATGCAGCATACCTGGGCCAGGTACTATGAAAATCTATCAAGTATTTTTTTCTTACTAAAATCAGAATAGCAAGATGTGGGAAAGATTGGAGATAGATGAACAACACAATGCCTCTAGCACCCAATGGGGTTAGAGGCATTTCACCCATTGAGGACGGTTTGATTTTGCTACAACACGTATTTCCCATAGACAACTGCCCGCGTATACTCGGGAATTGTCCTCAACGGGTTAAGCTGATAAAACTTGTCAGCCAAAAATATGAATGCGCTATATTCTCTGAACATTTTTTTTTTTTTCTGTAAAACAACAGACTGATCCTCTCACTATTACAGTCCATCTGGTAGTGATGTGAAAAAAAAAAAAATGCATGAACATTTATTTACACAGCAACTGATTCCTACATCTACCAAAAGACTGCTGTCAACAGCCAAATTCACAAATTGTCTTCCAAGCTGAATTCCTTGGAAATACATACAGTATGTTTTGTAGAAACATATCACATGCACACACACAAGCATTCACATGCACACACACAAGCAGGCACATGCACACACACAAGCAGGCACATGCACACACACAAGCATTCACATGCACACACACAAGCAGGCACATGCACACACACAAGCCAGCACATGCGCACAAAAAACCATGCACATGTTTACTTTGATTCAAGAGGAAATGATTATTCTTTCAGTCAAGAGGATCTTTGGAGAGAGTATGCTCACCTGATTAGTCTCAAATCGAGACACCTTCTGCATCATCAGGTCACCATGCTTCACATCAAAGTACACCACCCCATCGTGAGATTTCAGTCTGCGGCTTGAGACTATCTCGCCAAGGGAGACGTGCTGAAGAATCTCCTATATGTTTTTGTGTGTGTGTGTGTGTGTGTGTGTGTGTGAAGGAGAAGGAAATACACTATTGAGGAACTGTGGTCAGTTGTAATCCTTAACACTGACAGAAATTGATAACCCTAAATTGCATAACCTGCCATATATATCAGTCATAACTCTTAATTTCCTTTATTGTGCATTCTTTTTCTAATTTTACACTATTGCCAACACTGCTGACCGTACTTCATGACATGTGTACCATTGCTGCCTTTTTTTGCATGGCTTTAGCTGCATAAGAAATTTTCTCAAACAGATCCTAATTGATGTATTTTCCATAATTATGCTAACACATTTTCCTGCATTGCCAGTTTACCTGATGTCTCATATCTTAACTACATACATGTACATTGTACAGTACCATTTACGCTAAGATGGGATATATGAAGACTAGGAAAACTGCACATCTATCTTGAAAGTTATGATTCCTATAATATCAGTAAGAGATCACTCATGAAACTCTGTGTCGAGTTGGTGAACACGAAGGTAAAATCCCCTATTTCATTCATCAGGTTCAGGTTACTATTCAGGTTGTCAAAATGTCCTGTTTAAGTCTTCGACGATGTGTGTGAATAAAATTCTGTCTTTATGGCACTGTACAAGTACTTTGCACATACTGATACAGATCTGCTTTTGAGTAGAAGCTTGAAATACTTGTACAAATAAGAAGAGCACTGTATATGCCATATATTCAGCGAGTCTAAATTTTCGCGAATCGGCACTTCCCAACGATTTCGCGAGTGGTTAGATTCACTATCGTGGAGTACAGTGCTGAACACAAAAATGTATACATATGTATGTGCACGTCACATTTATATCTGGATCACAGTCAATATTTTTGTGTGTCTTTAAATCCGAAAATAGCACCTGACTTGTGAAATTTGCAAAATAAAAACATTGACTGAAATATTTGGTGTATACAGTACTTGTCATGTGACATCAAAGTCACCTGACAAGAGATAGCTTTATTCAAGCAGCTGGCTCTTGAAGTTGTTTTCCTTTTATCCTCCTCCCTTCCCCCTTAAACTCTTAATGTGCCACATTCGCACCTCCGACTCAGTTGACGGCGTGCCAACTTCGCATATTCCGCTCAAACGCACAAACCCCCCCAAACCGATCGATATATCGCCAAAAGCCACAGTACAATGAAAGCGTTTCTTGTGATTCCGTTCCCCTCATCTAAGCTTGCATTTTATGTGATGATTGACTAACAAGCAGTGTTTCATACTGGATCTGCATGCAAATTTAAAGTTACTGTCTCTGCTTTGTGTGCAAAAGTTACATATTTACTAGCTGTAATGTAGCTACTGGGCATTTGAAAGAAAAGCAATTATGGATTTGCCATAGAATTTACATCGATGCAAAGCTTGACATTTTCTCTACAAATTTGCTCACTTCCTCTACTATTTAATATAAATCTATAAAAGTTGTATAGATTTTAAAAACAAAATGTTATCTCAACGCATGACTACATTGGTGTCTCAGAATAAAGTACATGGCACACGGGGGGTTTCCACCGTGGCACATAAAGAGTTAAAGACCCGGTAGTGTGGAGATACCATGGAGATGGAAAGGCTGGCTCAGTTCGGATATATTTGAGAATCCCCCGAACAAATTGCTTAGGACCTTATCACTGATCTCTATGTAATATACTGTGAAATGTGGAATGTTCACATGCATTTTAATTTCACAAATTTCACGAGATCCTAGAGTCGCAAAATTAAAAATCAAGAGAAAGTTCTTGTCTACACTATATGCATTGAATGTTAGAGGCAACTCGCAAAAATTTCATGCTGCGAAGAAGGCCGTCGCCTCCAATTTGCAAAAATTTCATTCCACGAAAAATATCACTTTTTACAGTTAGTATATTGTAAAACGTGGAATGTTTGCGTGCATTTTAATTTCGCGAATTTTACGAGAGCCAAGAGTTGCAAAATTAAAATGCACAAGAAAGTTCTTGTCTACACTATATGCATGGAATGTTAGAGGCAACTCACGAAAATTTCATGCTGCGAAAAAGGCCGTCGCCTCCAATTTGCAAAAATTTCATGCCACGAAAAATATCACTTTTTACAGTTAGTATACTGTAAAACGTGGAATGTTTGCGTGCATTTTACTGTAATTTCGCAAATTTTACGAGAGACGAGTCACAAAATTAAAATGCACAAGAAAGTTCTTGTCCACACTATATGCATTGAATGTTAGAGGCAACTCACGAAAATTTCATGCTGCGAAAAAGGCCTTCGCCTCCAATTTGCAAAAATTTCATGCCACAAAAATTATGTTTTACAGTCAGTACTTGTACATGTCCACACACAGCTGAAGAATCATGACTAGAGTCAAAATGTCACATATGTCCATACGCTTTGATGCACATATTCGATGACAGGTGCTATTCTCAGTTTTTCAAATGTACTCTAATGTGCAGTGAATGAAGATCAGTTAAATTGAACCACCCACGTCTCCCCATGCTACCAGGTCATTAAACCCATTGAGGACTGCCTGAGTTTGCTACAACACTCATTTCCCATAGACCCTTGCCCGAATATACTTGTACTCGGGACTTGTCCTCAACGGGTTAAAGGAAAAAAAGAAAATGTCATCTTTGTGACAATTACTCACATGGGTGTGGTCCTTCAGGACATAGAACCCTTCCTTGTTGATCGCCAGGAGGCGCGGTTCACTAGGACTGGCGGCGCTGCGCATCCTGACCGGGAAGAAACTGCAGCCGAAGAGGCGCCACCTCTGGAGCACGCCCACGAAGCGGGCCCGCGCCTGGGCAGGGGTCATGTCATGCAGGTCGCTGAGGGTGGCGTGGAGTGCGTTGAGCCACTTCTGGGGCTGCTGCTTGTCCTTTACATTGTAGGGTAGCACCAAGTTGATGTCCTTTCTGCAGGACAAGCAACGGAAGAGAACAAATGGAATCAAAGCACCACCACAATATTATCAAAATAGTCTCAAATTTCGCATACATATCAAGCACACCCCGTTGGAATTATCCCTACTTTTGACATTTTCATCAACGCTAGTAGTGTATAATAGAATGGAAAATAATACCACATACGAGAAAGTTATGTCTTCAAAAAATATTTTCTCCTTCCAAACTTGATATTTCATCAGAGTAAAGATTACTCCTCAGAAAATGCCAACAAAGAAATAGCAACATTGTTGACAACCCTCCCCTTGTGCCTCCCCCCTTCCCAAACAAAAAGAACAACCCTGCATTATCTGTCACAAGGAGAGTCTAACATGTTTTGTCGTTGTTGTTGGTGGTGGTGGTGGTGCTGTTGTTGTTTTCTTTTGTTTCCATCTACTTTATTATTATTATCATGTTGTTGTTTTGTTTTGTTTTGTTTTTTGTTTTTTGCTCTTTTTTTTTTTTTTTTTTTTTTTGGGGGGGGGGGGGGGGGGGGGGGGGGGGAAGGGGGCTGCATTTACATACACTAATATAAAGCCAAATATGGGAACCCCAAAGGAAGGGAAGAGGGGATAGTGGATTCTCTGGCTTGTACCAACTGACACTTACTGGGTTGGGAGCTGAACCTGATCATTAGCTTTAATCTGGAGGGCTGCCAGGTGAATGATGGATGAAATCATGTCGTCCTGTAGCTGACCATCTTCAAGAATGACCAGGTGGCCGGCGATGTAATCCTGACGGACCTAGAGATATCATAGAAATCGAGTTGGAGAAAATTATGAGATATCTTTGTGTGTCACATCTGCATAGTAATGACTAATTTCAAATTATCCAACACTTCATTCCGGTAAATAGTTTGTCCTTGAGAAGGTAATTCTTTGAAAATGTTCAGCATTTCTATTGGATGTGGTTTGGGAGGTCATGTATTTGCTTTACTGCAAATTGTGAAACCCCCTGTTTGGGCAAGGATAATAAAAACAGAACCCATATTCTGATCCTGATTAGTTTGCCACATGTGAAAGCGCTACATTTTGTGATCACTTCCTTGATTCAAAGAGACAAAACAGGAACTAAGAATACCAAGCAGGACCAGTGACTCACTCTACTTGTGACACACACCCATGTTTAAGCTTAATGTCATCATGTAACAACATAATCTCAAACTCCTGTAGGGCCTACTGCCTTGGCTGTGTATGCTTCTAGTAATACACATGTTAATGTGTGCCAATTATTGTTGGTTATATATTGTGACTTTTTCTTGGGCGGCACGCATTCTATGTAAGGGGATGAAAAAGCAGCATCTGGCTGGCATCCATAATCTCTGAATTAACCATGAATAATATATACGAATGAAATTCATTTGGTACTTGGTATGGCATGACTGACATCAACAAGAACAACACGACAACAACAGAATCTTACCTGACTGCTTTGGTTCTTCAAAGCTCCTTGTTCAACAATCTTGTATTCATCAGACACTCACATGGTAATCTCTCTGAACCCACTCCTTCACACAAAGACACAAAATTCGCTCCTGCAACAATTGTTCCGGTCTTATTCTCTCGGGTTGGGTTTAGGGTCATGATAGGGTTTTAGGTTTAGTTTGATGTCAGAAATAGGATTAGGGTTAGGGTTGTGTCTGTGGGTAGAATTTATGTTTGGATCAGCATGCAGATTTTTCATGGCAGCAAATGTTGCAGGAGAAAATGTCATGAAACCCCATCAGACACATTCTCCTCTCTCAGGCAGTGTGCATATCCACTAGTGCAGCCACACTTAACATTACATGACATCTACGCCCTTCAGACATACCTGGCTGTAGACAATGGACACAAGGTCCTCATTCTCCAGCCGCAGGGGGCGCATCCAGAGAATGCGCCGGAAGAGCAGCACAAAGCCGACGCCCATCTGTTCCATGTGGGTGGACACGTCCATGATGTAGTCATTCTGCTGGAGCAATGTCTCGTTTTGCTCTGGAAGGAAACAATTGAAAGAATGGGACCACCTGTGTAAAACTTCTGTCTCAGCAGATGACATGTACACTGCTTAAACTGCTATAGTTTGTACCACTCATGACAGTGTACTATGCATGTTGTGGGCTTGATGATGATGCTATGAAAGTGGCTACATTGTACCTATAAAATTTTAATTCGAAGCATTCATTTCCGAGATACTTTAGTATTCAAACTGGCATTATAAAACAGGAGAGTTCATCAGAATGTTCCAGGGAATATACATCTCAGGGTATAACACACTAGTTTGGGAAGGTTAAAGTCCTTTGCACCTAGAGACTGACATCTCTCAATACCTTTTCAAATCATTGCAATTTTCTCTGCATGCCCTCCCCTTCTGGTCTTTATCATCACACTGTAACAGCATTTTCTGTCCATTAAAGCTATTCATTCCACAGCCTGACCCTTTTCTCTGAAAAATCAATGATGCCAAAGTAGCTTGGTATCAAACTTATAATGCATCAGAAATGCTTAACTCTTGTGGGGAAAGTTTTGCAACTACAAACAACTTACAACTACTCTTGGGCTTCCAAGCTTGGATGTGATAGATAGTTATCATTTGACTACGTATAATAAAACAAGAAAATTTCCAGACTGCGCCTTGCCCACCAGGGAGACACCCAGGGTCAACATTTTCATGGGAATGGATGAATAGAGCAAGCCTGAGAAAATTATGAAGAAGTGTGAAAAAGGCATGGTAGTTAAGTCTGTGGCTCAAAGCATTAAGCATACATAACTCTGCACGTTTTCATAGCAAAGGTAATCATTACCATATTCAGTAGAGAGTGTGAGAAGCTCTTAGAAATTTAATTATGCATAAAAAAGATATTTCTGTCCCAAGTGCATAGTTATTTGTCAAAAGAGAGTCTTGCCAGTTAGCCTTTGTCCAAGACCCTCCAGCTGTAGTGACTGCAAGGAGTAGGCAGAGGGCCATTAAGAGAGACTAGTCAAGCCACCAGTGAGAGCCCATACTAGGCCAGAGGGTCTCTTTGGATCTGTCAGAAGTCTTAGACCCTTTCTGAGCCAGAGACAGTGGACAATACTATGGGGTTTCTGTGCCAATCAGCACTCAAAACACACAGAGTTAACTTACACTCGAATTCTTGAAATGCGTATGGGTAATTCCGTGAAGTTGGGTCAAAAAGTGTGACATTTTAGCATAACTCAATACTAATTATGCTATACATATATTGTTTATAGGCTTTACATTTGTATTGAGACCATATTACATTTCCTGGAAATGTTGTGCCATTCAGACTCAATTTTGATGAAGTTATTAAAACAATATGTAAAGGTGTCCTGTAGCATTGTGACATGTCCATGTAGCATCGTGATAGTTAAAATCTGGTCCTAAAAGACAAATTAATGCAATTAGCTTGACCAAAATTTGATATAATATGCATAATTACTAGATTAGTCAGATAGCTAAATATCTTAACTCTCCTTTCCACAGTTTTACTTTTACAAGAAAATTACACAATGTGTCACTATGCTACGCGGTGTCCACCAAATGTCACAAAAAAGGACACCGCATAGCATCGTGATACATTTTGTAATTTTCTTTTAAATTAAAACTGTGTACAGCAAATTTGAGGTATTTAGCTATCTCATTCATATCTTGTAAATATGCATATTGCATCAAATTTTGGTCAAGCTAATTACCATAATTTGTCTCTTCGGACCAAATTTTAAAATATCATGATGCTACATGGACACGTCTCGATGCTACAGGACACTGTTACATATTGTTTAATAACTTCATCAAAATTGAGTCTGAATGGCACAAAATTTCCAGGAAAATGTGTGGCCTCAATGCAAATGTAAAGCCTACAAACAATAAATGTATAGCATAATCAATATTGAGTTACGCTGAAATGTATTTTTTAAATATCACGATGCTACATGGACACTGCCCCAACTTCATGGAATTACCCATATGAGTACCCATTTCTCACTGACGGTCAACGGGTGAATTGAGCAGTTTCATTGGTCAAAATGACTATCTAAATCATTCGGTGGGATTGGTTTCTGGGACATAGTCTCCTTCGTCATTATCTATAATCACAATCATAAATCTCAAAAAGATTTTGTGCTGATGCACTCAGCTTTGGTTCTCTTGCTCTTCGTTTCACCAACAGTGTGAGGCCATTCTAAAAAGGCTACATGTACCTGCCAGTAGACTTTAATATCTGACCTGTAGTGACCTTTGACCTGAGCATGTGACCTTGGATAGCACCATAGCATGGAGATCCCCAAGTGGATCAATAACAATCTGGTGTTACTGTGTGAAAATTATTTGTCAACCAGGATTCTTGTGGTTAAACTCGATCACATGACCAGACATGACCTTTGACACTGAGTTCACATCTCATGAAGATGCAATGTAAAGGTCATATGATGAAAGTAAGCCTATGCCATGTTCAAACATCCTTATGCTGGCCAATGGAATAAAAAACAAAGCAAAAAAAACAAAACAATCACATGCACCATATGCTATCTCTGTTATTGTTTAGGTAAGGTGTCAAGTGTAAAGTGTAGTGGCATAAACTGGCGAGTGTCACACTACAATAACTTCACATCTTTTAAAGACAAGCCCCAATCAAGGGTCACATGACATAGATGTAAATGCTTCGTTAGAAAAAAATTCTTGATCATTTGTTAAGAAATACCTAACATATTCTCCAAGTTACATGTATGCACCAGTATTTCAATGTTCAAGAAAGCCATTAAGTGTAAAGTGTTACAGATTGTAGTGGTGTAGTTGTAATAACCTCATATCTACCAAAGACGTCATAAATGTACTTTTATCCACTTTTCATAAGTATTTTCTTGGCCAGTTGGAACAAGTTTCTGATAACCTGTGTAGTAACTACTCACATATTCCTCAAGTTATGTACTCCCGTGTTCAAATGAGCTGTTCAGTGTAAAGTGTTACAGCATAAATTGGTGGGTGTCAAGTTGTAATATCTTAATAACAGTGGGCAGAACACCATGATTAGCAGTCCAGAGGTCTCAGGTTCAAACCTCAGTTTTCTTTGCTCAATTTTCATCTATATTATATATCTTTCTGGTCAGTTTCCTTTTATTTGTATTAATGAAGATTCAAAAAGCTGTATCACTTCAGTGATCCATTGCATATATCTCCCAAGTTGATATCTATCCTTCAAGTTTATGTCAGGTTTACATAAGCTTCTGACTATACAAGCATTGAGATTAAAGGGTTTCTGGCATGAACACCACATTAGGGACTTCTATACCTCAGTTGACAGAGCAAAAATTTAGAAATCTGGAGGTCTGAGGTTCAAATTCCGATGGAGCAAAACCCTTTTCTCAATTTTCATCTAAATTATACATCTTTCTGGTCAGTTTTACCTTTATCTGCATTGAAAGGAATAACTTCACATCTTCTAAAGTCATAGCAAATTGGTCATGTGACGTAGACATATAGCACTTTTCCTGGCCAATTGGAATCATTTTTTTTTCCCACTTTTTTTGGCAGAATGTATAAATATGTCTGTATGAAAAATGCCTAAATTTGTAATGATTATTGACAAATGTTATCCTTTGCTATCTATGTATCATTCCTTCAAACGTTTGTCGAATCTAATTTTTTTTTGTACATTCTGTTGAAAGAAGTGAAAATAAAACCTTTGAATTGAATTGAATTGAATTTCCAGATTTCTTCTACAGCAACTATTCTCATATGTAACTGAATAAGAGTGGATTCAAGGGTAGCAGGGAACTGTTTAGTGTAATGTGCTACGGAATAAATTCAGGAGTTTCATATCAAAATAACTTTACATCTTTAGTAGATATGATGTAAGTGACAGATAATATCAACATTACACAAATTTATCTACTGTATGCTATAAATAAAAACACTTCCTGCAAATTCCTTATCACTTTGCGGCAAACACTCAACAGATTGGAAAGGCTGCGTTTGATAGTGTTAAACCAAAACATGACATACAAATCTATAGTCATATAGATAAGAATACTGTCATATTGCACTGCATGCCGAAACACAGATTATAGAGGGCTGTTTCACCAGATAGTTACACAAGTAGTGAAATACTGTAAGTAAGTGCTATTTTGTCTTGGTATCAGGCCTCACAGCTTAGATTTTTGCATGGAGGTGACTTGCATCAAAACAATACCCTAAAAAGAAAGAAAATCGCAAAAATATAGAAAAACAATAACTTTACATTAAAAATGTAAGCATAATAATATTTCATACTGACTGTCATAATGACGCTCATTTTTGTCAAAATGAATTTTGTTACCATACTTATTTTAAGCCTTTTTTTCTGTACTTTGGAACAAAACACAGTGAACTTCACCTTGAATCACATCAAGCATTAATCAGCACATTGCTCAACCATTAAATCTGTACTTCAAAACGTAGCGATATATTGGTCTAAAAAAAAAATAGGTCACACCATTTGTCATAACTTTTGAATTTTACATCGTACAAGCATTAATGTTTATTTTCGTGCTCTACGAACCTCAATAGTGTTTGGGGAAAACGTCGAACCAGGGATGTCTTGGAATAAGAAATGAGAATACACCAGAAAAATATCAGAATTGCTGATGTGCGCTAACTTTATCCCAGATGTAGCATATGGCAGAAGCTCCATAACACACTGTACCATGCAGTAGTACTTGCAACTGTGACGTATCGTTTTGTTGCTGTTGTTGCAAAGGAATTTCTTTTTTTCTTTAAAAAAAAAAAAAAAATTGCATAACAAAGATTGAGGTTGAAAACAGATCCAGAAGGATCAAACAAATGGGAAGGTCAATGGCCAGGCACTGGATTCTAATTAGCAATCTTTTAGCTGGTGAGTGTGCAAAGACGGCTCAATACGTACTGTTGCCTATGATGACAAATAGGCCAAACTCTTGTCTGTCGCCCTCGTTGGTGAGACCAAGGCTGCTGCAGAGGGCATCCAGTACGTCGGCTACCACTGTGCTGGCATTGACCTTTAACATGGTGCGCGCTCCACCGGGGAGAATGAACTGTTGCCGCTTGGTCACCCGTCCGTCCTGGGACAAATATAATGAAATCACAGGAATCGTAAGACTCGAGTCACTCTTTTAAATTTGCTTAAACCTTGCTCATATGGTTTTACTACATTGAAGACACTGAGTGAGATGTTAGCATTGTTCATTAGGAATAAACCCAAATTTTGCAGATGTATTGTAAAAAAGACAGTTTTCCAGACATTGAGGGAGTTATATAATCTCATTACTCATAAGGCCTACATGGTATCATACCTTTATTTCAAACAATGTGATGCATTTGTCACAAAGCTGTTGCTGTTTAGTAGCTAAGATGAGTCAAATTTGCTGGTGGGTTCCCTCAATGCCCTCACTCTAGAACTAATGAGGGATGCATGTCAAAAAGCACTGCAGCAGTTTGCTGAAATGGACAGGGGCTACATTCAGGGGTTTCCTTAACCCCGGTCCCTTTCATACTCACCAGTAAGTTGGTGACCTCGGTCTCGATGGGCATGACTCGTCGGCCACCATACCGCAGCGCCTTGCGCATGTTCTGCGCGCACATGGCTGCCAGGCCGCTGTACACGTTGGGCCCATCCTGGGCACCTGCCTCCGTGAGGTACTGGAAGAGGTAGGGCCGGAGGACTTTGGAGCAAGGCATGTAGGCTGTCAGAAGGAGCAGCAGTCGCCAACCCTGCTGAGCACTTTGCCTACAACGCAAATGGGGGAGCACAATCATCAGATGCGGATGTCCGTTGAACAACATTTGCCCTTGATAGCATAGGTCTTGCATAGAAAACCCCAATACTTTGTACAATATGTATATAAGTGGATTGAGCGAATACCACAATATTAATTGAACACATCAATTATACACTATGTGTTATGCGTTATATAAGCATTGTTAATCTTTATCACTATCATCAATGACATTTGAGGAAAGGAGGACAATCTGTGAAAAACAAATTTTCAGAGTTTTGGTGCTGCCATTGCTGGACAAGAAGGCTGCAATATTTCATGACGTCACACATGGATGGCATATACAAAGAAAATATAAAGAAATTTCAACACATTTCAATATTTCTAGCATAATGTAAAAGTACTTGACTAACCTCTTTCAGAAACCAGGGGGAATAATATCACTAGTAAAATGTCACTACCACAAGGACGGAATGTGAACCTTTCATTAAAATAACATTTTGCGGAATTCTCTATAATACATTATTCTTATATCATTGTCCATGTATGATGTCACAAACTACCAATTCTCCCATTAACCCATTGAGGATGGACTGATTTTGCTATAACACACATTTCCCATACACACCTACCCAAAAATCCTGTCTTCAACAGGTTTATCAACACACAAATCCCCGGAAAATTTCTTATTTGAAAAATAACAAAAATAAAACCAAAAACAACCCATAAACCCATCAATCATCCAAAGTGGGTCGAGAGGTCCTTCCTGAGAGGCAAAATAAATTAGGGACGCTCGTTTCCTGAATTACTTCCCTCACCTTTTTTTTTTTTTTTCAGCCAACTCATGGTAGATGTGGCATGTCTTTTCAGTGACCCTACAATTATATGTATCAGTGTGTAAAGCTTTGAAATGAAAAATAAAAATGCATCCTTTGTTTCAAATATTCATGCATCATTATTCTTATTCAAATTTATGAAGTCGATGTAGGGCAATTTGTCAATCAGTTGCAATCATTATTCTTTATCAACACCAGATTTTAGCTGGAAGAGGCAGCAGGTGATGAATTATTAACTATAAGTAAAGCCTTTTCTTTTCTGTGTACAAACCATAGGAAAAGTTGAGATATGATTGCATCGTCATATCAGTAATTTGTTGCCCTTTGTTTTCAACCAATAGTATAACTGTCGTGCAAAAAAAAAAAAATTGCAAATTCCAGAGTCATGTCTGATTTCGAGGAAAATTCTGTCATAAGCACGATTTATAGAAGAATTTCAGGAATTTGAATGATTTATCAAAGTCGATTTGAACATGGAACAGCATTGCACTTGAAAATGATGTACAGTCAATTGATCACTGATTTCACACTTTGTGTGTGTCCCATACCCATATATGGCCCCTAGGGTCAAGCTACATGGCTAGTGAGTGGCAGGATTGATGATTTGGTCATAGACGTGCTTTGCGCTCACCTCTTAGGGCTCCTGTTGTCCGTGACCTGCTTGATGACCTGGCACAGGATTTCGTCCCGAAGCTCTGGGTACTTGTAGCCGGCCTGAGCAGAGTGGAGATTGGAAACACAGTGTAGATGCACACTAGTGAAACCTGAACTTTCCTACGCATTCAAACTGTGATCATATCCTCATCAAAAAACAACAACAAAGCAGGAGTAGTAATAGCAGCAAAAACAAACTGCCCCCCAAGGTCGCCAACGTACCTTGGGGATAACTTTGCATTCTCTAATCAAAGACGATTTCTTCTAAGTCTCCTCAGAATCGATTTGTAGGAGAAAATAATGACCGCAGCACTCTCATCGATAAGGACCACCCTCTATCTACCGTGATGTTTTGTGTTTTTTACCCTTATATATTTTTCATAGTACAGACAGCTACACAAAATAGTGTATCATGTGGGTACATGAACAATTTATTTTCTTCAAACAATATCCAAATGCATGCACTGTGGCTGGTTATGAAGTTCTAGTTCCAAAAAAAAAAACATGGCACCTTTGCACACAAACAAAGAAACAAGAGTTTTTAGTTATGGGGGCCCCCATGGCAGCTTTTGGTGAAATTTGGGTGGAATTTGAACAAGTTCTTTATCATATCAACCTGCAACTAAGAATGATTCCTGACCAGCTTGGTCAAAATCTCATACTGCAGTAATTTCTTTTGATAGAGTAGCTACAAATGTAAATCGTATCCCTTTGGCCTTACAAACTTCTTACACCCCCCACACCCCCCATCCTCTCCCTTCAGTGCTCAATAACGCCATCTCTGCTACAGTCGTGAGCAACTTGTAGTGTTCTTCCCTTACAACAGCTCTTCTGGTTTCTAAATCCAATATACTACAGGTTCTGGAGGGAAAAAAAAATCTTAAATTTACTGACATTGGGCTGTTTGAGCCCATCTTCTCAATGCCATCTGAACTATTTGAACAAAGGTGTTTGCCCTACCCCTACGAATCATCCCTCATATGTTTGGTTCAAACCTGATGAGAAATTTTACAGAAAGAGATGGAAATTTACAAAGTTTACAGATCACACAAATGACACAGGGAAAATGCAGACCAATACGAAGATAAATCTACTCAAGATGGAGCCACTACAGCACCATGAGACAGCATAAATGGATTTGACTGACCAGCACTAACAGTAGAGGGCGCTAGTCCAAATACTCCACATGCATACCTTGGATGAAAGAGACAACTTTCTTGGAAAGTTGGACAAACTTTTCTTGTAAATGAGTCCCTCCTCACTAGAGATTGCCTTTTTTGCTCAAGTGGGGAAAATGGTGCATTGCATGTTGATATTTGTGCTTATAAGATGAGAATACTACCGGCCCAATGAAAGATATGGATTTAAAGACTAAACAGGCAAAAGTTTAGGTTGTTTTTAAAGCAACAGGTGCCCAGACCAAAGTTTAGCTGAACACACAGTGCCCACAAGAGGGCACTCTTCAGTATTATGAAGCAACAGGATTGATACCAGAGACTCCAACTCTCCCGTTTTGGACGGGAGATCTCCCACCGAAAGCCCATTTTTTGCACAATCTCCCGTTCTCCCGTTTGAGATTTGATTTCTCCCGCCCTGGCTCTGTGTCTCCTGGTGGAAAGGATTTCTTACCTATTTCTATCGTATGTTGAAAAAATAAGCCTTAGATAGCACCAGAGAACATCTAGAATCCTAGGAACTTCGCACACATCAACTTGGAGTCTCCCGTTTGCTAGGGGTTTCGGGCGGGAGAATCTCCAGATCAGAAGGTGCTTTGGGTTGGAGTCTCTGTGATACTGTGTGCAGAAGCACAGACCGCGCTCATTTTCTCTACACCTCATGAGAGTCGAGGCAAATTCATGACAAGCAGAAACATTGCAAGAATTATCAACAGCAACAAAGATATTGTAATTATCATCAACAAATCAAATCAAAAATTTGAAATCAAAATGATTGGCTCATTCATAAATCCACCTCATTCTCTCCCTAGAAAATATCTTGATAACAGATTTCTACACATACCCTTTTTGATGAGAAAAACACAAACAAAAGTGCAAATAAATCAAGCAGTCCAAATTCCTTTTATAGGAATATTCTTGACTTTAACATACCTTGATAATGAGGACGACACATTCATATATCGCCCTCTCTTGGCCAGTACCGCCGCGTGTTCTGAGAGGGTAGTCTCCCATTATTTGCATCAGTGCTATATGTTTGGGTGAGTGACAGAGAAAAAGAAAAAACACATGAGCGTGAAATTCACAACTCAGATTCTACTGTTAAGCAATGCTTTTGGGGAAAAGAGAAATAGCATGTTACATTGATCATAGCAGCATTTGTACTGTTCATAGAATGCATTCAAAAAATTTTCTTTTCCCCTCTATGAAAAACCTGGCCACAAACAAAACATAAACTTTGTGTTTGAACATAAAAATCTGCCATTGTCTTGGCTCTGGACAAAACTGTTTAACAAGTACTATATATGAGCAATGAAATGTCAGAACATTTTATAAGGTTGATCAGTCAAAATGAAAAGTGAATCAATAACAAATGTAATTATGGATATTCAACACGAACAAGTTGTTAATATTAAACTCACATGAAATATTGATTTTAATATCTTTCAGCATACAAACAAACAAACAAAGAGAGCCTGGACATTACTACTGGTTAAATAGGTAAATAAATGGCCTGAGGTATTTTATCTCAGCACAAAGAGTAAGTTTTCTTTGTGTACTAAACTGAGACTAAGATGTGCTGAAGAGCATAAATGGGATTTATTTTACTGTTATGCATCTATAAGTTATAATCCACATTTTCCACTATTCTTTCAAACCTTATTCATCCTCACGCCCTACCTATCAAAAACAGATGCACAAATCTTGTATTGGTGCAGGCTGAGGGCATGAACAACAAAGTTCGGGGCAAGGTCTTAACTCCTTATGTGCCATGGCGTAAACCCCTTGTGTGTCACATTATCCTGAGACAGCAGTAAAGTCATGCAATGAGAAAGCTTGTTTTTTAATCCATGCAACTTTAATGGACTTTTGCTACCCTCGACATACATGTATATTGAGCAAAGTGGTAGAGAAAATGCCAAGCTTTGCTTTGATGTAAATTATATGACAAACCTATATGATTGTTTTCTCTCAAATGACCAGTAGCTACACTGTTGTAGAGACATATCCTTAGCACACAAAATAGTGACAGAATGTTTGAACTTACTAACAAATCCAGTAGGGAATATAGCTTGATCTTCAATCACCACATAGAATGCAAGCTACTTGTGACAGGAATGGAACAACGAGAGATGCTTTCATTGTACGGTGGCATTTGGTGCTTTATCAATTGGTTTCGGTGGGTTTGTGCATTGAGCAGAATATGCAAACTTGGTACTCCGTTAACTGAGTCGGGCGTGCAAACATGGCACACAGAGAGTTAATGATGACACTGTGAATGGATAGATGGCAGGCACATGGGGCCCAACTCACCAAGGAAGCACTCAAGGGCGGTCTTGTTGAGTTCGGGAACCGTAATCTCGATGAGGGACGCCTGGATGGGACTGTTGGTGAAGGAAACGGCCATGATGTATTGCTGCATTGACTGCTGTATTGAAGTCGGCTCTCCCTCCTCCATCTTCTTCTTCTCTGTTGGTGGACAAGAAAGCAGAAATATTCCAGGGCCCCATTTCATAATAATACCTCTGGCACCCTTCGGGCGGAGGGATACAAACTTGCTACAGTTTAAAATATAGATTAGCAGTTGCGATCTTACAAATTTCACTTGCACAGAGGGAGACAAAATGAAGAAAAATCATACCCCATATCTTTACCCCTCTGCTTAATAATCTCTTACTTTCATTTTATATGCCTTGTCTACCCTGGACTACTTAACATAATGTCAGAATTTCAGAGCTTGGGTATTTGTTCCAAGTTCATCATGTCACTGCCGGCAATCAGGGAGAGCCTTGTGCGGCCTTGAGATGGCAAAACAATGTATCTACAAAAATGTACATCCAACCTCATTTCCAGTATAAATCGAGCTTGAAGTTTCGCAAACCTATAGCTCTTTTTTTGTTTTCATTCAACACTTCATATCTTACCCTCGGAATATTAACAATGGTGCTTGTCTGAATTTTTCCTTCATATAAAAGCAAGCTTTAACATGGGAGTGGTATTGCACTTTCAAACAGCAATGTCGACAAACAGGAATACATTTCCTGCAAAAGAAATAATTCTTGGGTCACATGCTGTTGACACATGGTAGCTAGGGAACTACAAGTCACCCTAGCATGGATGTTCAGTAATCTGCTCTCACCTTTTCTAAGAAGCGACCTCTTCAGCGACCCCATGAACTTGAGAGAACCGCGGATCGACCCGTCACTCTTCCTCTGCATGATGAACCTTACCACAAAGTATGAGATACATGGCTGTCACTGAATCTGATATGATTTTAATCAATTTGATATGATGATAACTATCCTTCAAGGAAATTTACTTTCAGGGGATTGCAGAATCACATCACCATCGATTCACTTACAACACGGCAATGCAACAAGTGACGATTGTTTAATATATGACATCACAAAAACGCTAGCTTGATTTGACATCTCTACATCTCCACCCTGGTGTCAGTGAAAGTGTTATATGAATTTTATCATATAGGCATGTGCTGAGTCCCACAGCAGTTAATTACTTTCCTATAAACACCATCAGAAATCCAATAGAAACCCATAAACTTCAAACCAACAGGATGTCTATTAAGTCTTAATGGTCCTAGTGGCTTCTGTTGGTTTTACAGGTTTCTATTAGCTTCCTATTGGAATCATTAAATGCTAGCCCATAGATGCAGTCAATAATATCTGATACAGTGCATCAAGAGTACACCTTTGTTCATTGGAGTAATGTGCAGAAGATATGCCCACACCCATTTCATTCATTCATTCATTCATTTATTTCTTTATTGGTCTATGTCAGACATAGAAATTTGGCTTCCACTGGCATTACATTGCAACAAAATGAGTTTACATCACAATTACATAATTACGTCTATGATAAGCACAATGAAAACAAACAACACCCTACAAATCTATTACACAATACATATACAATATATCAATTCTTTATAACCCTTTATAAATCAAACTACTTCAACCCTTCTCAGCCCCCAATTTTAAATTTACAAAATAATAACATAATACTACAAACAAAACTTATATCAGAAAATTCAAAATAGCACACACACCCAAATAACTAACATGAGTCTCAGTTAGCATAACAACCAGTAATATCAAACATATACCATAACTAAATAATTCTCCCATTTCATGGGAGAATTTAAAGATCAAATACACTGTACCCAATATAAACTGTTTTTTACAACCAGTCACTGTCACAGATTGATGGCACATTGTGGAATACTTAATGTACAAACAGGGAGTCCAAACCATGTAAAAAAAGAGTAAATGAATAAAATTAAAATAAAAATCAACTCAGAGCAATGAGTTAAACTCATGATTGGGTCAGTGGCAAATATACTCCCCCAAACAAACAAACAAACTAACAAACAAACAAACACCCTATGGCACATTTTCATTTTGCACGCCTTTACCAGGATGATGTTACACCAATCCTAACTTGTTAAGGACGAACTGATTTTGCGATAACTCACATTCTCCATAGACACGTGCCAGAATATACTCAGGACTAGTCTTCAACAGGTTAAAACACACCATTCTGACTCTTTGACAACTACCACTGACTGAACTGTGTGAGATCTTTAAACACTTGCATGGATTTATCCTTACTTTTAACAGACAGACCTGTCACCAGAAAGACATGCATATTTACAGGTCTACATTATGGAAAGAGAGTTAGAATTACAGTAAATCAATGAGACAACAGATGAGTAGACAAAGAGAAAGACAAAAAGACAGACAAAGATAAATGAATAGATATGCAGACAGACAGATAGATGACGGAATGAACAGACAACCTTGCATGTACATGTAAGTTAATTCACTCAATTGACAGAAAGACATGTCACCTTTATTTTTGTGATAGAAACATATCACCTTTTTTTTTTCATTTCCTTGATATTCTATTTGCTAGATTTATGTTTTTGTTTGTTTTTTATTTAATCACCTACCAAATTGCACTGATAATAAGGCATAAACAAGTAAAAAAAGAGAGCAAAAAACAAAAACAAAAAACAAAAAAAAGTCCTGAACCTACTTTTCAGAGCTCTCCCGGAAGTACTTGCTAGCAAACTCAGGCATGGAGAACCGCTTCTGGTCCTCATTTGGTACAGCCGCGGCAGGTGGCTGTTCCACACGGGGCTGCAGGCCCTGCTGTGTTTGTGAGAGAACAGATATAAGGGAATTGTTTAAAAATAAACAAACAAACAAGCAAACAGACAGACAAACAAATAAACTCTGCAGGTGGGGCCTTAAAGTCCATATTCACAGTTACCACTGATTATTGGCTTTCTGGCCTGTTAGGGTAGATGCAGGTTTGCCTTGAAGAGTTGACAGCAATGAAAATTTACCTGAAACCTGTCTCAAACATACAACAATAACAAAGAAAAAAAAGGATATTCCCACAAACTTACCCTAAGAGCTACCCTCATCATTCTTGCCAAAGCATCACAATATGGTGGCTCAAAAATAAACGGAGAAATTCCTTCATGAATCAGGAATGTCATCAAAATTAAAGCGGAACATCACTTTTGGACATTTTCGTTTGAAAAAAAAAAGAAATAGTATTCTCCTGGTTACCTCAATGAAAAAAAAAAAATCAATTGTGTACGAAGCGATAAGACATCAACCTTAGAGCAAAAACAAAGTAGATATTTGGAGATACTGGAATACTGCAACTTAAAGGGAAACTTGATATAAAAGTATATATCAATGTATCCAGCATATCTTGATTTCGATTTGCATTTTGCACATGAGTGTCTAACACACACTCACACACACACACACACACACACACAAATAATAATGATATTTATTCCTAATCAGATATTGAAAACTTATGAACATTGGGGTAACCATATCAGTAAAAGCAAAAAAATGAATTAATGAATAAATAAATAAATTGATTAATTAATTAATTAAATACATAAAAATACATAAACAAAAAACAAATAAATAAATGAAACTAAATAGATAAATAAATAAATAAATAAATAAATAAATAAATAAATAAATAAATAAATAAATAAGTAAATAAATAAGAATAGAGAAAGAAAAAAGAAACCTCTGGAAGGTAAATAGTGATTCATGTATGTTGACATTAAAAGAATAACAGATTCAGCCAAAGTTTCACAATGCATGCTGAACTCTTGCACTGAATCTTCCTGACGACGCCCTCTGTGATGATCTTTGTGCAATGTGAATTGTCATGATTCATGCGCCGGGCAGTGCCATTGCATATGAAGGAACACAGCTCTCAATGCAGCACAAATGACACAGCTGTACCAACCAACGGAATGGATTACGTACTGGAATGTGTTTATTCTGCACTCTTGTATTCATCAAAATCCAGGTGAGGTACCCTAGTTTGTGAATCGATTTTATGAATAACAATTTTTGAATTGATATTGCCGTCAAAGTATTGTTGTCATTGGCAGGTAAAAACTTCCCACCAGACAGAGATTCTTACACATCTGACTGTTTGCATCTACATTCATGTACATGTATTTTGTATACATGTTATATGTTGTGCAGGGTGTGTGAACATTGGCAATAGCTTTCCACATGCAATCCTGAACTGCCAGAAATAGTGACTGCAACAGTGCATGACAATGTTGATTGCAAGAATATCACATACATGTATTTGTATGTGTGATGTAGCATGGCATTTATAAATGCTTTATACATTCAGAGCTCAGGAACTTCTGCCTATTTGCAGATAAGAACCCAGTCTGAAAGAAACAAAATTTTATAGATGGGGAAAGTCCCATCACTATGTTACCTGTAATGTAATGTTGTACATGTAGGTTCAAGACATTTGAACATGCATTGCTCGGGGTATGAGGTGCTGCATGAGATTGCCTAGGTAGGGATATTGGTGATAGGGATAGATATGTGTGTCATGCAAATGTGTGAAGACTAGAAAAATAAATGATAGGTGAAGTCTCTCATGTTTGAATGAATGCAGAGAATTGTCTCATTTGAGTTATTACCTCATGCAGACAAGAACCCACCCCAAACTGATTCTGTTAGTGCCTGTTGTATATATTTGATCTTGGTAATCTCTTCCACTTTGTAAAATGTTAACTTTGCCTATGAAAGGACAGCAATTACCCCGCCTGATGGTGTCAATTTGTAAGATTTATTTTATTGTGTAGCATCAAGATTATGTTAATCCAAGTAAAAGAAGGAAAAGCGCTTAACAATTCAACACACTGGGTAACAGATGGATACATATACATATACTGTAAAACACAATATTTTTGTGGCTTGAAATTTTCGCAAATTGGAGCCGACGGTCTTTTTCGCGGCATGAAATTTTGGCGAGTTGCCTCTGACATTCAATGCATATATAGTGTAGACAAGAACTTTCGCATGCATTTTAATTTCACGAATTGGCTCTCGCGTAAATTCGCGAAAGTAAAATGCACACAAACATTCCTCGTTTTACAGTACATTATCTTAAAGGGAAACTCCACTCTGTGCTCAAGTTGATTTCAACGAGATGAGTAAAGGCATGATGGAGCACTAAAAGTTTTTTCAAAGTCAGAAAAAGCAACACAGTTATAGAATTTTTGAGAGTATACCAAAAATATAGAAACTTACGGCATTTTGAATCCAATGTGTTTTCATGAAACAGTGATGTCACCTAATTGATGCCAATTATGCAAATTAGATAAAAGTAATGATGTCATTGGCTCAACACTCTCCCAGTCATATACATCTCACAGGAAAAACATTTTTTTTTTCTCTGTCAATTCATGGACTACAAAACTAAAAGCCCCCTTCACAAAGTTGTCAATGTTAAACTGTCATGTTTCTGTATCACTTTGGAGTGCTGTATACAATTCCTTTTCTTAAATTCTAATCACATATGGGAATTTTTATTGAAGATTTCAGTTAGTAAGCAAATAAGATACTTAGGAGGCCATGTTATTGTCACTTTATGGAATTTGAGGCAATGGATAGTAAGTGACATCACTGTTTTTGAAAACATATGAAAATTTGAAATTCATATCCATATTTGGTACGATCTTTGTCAAACTTTCATTGTCCACTCACTGTATATGCCACGTATTTAACAAGTCTTTTCGTTTCTGTCTTTTTTTAGCAAATTGGGACTTTCCAAAAGTTTAAAGGACAAGTTCACCTTCATATACATGTGGGTTGAGTGAAGGCAACGATGTTAGGAGAACACATCAATGAGAGTTTAAGGAAAAGTTTTCTGCTCAGTCACGGCTGGATGAGAAGACTACTATAGCTTGTGATGTCATATGAGTACAACTATATAGAGAAAGTATAAAGAAAATTTAACTCACAGAATAAAAGAACACTCGAATTCTCTCTTTCAGACAATTCAAGTTTTATGAAATTCTCTTTTTATTTTCATTATATCGTTGTATGAATGTGACATCATACATTGTAGTTAGTCTTCTCTTCCAGCAGTGACTGCACAGATATTTTAAAAATTCATAACTTTTGACGAATTGTCGGATTTTCACTAAACTTTCACTGATGTGTTTTACTAACATTGTTGCCTCCACTAAATCTACATGTATATGAAGGTGAACTTGTCCTTTAATGAGTCGTTAAGTTCGCACTAACGGAATATAGTAATGACTAGAGAAATGTATGCATGCATGTTGTATCCATGTCAAAATCAGCATGAATGATTTCACATCAAGTTCGCAAATGGCACCTGACTCCCAAAATTTGTGAAAATAAAAACTTGCAAAAAATTCAGTATACGTGTATATACAATAATTGTTTTACTTCATTCTATCTCTCAAAATCTACTTGAACGCGGAGTGGATTTTTTCAGGTCGATGAACTCGTTTACCTCTTCACGCATCCTGGACTCGATGTTAACCCGGTTCTGGGCCTGATCGCCATGCACATGAGGTGAGGAAAAGACAGTGAGTTGTTAGAACTCTCCTACATGGATGTTGATGAAACCAGACTATGGTTCATGCAGAGGAAATGGCAGGATTCATTACAAAAATGTTGTCCTCTGATCCAGGTATGTTCTGCGGCATATTGCTAAAACATTTTTCCGAAATCAAATCTGGACCAATTTGACTTTTTATTGAAAAGAATCCTCGCCAGAAATTATGATAAAAGGATATATTGTTACATTTTTCACAGTATCACATGCTCTTTTCTGAACATATGGATCTACATGATTTGCGGCAAAGATGTATATTTTAATTCCCAGCAGTCCCAACATTAAAAAAAAAAAAATTGAAATAACCAAAAAAAACCACACATATGGGTGCATGTTTGAACATGTAAGTAGTATGACCGAAGATTTTTCTACTGCAGTTGGTTTCAAGGGAATCATCTGTTAAGATGAAATTTCAGGGGAATTTCAATTCCAACAGGAATTCATAAGCTGACTTTAAATATTAGATTGATTGCACAGAAAGACAAAAAAAAAAAGAGAAGAAAGGATCACTTCAATTTGATTCCAATTTTGTATGTACACTTGAATAGTAACACAATTCAGGTTTCGGTCCCATGACTTCAATGCACAACTTTAGAGTGAGACACACAACAAGTGTAAGAATGTATACAGCTCCGAAGAATTAGTTGTTATTGCATGCGCTCAAAAGGCATTTGCACCTAGAATGAAACAAAAAGAGAGGTCATATCCCTCCCCCCCCCCCTCCCATTATAACTTCAGGAAATGTATGTGACTGCTGGTGGAAATGCACTACTGGTATGGTGCTGTGCGGGAGGGGGGGGGGGGGGAGTATCTACTAACACAATGTGTTTGTGGTTTAATATGCATGCAATGCTCCATGATTCAAAGTGAGTGACAGCGCCATCTACAGTCAAAGATCTAACAATGCTGTACATGCATACTGAACTGATCAAGAAGATAGTGCGGGGGGGGGGGGGACAATCTGTAGCATGCATGTAGAACAATACTATAAGATATGCAGAGCAAACATATCTATTGATAAACTGGACTTATGGACATATTGAACACAGAGCTGAAAGATGAATTCAACTCTCTTTCTCTCTCTGATACAATCAAACTGACATTCTGGTATAAAGTAAAATTATCATTTGGTGTCAAAATTCAACTTGAATTTTTGGCTGGACTAAACTATTAAAGAAAATGACACACATTTTTTTTCTTAATATCAAAATTTTGAAAGAAGAAAACAACAAACATTATCTAAATGCAAACTTCACCACTATGGGGCCAGAATATGATAATGAAGTTGTTTTTTTTTTTTCCTTCTTTCTTTCTCTCCTTTTGGATCAACCTACTATCATCTCAAAAATTTAGCAACAGGTGTTCTGGCTAATAATTTTCCTGCCTTTAACAAATTCACTAGCACAGATTCAATAGATACAAAGCAAGTTTGATAGTATCTGTAATACTCTTGTTACATATAAATCTGAAAATATCAGAAAATATAGGATATAAGTGAATCACATGAATTACAATTGATAAATGAAAGGATCTCTCTATGGGTGCTGATTAATTTCACATGTAAAATGAAAAGTAGGCATGGGAATGCACTCTCATGCAGACATTTTTCAATTCCCTACCAATAAGGAAGGGGGAGCAAGGAAGACTGGAAATAACAGAATAATAATGATAAAGATAGAGAGATAGCATGAAGATAAAAGGAAGACATATCAAAAGATGAAGAGAGTGACAGACAGAACAAGAGAAAAAAGAACCATGAGAATGACACAAGGAGACACAGAAAAGAGAGATAAAATATCAAAATTAAGGAATACATCATAGACGGAGAAAGTCAAACATACAATATAAGGAGACATAGAGAGTCATCGACAGATAGAGAATCAGACAACAGAGCAGACAATGAGAAGACATAGACATAAAAGGTGACACAAACATGGACCAAGATCAGGGGGTGGGATAGAAATGTACATCAATATAAAACCATGACGGAGAACATTGTACAACTGACCTTGATTTGCCGAAGTGTCTGCGGACCAGGGGCTGAAATGACCATCTCCTTGGGGAAGAGGCCCGAGCGGCCATCGAGCATACCAAAGAGCCATCCTATGGGAGCCAACGTGCAATACAGACAGAGACATACATTTTTGTGTCATGTGCTATTTGTTTTATAAACCAACATCCCTATCCCTATTGTTCTTTTTTTAAATAGAAATGCCACATCACACAATATTGACATTCTCTCACTTCTGCTAAAATTTCTCTGATTGCTATTATGTAGATCAGCATTGTACTTACACCTTTGTGGCCAACTGTCGCTCATTGCAAACTTCTTGCTGGCAAGGGAAAAAAAATGTCCACATTCTTGCATTGGTTTTCCTCCAGCCATTGCCCACGTTACTATTTTACACAAGCTGTAACAATAGGTGTTAATACCTATTGCTTGCCATGGCAGAATATAAACAACTTGATTAAGTTTTGTTCAGCTTTGACTTCACACTCTTGGCGTCCATCCAAATGTGAGCACATTCCGATGAGGCATATAGATATATTGCATCAGGAAGTTCATATGCTGAACATAAGTGTGTAATATAGTGAAAAAGAGGAAGTTTGTACACCAAGGAAATCACATGCTACAGTATATCCTGCCTGACATGACCCTTGTCATATCAAAAATACATTGTTGCTTGTCCAATGTCATGCTGTAAAGGTACTCTCATCTATTTCCCCCCTTGTCTCAAATAAAAAAAAAGAAAAAACATCATATACAGCATATATGGGTGTTCCTGTGGGAATTCCATTTCTCTTAATCACATTTCAACCTGATACCTGTTCTAGACACAAGCTAAAGATAACTATATATTTGCAATTTAGATTCAAATAAGCCTAAATACATTGATCTAAAATCTATAAAAAAAAAACAAAAACAAAAAATAAAAAAACAACAACTATGCATTTACTTCATTTAAACTTTAGTCTGCCTCATTTATTACTTCATATACCGGTACCTTGCTATATAAACATCAGAACTGTATAGATGCTACAAGATTTCTACTTTTCCCTAGGTACAAAGAGAAATGAATTGTAAAATAATACAGAGCATCAATAGTTCTCAGCAATTTTTTGTAACTTTGCCTTAACATTACAGAGTACACAGCAAAAAAAAAAAAAAGCATTAGGATTACATGTACACGGGTGTATGTATGGAAGTCGGGCACTGAGAGCAAAAAAAAAAAAAAAATAGTTTTGCTTCAGAAGCTATATTACAACCTTGATCTTGCATTTTGCCTTTCCTCACATGATCTGGAAGAACAGGAAATCATGAGAGAAAACAGGAAGTCATGACTCTGTCATCCTGCACTGTATATCTTTACAGATATTACAACAACTAGCTGCCTCACTGGTATCCATATCCAATGACACATGAACTGCTGAGCTGGCTGACCTCCTTCCTTCCTTTTTTTTTTCCCTCAGCATAATAACCTTAGCAGCTGAAACCTTCACATAAGCTTGCTTTTGGCTATTTTACCTTAACTCTTGCATATCTAACTAGTATTTAGCAAATAAACAATGTAGCAATACAAAATGTAGCTATCATTAACGAGATAACAAATTCCCCCTCCCCTTTCTTTCATTGTACATGACACATGAATATGGAGGCATGGGCTCACATCTTATGCTCTTAAGTCTATGGCAGCATGTAGTGTGTCTCTTCAAAAAAAGTCTTCCCTTTATTATTCAAAAGACTTCAATCAAATTTGTTTGGTGTCAAATGTCAGCGTCAGATATAATCACACCTAACTGCAACAGGGAAGCCCAGCAAAGAATACTTTGTACCTTGGTAGTGTCTCTCTGCATGTACACAATTGGGGGATTGGGAACTAAAAATCAAAATGTTCCCTAGAAGCACAATGGCATATCATACAATTGTACAATAAGACTTTGGGACTCTGACAAGAGAGCCTTCACTGGTATCATACATGTACATCCCAGAGATTTCCAAAAGCACACTGCATACCATTTGCTTCATGAAGCATATACACCATCTAAAGCATTTTTCTTTTATTTGAATCATTCACATCTGCTCTCCCTGTGCTGCCATACAATATGCTTATGAGAATATATAATGTGTTTGCTGGTGTTGGTTTGCAGGACAATATACGGCGGAAATAAGCTGCTTGGCAGAGGTCTATGCTCTTTGAGGGCTCTTCTAAGTTTTCTTCTTTGTTTTGTTTTATTTTTAGCTACACTGTATATGTGAATAATTGACCTAATGGAAATCATGGGCACAAGGTTGCTGACTCTTGAAACGCTCACCACCTGAATTTTCAGAACAACTTGAACAAAGCGGGAAAATTTGAAATACAATATTCCATACATGCAAAACACCAAGTGCTGTATGTGTCTGTCGTAAGATATCAAATATATGCCACATCGACTGAAACATTAAGACAGGGAAAAGCTAGTGATGTGCATGAAGCAATCAATGCCTATGGGATACTTTCAAAGAAACCTCTCTACAAAAAAAAAAAAAAAAAAGATAAAAGATTTTCCTGCCTCCTGAGAGGGTGTAGAGATATGATAAAGAGAAAAAGATGAAAGGACTCCAACAAAATGCAACTTTCTACCAATTCACTCACAATACACAAATATATCTTCCAATCACCTTGTTTCTATAACATTGACAAATCACCAGGAGATATATTTCTATTTTTTTCAAAGCAACAAAGATAGATAGATAGGTAGATAGATAGATAGAGAGAGAGAGAGAGAGAGAGAGGTGGGGTGGGGAGAAAAACAGTGCTGGTATTGTAAAGAGGTAAGGCACTGATCAGTGATCCAAAGAGAAAAGAACCAGTGGACAGGTTTGGCATTTGAACCCAACATCAATCAAGAGCAGAATCTGATATAATTGGCTGTAAGTTGACTACCAGTTTGCAAAAGCCAATTGTAATCACCTCTAATTCACAGATCCTAATCTTAAGGCTAGGGGGCTACAGCTCTGTAAACTCGTTTGTGATTGGCTGGGAAGTATAAAGAAATGATATCTAGTGAAGAAAAAGCTTTCACCACTTTCAACCAATGAGAAAAGCCCTCTCAAAGGCCAGGAAGTTGTGGTGGACCCACCCATGTTCATTTCCATGCAGACTGCAATGAGCTTCATACAGTTGTGCAACAGGCTATAAATTGTGTGCATAAATTTACATAGTCTAGCATAATCATTGTAGCAGTACAACAAAGGCTGAATCTTTTTACTCTAAGATTATCTGCTCATTATGGCAATTCCATAGCTTATGAGTAATCTAAATTACATGCAAATGATACTGTATAGGCTGTTATTTTCGCGAATGAGGAGGTCTGGGACATTTTTTGCGAGATGTTGTTACGCGAATCGAAATTGAGGATATCATAAGTGTACTATTAGCCTACCGCATGACAACATTTTCGCGTGTTGTTAAATTCATGAAGTCATACATTCATCCTGAGTAGAGAAGGTACAATGCTTTATCTACATTTAGACCAACATTTGGTCCATAAAATCTGAAATTGCCCCAAAATGTTCCAAATGTGGTTTGTAATTGTTACACACTTTTGTTTATAAAATGAAAAATGTACCAATGCTTTTTGGCATAAAAATCACATCAACTGAAAGATGATAGATTCTTTACAACATTTATATCTAGACCTTTCTGGGATACAAGAACATGTGTGAATAAATGTGGTGATAACATGTCAAAACAATTTTGAAAAAGATAATTGTGTGGCATAAAAAGGGCGTCCTACTGCTAGAAATGAAATGTTAGGGCGCCCTCACTCAGATTATTACGTAATATGAGAGTTTATAGCATAAGCTTTAACATGATTTATACTGTAAAATGAGGAATATTCATGTGCATTTTAATTTTGTGAATTTCGCTAGAGCCGAGATTCGCAAAATTAAAATGCATGCGGAAGTTCTTGCCTACACTAGATGCATTTGAATGTTAGAGGCATCTCGCAAAAATTTCATATGGCAAAAAAGGTCGTCAGCTCAAATTTGCAAAAATGTCATGCCATGAAAATACTGTTTTTTTTACAGTATAACATGGTGCAATAATGTCAACAATGGCAATCACAAGCAGCCACCAACAAAGACATGCCTGCAAAAAGGAAAAATACAATGACATTTTGGCTTGAACTGTGTGACAGATATTGGGTGAACAATACCTGTCTACGGCCAAAGAGATATATTGGAGACCACTTCTCCTACCTTTTGATTGCCAGCAAGGGGCAGCACATTAACCATCCTACCAGCAAAATATGACGCACTTCTCTGATCCCGGTTGGCAACAATGTGAGATCCCATGCAGAGGACCAACCCAAAGCAATAACAAGAGCGGCACTCCTCAGGGACACAATAATGGATGACAATCAATTGTCCCAATTTTTTTTTCTTACATGCAAGTACTACAGCAAATTAACATTGTGCTCAGTTGAATGGAACTTTGTGCATTCAGGCATTCATTTCATCTTCCTGAGTGCATGGATGGCTATCTATTTACATGATGTCCACATATAAAAGTAATGTGCCCAAAAATATTGGAATGACAATCGGCAGAGGCAATTTGAGGCCACAGAGGCAATTCTGTCCGATGGGTTCATTTACCAGATGACATTCAGAATCGTTCTGAACCCCTGCGGTTTATTCGATCTAACGTTTTCTAAAGAAAGGGGGAGGGATCTTGATGATTCTAAATGATACCATACACACGTCGAGCGATGATTGGTCGAGTGTCTGTGGATATACAGGTACAACTGAACGGAGGTGAATATCCATTACCAGGATAACTACCAGTGTGTGTGCCTGCCTGTATGCTGACTCCTCATTACCAGTGGTTATTTGAAGAAGAATCTCACGTCAGATAGCTGTTAAATTCCCAGCACTCAGCCTTTCGTATGAAATTATTGATTTACAAATATACAGTAGCTCGCACAGTACTTGTCAAAGAAGAAAGAACACCCTTGTGATGTTTATCATCGCAACCATGGTAACAGCTAGGGATAACATCTCTTCCCAGGCAGTATTGCATGCATAGCCTCCCAGCATAAGTATAGACTTATCTAAGTTTACATTTTCATATATTCATATCATAAATCAAACTGCAGACCTACAAAATTATAATGCCTCTGACACTTTTCAAAGGCAGTTCAAAGCATAACAAAAAAATAAATATGAGCAGACTTGGTGACCAATCATCTTTGAAATAATGTCAACTGGACATATAAATACATTTGAGTACCTGAATATAAGAACGACCCAAGTCCAAATTTGGCTATCGCGTTTGAAGGACATTTACGTAGTCATGCAAATACAGATAATCATTCAAGTGACTGTTTTATATTCAAATTTGAATCAATAACACCCCAATAACCGAAAACACTTAAGGGAGTAGGGAATTTTTTATTAATTTCCATTTTTCCTAAATTTTCTCTAATGGACTTGGGTCGTTCTTATATTCATATACTCATTTGTAGATAAACATATTCGCACCCTCTTGCTCTCTTTCTCTCTCTCTCTCCGTTTGCAGTTTTCTTGAAAGTATTGTAACTAGGACCAAATACAATGAAATAAAGCTGTAGAATTGTCTTTCAAAATCACCCCAAAATGTTGTGAAACATTACACTTAATTCTCTCAATAAAATATATAAGAGAAGGCATACTGTAAGATTCAGCTCCAGAGCAGAAGAGATATGAACATGGAAGCTTAGAGTTTTAATAACTCTTTATGTGTCATGGTGTAAACCCCCTGTGTGCTACAATATTGAGATAGCAACATAGTCACGATTTTGAAAAACATACAGGTGTAATGCATTTTGTCATATCCTTGTAATTTTCCTCGAGTTTTGTTACTATGGGCATGAATGAGTGAAGTTGTAGAGAAACTGCCAAGCTTTGATGTGAATTTGGTGACAGATCTATTTTGTTGTTTTTTTCTTTCAAATAACCAGTAGCTAAAGTAGAGCCATGACTTTTGCACACAAAACAATGACAGAAGCTAAGAATTTACAAGCAAATTCACTAGGAATAATGAATGTCTGAGAGACATTCACAACATAAAATGCAAGCCAAATGTGACAGGATTGGAACTGCAAAAAACGCCTTCATTGTACTGTGGCATTTGGCGATTTTATCGATCAGTTTAAGCCAGTGTGTCGTTGAGCAGAATATACGAATGTGGCAAGCCGTTGACTGAGTCACACTTGCAAACATGGTACATAAAAAGCTACAGCTGTAATTTGATCAATTGTTTGGACTGCCATCCTATCAAAATCACTCCCAAGTTGTGCCAATCAAAAGTCTATGTATTTCGTGATTACCACTGGCAAAAGCCGAGTCTCACCTGGGTCGGTGACGTGATGTTTGCCGGTGACCTTGATGATGTCCCCCTTGTGGAAGCTCAGGAGGGTGGTCTCTCGAGTGATGTAGTCCTGGATGGCTCTCACATGCAGCGAATCTTTCTCCAGGTCCAACACGTATGCATCGACCATGCTCTTGATCTGGGCAGCCTGCAGCCGAGTGACCCAAGAAGATACAACAAGAAATTATCATCTGCACTTTTCTTTTTCCTTACCACACTGTAACTATTGGACGATACAACGGCGCGTTATCTTATTTTGATTTGAAGAAAAGATGATAATAACTGCCCTTTATATGCAAGGATAGCAGACTTAAAGAAACAGGCCAACGTATTCATGAACTGGTATTGCCAGATCTTCACTCAGATGGAGACAGACTAATATAAAATCAAAAAATATGACTGACACTTAACCTGTTGAAGACGGTTTGATTTTGCTACAACACGCATTTCCCATAGACACCTGCCCGAGTATACTCAGGACTTGTCCTCACCTGGGTAAAGTCAATACAATCATGTCTTAAAGGGGATAGCTAGTATCTAATCAGTGAGAATCAGTGGGAATGCTGGGGGATGATTATTCCAATTTTTCCAATGTCCCGTCACTGTACAGGCATGCTAACCTTTTTTAAGAGCAGACTTAAAGCTCTAACCCTAATCAGGCCAGGCTTTTTTGGCTATGCTAAAGCCGGAGGGGGGGGGGGGGGCATCGGTTGTGCGATCTCGATGAAATTTGGCATGCATGACACCCACGTCATAAAATACAAGATTGTATCATAAAATTTTTTTAAACAATCAATTTCTAATTTCAATTAATTAATTATGCAAACTAAGCTCAAGATCATATTTCAGCTTTCATAAAAGCATTGAGAGTCGACTTTTTGGTCTGTAAATCCATTTTAGCATATTCAACAATTGTACAGCACAAAAAATTCCAAACTCATTTCAATTCTTATGTATTTTATTGCTTTCAGAATTTCTTACGTATTTCTTTGTTTTTTAACTTTTGTTTTTTCTGTTTTTTATTGGAAATTGTCACTTACCACTTTTCTACCATAATTGGCATAGAATTAATCAATGAAAGTGATTAATTGTAAACATAATCAGGTTTTTATGACTTTCATGACAGAGCACTGTTTTCCATAGGAAGTGTACACAAAATCACAAAATTGTGCCCGTTTGGGGGTGACATGCCGTTACAAAAATGGGCATGGCTTCGAAAAAGTATGCGCAGACGTTGCAAATTTGGTCTCAAAAGTTGCGTGAGACTTGCACAAAGAAAGTCAAGAAGCCTTGCGACGAGGCCTTCTCGTGTTACAGAATTATAGCGCGAAACGTCGAGGGGGGCGGATTCCCCCCGGCCTTGTTAGGGTTAAAATGATGTATAACTCCAGTCAAATGGACTTTCCTATTTACCTACAATGGTATCAAAATATTGAAAAGAAAACATAAATTCTGGAAAAGTGTTTACTGAGAAAAGAGGCCCTAAAGTATAGGAACTACTTAAGCGCTTCATCTTACCAAACCGTGCTTTAATACTGTGCAGTGAATGGGAAAAAAAAAAAAAAACAGGATGTGAAACACAAACAATGAAGAGATTATCAGATTATGCGGGAATTGATCATGCTCTAATAACACATACTATCCATGACTAACACTGCCTATCACAGCAGTAACATCATCCTTTTATATTAGAGTTGAAAGTGAAGAGTGTGTAAACAGTTTAATTTAGAAATGAAAAGAGGACTCTAAGAGACACCTAATCACACTTTTCTACAAAAAAAAGCTTTCCAGAAAAACTGCAAGAAACATAATTTCCCATTCTTTACTTTACCATAATGTGATTAAAATTTTGCTCCTTCAGAAACTATGAGAAACTGAAGATTAACTAGGTTGACCCATCTCACGTATTTTGGCCCTGACACAAAATTAGTGTGTGCGACTTTTTGTTGCTTTTATGATGTATGGCCACATAAATTACTGTGTACACCACTTCACAAGTATAGTTTCCTGTACTTGCCATTTGGGGCTTGTAAAAAAAATTTCTGTGAGCTGTTGAATTCATGATAGAGAATCACTTTGATAGACTTAGAAAGTGTCATCCATTCTCGTGAGAATAGTTACCAATTTTCAACCATGCAGATGATAAATACACAGATGGTACACATTACAATTTCACAAATATTCATTTATTATTATTATTATATGATTCTTTATTCGCTTCTTACAAAGCACATATAGTATATACAATAAAATATTCCTAAAAACATGCAGATACAATGTATAGACATGGACACAGAAATGAAATTTAAAAAAAAAAAAAATTAAACAGACACACACATAAGTCTAAAAATGCCCTCAGGGAGATCCAACAGACATCCACATATTTTCGCCCATCAACCCTCCCTCACCCGTGCCCACTCTGACTGTTCGGGGAAGAGAGTGGAGCACAGCACCCATCCATATCCCGGCTAAAAAACTACGTACCCAATCCAGCACAATATTCCTCACTCTCTGACTACTAGTACATGATGTGTACACACAAGTGCGCACGTGCGCCCGTGCATGCTCTCATAGACATGCACACATTGTTCAATAAGTACGATGTTCTACTATGCACCCGTATACGCACATTCGAATGCATTCGCAATTTGGCATTCACTCACTCCCCCCACACACTCCCGCAAATAGACTACCAGCAATATGACAGTGTGCATGTATATAACTATGTGTACATGCAGCACAACATATGTATAAAATTCAACAACTGTCCCCGAAACAGTCATGATGATATAAAAAAAAAAAATTAAAAATTGCATCTTTTACTCTATGTTCTGTATAATAATGTGGCCAGTAAAAAAACTGTATTCTCCCTGAAAGTATTTCATTCCAGCTACACTATGCCACATTAATGTAGACATAGATACGAAATCAACTCGTTACATTCTTGAGAGTTTAAAAAAGAAAATTCTTTGAAATCCCTCATATGTATCAATTCCCTTATTTGCTCGGCATTCCTCATGGCTTCATCCATTTCACCGCATAATGCCTTCCATCTTTCATTTATCTTCGACTGGTCTAAGAAATACCTACTATTCAAAAATCTCAAATTACCACCTAGTACAGAATATGCACCAAATCTACTCATTCCTGTTATATAAGAAACAATCTGATTCTTTGTGTTTAAAGATTTTGTTATAAAATTCAAGCACCTTCTATGGAACCATTATTCAGGGCTCATCATTGCCGATAAAAAAGGCAAGAATGCATTATGTGTCTGCCATGGAATTTTCCATACTCTTCGAACAGCAGTTCTCCAGTGTCTATATAACGCATCTAAAGAGGAGTCATTAATGGACATAACTGAGAGCCATAAAAGCTACAGCAAAATTTTTGAAACAAACATTACGTACCTCACACTTGGCATATTTAAAATTACTCAGTAAAATATTACACTGACGGTTAAAATCACCATTAATTTTAGACAAATTAGCATGCATAATATCATTTGTAATAATATGACCAAGATGACATATATTGTCTACAACTTTCACTTACTCTCCGTTAATTGTTATCCTTGGATCTACAACTTCTTTTCCATCACATTTGAATATAATAAGCTGACTTTTATCACTTCAAATCAAATTGAGAAGCATATTTTTGACAGATAGTAATCATTTCCTTCAGAGCTGACACATTTGGGGATAAAATGATCAAATCATCAGCATATGAGAGAACGCCACTAAACATTTGACCGATGTAACATCCTTCACCAAGTGCCTGCAGTTGATGCAGAAGCCCATCAACATAGAGACAGAACATACATGGAGACAATATACCACCTTGTTTAACTCCATTTGAAACCATGAAAAAGTCAGAATAAATTCCATTCCATCTGAGTCTGATCTTCTGATCTAAGTACATACTGTATTTAGCAACAGCTTGCAAAACATTGGACACACCCCTTTGCGTAACATAATTTCAAATAATCTGACAAAGTTGACTCTATCAAAGGCTTTGCTGGCATCCAACACAAGACCATAAACATTGCTCTTATCATGGAGAAAATATGAAACTGTTTCTCTAACCATACTTGTGCACATTGTCGTAGATATCCCCTCTTTAAACCCAAACTGTAGATCACTTGTGCATAAATGATCTAGTTCTCTATTCATAATAACTAATTCTAAAATTTTTCCAATTATACTACTCAAAGTTATTGCACAAAAATTACATGAGTTTCCAAGATTTTCCCATCTTCCCTTTGGAATAGGGACCATTGTGTTTCTAAGCATATTTTCGGGCGTATACCCATGTCTAATCATTGCGGTAAACAACAAAGCAACATATCCACTTACAGCATTGTTACCATAAATAAAAAGATCTCCAGTAATATCGTCTTTCTTAGACTTATTCAGCTTTTTTATAGCATTGAACACTTCAACTGCTGATATACCATGATCACCATGAGTACATGAATCACACCTGCATTTTTCATTCAGTAGACTATCAATGTTGTTTTTGAGAACAGCCATTTCTCTTTCATCAAAGGAAACACTGTTATATAGATTCTCAAATTTGTGTGCAAACATTTCAGCAATATCCTCTTTTCCCTGCTTTCCATCAACTACATTTGGATGTCTTTTCACATTTTTAACACTGTTACATTTTTTTACTTCTTTCCACAAATTTTTTAAATTACCAGATGCAATAGCCGCAGCAATTTTATTACTTTTTATTGACTCAGCCTCTTTCAGTATTCCTTTTAGAGCTTTATGACATTCAGCCCTTGATTTCTTTCTAATCTCAAACAACTGACCCTCTTGTGGACGTCCATTCTCAACCCACATCTTATGCCAAAACAATGCATTTTTAAAAAACGGATCGACATATTCATTCCAGCCAGGTATCACTTTACTCTTGACTTCTGAAATATCTTTATCAAATATTACATTAGCTGCTGTCAAACATGCATTAATTATATTCTCATGAAAATTATCTATATCACAGTAATGATCATTACAATTCGTCCCACTGCAATGAATAGCACATAAGGGGACATCAATCTTCTCTAACAAGCCTCTTAGTATTGATTCATACCTATTGATGTCTTCCTTTTTGGCATATTTCCAGTTACACACAACCTCCTTTTGTCCTAGGGGACCTGGAATAGATTGATTCTCAGCAGCATCAGAGACGTTCAGATCCAGTAAACATCTCACAGCCACATGATCAGAAAAATTATGTACTGTGTCAATACATTCGTATTCTTGAACAGACTCTGCTAGATTTTCAGTTGTAACGAAATGATCAATCAATGATGTAGCATTAGTCCCTTTACTTCTGTAGGTGTAATCAAACATACAACACTCATCTTGTGTGCAAACTTTAAAATTATCATTGAAAAATGTTAAAAATAATCTAGTTTGATAAGTATCTCTGGAAATATCAGTGTTAAAATCACCACCAATACAGACATAGTCAACATTGGTTCCTTCCAAACAAATCTCAATATCATTTAAAATTTCCTGGTACTGCCGTAAGTTACCATACTGTGACCTATCATCACACGGCATGTATACATTGAATAATAACATTCTCTTCATATCTTCAAAGGTTATAATAACTGCAGCCATTCTCTTACTAATTGAATCCAATCTTACAGGTTCCACTTTCAACTTATTACTTTGTTTCCAGATTATGGCTGTTCCTCCATGAGGTCTTCCCGACAACAAAATTTCTTCATTCATTGCACTAACCCCATGTTTCCCTACACCATTTTCATCGTCTATTTTATCAAACCAGGGAAACTGTGATTCATACAAACCATGTTCCTGTAATAAAAGAAAATCACCACGCTTAAAAATCTCCTTTAAAAAAGGAAGTTTGGAGTCATTTGCACATTGGCAATTATAGGTGATAAGTGACAGTTTGTGATTCACGTCCATTTTTGATGATGTTCACCCAGGTCTCTCTCTTGCCCTTTCTCTCCATCTCTGTACGCAGATACCATAGGGCCATATACTTTCCTCCATGACTTTGTCCTTTTCATCCACAGAAACTGACAGCTTGTATGACTTGAAAACTGCCTCCATATTTGACTTACAGACTATTTCAGCTGTGTCAATACCTTTGCTCTTTATGTATCTCAGCATTTGATCATCAGAGGTTGTTTTCGCTACGCGTGAGATGAAAAAATCTCGCTTTGGCAGAGGTGCACCACATATGACATCTCCCTTAACGGTTCCATGAATCCTACGCTTCTGACGCTGACTGCTGTTTACCTCTCTGGACTGGTTTCCTGCTGACCGCCGCTTCGAGTACTGAACTGTGCGCCATGGCCCTGTTGCATTGTCGGTACCTCCATCAGACTTGACGCTGGGCACCTTCTCCAGTACAGGCACAGATGACAGTGTGGCCTGCACCTGCGACGAACTGGCAGTACTTGTGTTCATCTGCACGGCAGGTTTCTTGTTCGTCAATGATACTTGTACATCGGTCCCTTTCACAGAAGCTCGTCTTCCATTTGCATTCTTCTTTGCAAGCTCGGCATACGAGGGAGAATAGTTCTTTACCACACATTCCTTTTCTCCCTTTTGTACATGCCTGATAGCCTCATCATGTGCTCTAACAGAGGCCCCCATTGTCGTCATTCTCTCCTCCAGCTCAATCAGTCTCTGCAGGGTGGCAAAGGGATCTAATTCCTTGGGATCACACTTAGGAATTACAAACAGATTCTTGGCAACAAAATTAGTCTCTATACCCATCTGGTCAAGCTCAATCATTGCTCCAACAATATCATCAGCTGTCTGCTCACTCTTGTTGGCTTTACGCCTGTTCTTCAGTTTCGTTATTCTCTTTTGGTTCACATCATTCGATAGAATGTCTCTTGCTTTAACGATTTCGTCCGGGCTGAAACCTCTCGCCACACACTCGGCAATCTTTGCCCTGGTTGTGCGTTTAAGATGATTTTGAATAAAACAAAGCAGTTCATTTATGATAATATTCTGGCCTCTATCACTATCGGCATCGACAACACCAACAACATCCTCCTCACCTTTCTGCTGCCATAGCCATAGCCATGTCATACGAGTATCACAACCGCCAACATAAGTTGAAGTACGTGGGGCCAAGGGGCAAACAGTTCGTCGCACGCTACTTCACGTCGCTACTCACTCCTATGATGTACTTACTCTCTCATGACACCTTCCCCGTTGTTTTTGTCTTTCAGTTTATTGAACTCAAATCTTGAGTAGCCAAATTTGTTGGTATGAGCAGATCAATCCTCGTAGAAAATCACGAAAAATGTATTTTCTGTAGATTTTTGACGACCAGAATGGATACAAGCCTTCCGACGACGACGAGGGCGCTATAAGTATGTTGATTTGAAACTAATGAAAATATGAAAAATCTAACACATTTTACTACAGACACTTCACAGCATGTATTTTCAATGCAACACAAGATAAACAAGTCTTCCTGATAGTCTAGTGGTCCCCTTTAACTCTTTTTTTTTTTAAACAATCGAAAGATGCAAATTTTTGTTTGCAAGACACTCAAGTTGACATTTCAAGTTTCCTTCTTTCCAGTTCTGTTTTGTTTATTCAGGCTGTTCAAATTTTTGTATTTTAGTGTTGTTCAGGTTTTTGTATTTTAGTGTTGTTCAGGTTTCTGTATTTCAGTGTTGTTCAGGCTTTTGTAGTTTTGTGTTGCTTGGGTTTTTGTATTTTAGTGTTGTTCAGGTTTTTGTATTTTAGTGTTGCTCAGGTTTCTGTATTTTAGTGTTGTTCAGGCTTTTGTAGTTTAGTGTTGTTCAGGTTTTTGTGTTTTAGTGTTGTTCAGGTTTTTGTATTTTAGTGTTGCTCAGGTTTCTGTATTTTAGTGTTGTTCAGGCTTTTGTATTTTAGTGTTGTTCAGGTTTTTGTATTTTAGTGTTGCCTAGGTTTCTGTATTTTAGTGTTGTTCAGGTTTTTTTATTTTAAAGTTGCTCAGGTTTCTGTATTTTAGTGTTGCTCAGGTTTCTGTATTTTAGTGTTGTTCAGGCTTTTGTAGTTTAGTGTTGTTCAGGTTTTTGTATTTTAGTGTTGCTCAGGTTTCTGTATTTTAGTGTTGCTCAGGTTTCTGTATTTTAGTGTTGCTCAGGTTTCTGTATTTTAGTATTGCTCAGGTTTCTGTATTTTAGTGTTGCTCAGGTTTCTGCATTTTAGTGTTGTTCAGGCTTTTGTAGTTTAGTGTTGCTCAGGTTTTTGTATTTTAGTGTTGCTCAGGTTTTTGTATTTTAGTGTTGCCTAGGTTTCTGTATTTCAGTGTTGTTCAGGTTTTTGTTTTTTAGTGTTGTTCAGGTTTCTGTAGTTCAGTGTTGCTCAGGTTTTTGTATTTTAGTGTTGCTCAGGTTTCTGCATTTTAGTGTTGTTCAGGCTTTTCTTATTTAGTGTTGTTCAGGTTTTTGTATTTTAGTGTTGTTCAGGTTTTTGTATTTTAGTGTTGCTCAGGTTTTTGTATTTTAGTGTTGCTCAGGTTTCTGTATTTTAGTGTTGCTCTGGCTTTTGTAGTTTAGTGTTGCTCAAGTTTTTGCATTTTAGTGTTGCTCAGGTTGTTGTATTTTAGTGTTGCTCAGGTTTCTGTATTTCAGTGTTGTTCAGGCTTTTGTAGTTTAGTGTTTTCAGGTTTTTGTATTTTAGTGTTGCTCAGGTTTCTGTATTTTAGTGTTGTTCAGGTTTCTGTATTTTAGTGTTGCTCAGGTTTTTGTATTTTAGTGTTGCTCAGGTTTCTGTATTTTAGTGTTGCTCAGGTTTCTGTATTTTAGTGTTGCTCAGGTTTCTGTATTTTAGTGTTGCTCAGGTTTCTGTATTTTAGTGTTGCTCAGGTTTTTTTATTTTAGTGTTGCTCAGGTTTCTGCATTTTAGTGTTGTTCAGGTTTTTGTATTTTAGTGTTGCTCAGGTTTCTGTATTTTAGTGTTGTTCGGGTTTCTGTATTTTAGTGCTGCTCAGGTTTTTGTATTTTAGTGTTGCTCAGGTTTCTGTATTTTAGTGTTGTTCAGGTTTCTGTATTTTAGTGTTGCTCAGGTTTTTGTATTTTAGTGTTGCTCAGGTTTTTGTATTTTAGTGTTGCTCAGGTTTTTGTATTTTAGTGTTGCTCAGGTTTCTGCATTTTAGTGTTGCTCTGGCTTTTGTAGTTTAGTGTTGCTCAAGTTTTTGCATTTTAGTGTTGCTCAGGTTGTTGTATTTTAGTGTTGCTCAGGTTTCTGTATTTTAGTGTTGTTCAGGCTTTTGTAGTTTAGTGTTTTCAGGTTTTTGTATTTTAGTGTTGCTCAGGTTTCTGTATTTTAGTGTTGTTCAGGTTTCTGTATTTTAGTGTTACTCAGGTTTTTGTATTTTAGTGTTGCCTAGGTTTGTGTATTTTAGTGTTGTTCAGGTTTCTGTATTTTAGTGTTGCTCAGGTTTTTGTAGTTTAGTGTTGTTCAGGTTTCTGTATTTTAGTGTTGCTCAGGTTTTTGTATTTTAGTGTTGCTCAGGTTTCTGTATTTTAGTGTTGCTCAGGTTTCTGTATTTTAGTGTTGTTCAGGCTTTTGTAGTTTAGTGTTTTCAGGTTTTTGTATTTTAGTGTTGCTCAGGTTTCTGTATTTTAGTGTTGCTCAGGTTTCTGTATTTTAGTGTTGCTCAGGTTTTTGTATTTTAGTGTTGCCTAGGTTTCTGTATTTTAGTGTTGTTCAGGTTTCTGTATTTTAGTGTTGCTCAGGTTTTTGTAGTTTAGTGTTGTTCAGGTTTCTGTATTTTAGTGTTGCTCAGGTTTTTGTATTTTAGTGTTGCTCAGGTTTCTGTATTTTAGTGTTGCTCAGGTTTCTGTATTTTAGTGTTGCTCAGGTTTCTGTATTTTAGTGTTGCTCAGGTTTTTGTATTTTAGTGTTGCTCAGGTTTCTGCATTTTAGTGTTGTTCAGGTTTTTGTATTTTAGTGTTGCTCAGGTTTCTGTATTTTAGTGTTGTTCGGGTTTCTGTATTTTAGTGCTGCTCAGGTTTTTGTATTTTAGTGTTGCTCAGGTTTCTGTATTTTAGTGTTGTTCAGGTTTCTGTATTTTAGTGTTGCTCAGGTTTTTGTATTTTAGTGTTGCTCAGGCTTTTGTATTTCAGTGTTGTTCAGGTTTCTGCATTTTAGTGTTGTTCAGGTTTTTGTAGTTTAGTGTTGTTCAGGTTTTTGTATTTTAGTGTTGCTCAGGTTTTTGTATTTTAGTGTTGCTCAGGTTTCTGTATTTTAGTGTTGTTCAGGTTTCTGTATTTTAGTGTTGCTCAGGTTTTTGTATTTTAGTGTTGCTCAGGTTTTTGTATTTTAGTGTTGTTCAGGTTTCTGCATTTTAGTGTTGTTCAGGTTTTTGTTGTTTAGTGTTGTTCAGGTTTCTGTATTTTAGTGTTGCTCAGGTTTTTGTATTTTAGTGTTGTTCAGGTTTTTGTAGTTTAGTGTTGTTCAGGTTTTTGTATTTTAGTGTTCCTCAGGTTTCTGCATTTAGTGTTGTTCAGGCTTTTGTAGTTTAGTGTTGTTCAGGTTTTTGTATTTTAGTGTTGCTCAGGTTTTTGTATTTTAGTGTTGCTCAGGTTTCTGTATTTTAGTGTTGCTCAGGTTTTTGTAGTTTAGTGTTGCTCAAGTTTTTGTATTTTAGTGTTGCTCAGGTTCCTGTATTTTAGTGTTGCTCAGGTTTTTGTAGTTTAGTGTTGTTCAGGTTTTTGTATTTTAGTGTTGCTCAGGTTTCTGTATTTTAGTGTTGTTCAGGTTTTTGTAGCTTAGCGTTGTTCAGGTTTTTGTATTTTAGTGTTGCTCAGGTTTCTGCATTTTAGTGTTGTTCAGGCTTTTGTAGTTTAGTGTTGTTCAGGTTTTTGTATTTTAGTGTTGTTCAGGTTTTTGTATTTTAGTGTTGTTCAGGTTTCTGTATTTTAGTGTTGTTCAGGTTTTTGTATTTTAGTGTTGCTCAGGTTTCTGCATTTTAGTGTTGTTCAGGCTTTTGTAGTTTAGTGTTGTTCAGGTTTTTGTATTTTAGTGTTGTTCAGGTTTTTGTATTTTAGTGTTGCTCAGGTTTTTGTATTTTAGTGTTGTACAGGTTTCTGTATTTTAGTGTTGCTCAGGCTTTTGTAGTTTAGTGTTGCTCAAGTTTTTGTATTTTAGTGTTGCTCAGGTTTTTGTATTTTAGTGTTGCTCAGGTTTTTGTATTTTAGTGTTGTACAGGTTTCTGTATTTTAGTGTTGCTCAGGCTTTTGTAGTTTAGTGTTGCTCAAGTTTTTGTATTTTAGTGTTGCTCAGGTTTCTGTATTTTAGTGTTGCTCAGGTTTCTGTAGTTTAGTGTTGTTCAGGTTTTTGTATTTTAGTGTTACTCAGGTTTTTGTATTTTAGTGTTGTTCAGGTTTTTGTAGTTTAGTGTTGTTCAGGTTTTTGTATTTTAGTGTTGCTCAGGTTTCTGCATTTTAGTGTTGTTCAGGTTTTTGTATTTTAGTGTTGCTCAGGTTTCTGTATTTTAGTGTTGCTCAGGTTTCTGTATTTTAGTGTTGTTCAGGCTTTTGTAGTTTAGTGTTTTCAGGTTTTTGTATTTTAGTGTTGCTCAGGTTTCTGTATTTTAGTGTTGCTCAGGTTTCTGTATTTTAGTGTTGCTCAGGTTTTTGTATTTTAGTGTTGCCTAGGTTTCTGTATTTTAGTGTTGTTCAGGTTTCTGTATTTTAGTGTTGCTCAGGTTTTTGTAGTTTAGTGTTGTTCAGGTTTCTGTATTTTAGTGTTGCTCAGGTTTTTGTATTTTAGTGTTGCTCAGGTTTCTGTATTTTAGTGTTGCTCAGGTTTCTGTATTTTAGTGTTGCTCAGGTTTCTGTATTTTAGTGTTGCTCAGGTTTCTGTATTTTAGTGTTGCTCAGGTTTCTGTATTTTAGTGTTGTTCAGGTTTTTGTAGCTTAGCGTTGTTCAGGTTTTTGTATTTTAGTGTTGCTCAGGTTTCTGCATTTTAGTGTTGTTCAGGCTTTTGTAGTTTAGTGTTGTTCAGGTTTTTGTATTTTAGTGTTGTTCAGGTTTTTGTATTTTAGTGTTGTTCAGGTTTCTGTATTTTAGTGTTGTTCAGGTTTTTGTATTTTAGTGTTGCTCAGGTTTCTGCATTTTAGTGTTGTTCAGGCTTTTGTAGTTTAGTGTTGTTCAGGTTTTTGTATTTTAGTGTTGTTCAGGTTTTTGTATTTTAGTGTTGCTCAGGTTTTTGTATTTTAGTGTTGTACAGGTTTCTGTATTTTAGTGTTGCTCAGGCTTTTGTAGTTTAGTGTTGCTCAAGTTTTTGTATTTTAGTGTTGCTCAGGTTTCTGTATTTTAGTGTTGCTCAGGTTTCTGTAGTTTAGTGTTGTTCAGGTTTTTGTATTTTAGTGTTACTCAGGTTTTTGTATTTTAGTGTTGTTCAGGTTTTTGTAGTTTAGTGTTGTTCAGGTTTTTGTATTTTAGTGTTGCTCAGGTTTCTGCATTTTAGTGTTGTTCAGGTTTTTGTAGTTTAGTGTTGTTCAGGTTTTTGTATTTTAGTGTTGTTCAGGTTTTTGTAGTTTAGTGTTGCTCAGGTTTTTGTATTTTAGTGTTGGTCAGGTTTCTGTATTTTAGTGTTTCTCAGGCTTTTGTAGTTTAGTGTTGCTCAAGTTTTTGTATTTTAGTGTTGCTCAGGTTTCTGTATTTTAGTATTGCTCAAGTTTCTGTAGTTTAGTGTTGTTCAGGTTTTTGTATTTTAGTGTTGTTCAGGTTTTTGTATTTTAGTGTTGCTCAGGTTTTTGTATAGGTTCTTATGTTGTCACCCATTCTGATTTGACCTCCACTCTATCTCTCTCATTACCTTAACTCCTTTCCTATTCAGTTGTGTTCATTTATTGCATTCCTCACATATTATTCTTTTGTTTAATATTCAGTGCTTGGGTAATCAACCCAACTAGTAGGCCATCTCCATCCTACCTGCTTTCATGGGTTGTTTTGGGGTGAATCTGGTTCTTCCGTTTATCTTGGGCTCCTCCATTCCTTTTATTTCTATTGGTTCTTCTAGTATATTAGAATATGCAGATATACTTTAAGCATGATTTATGTTAATTGAGGTACACTTTGCTGAAAGCAAGCGGCTCCACAATGAATCAATTTGGTGGATTCCATATACAGTGCGCCACCTATCGGTTGTAGCGGACAGGCCGAAATCCGCAATGCCTTATGGGAAAAAGTCTACATCAAAATTACTCGCATTACTCGCATATGCACATGCAGCAGCACAGCTCAGCTCAGCCGGCCGCGCCGGGCGGGCGGGCGCCCGGGCTGGTAGGCAAACACATCTCCAAGCGACAGATCAAGCATAGTACTCAGATCCCTACTCATCTTACTGTTCACTTCAGTCCCATCCGTTGATCGTACACACCTTCGTTTCTTTTCCGAACATTTCAAGAACATTTTATCCCCACATTTCTCCGACAGCTGAACAAGTTCGTCCTTTGTTTTTCCTCGGGTTGGTATGCCACGATCATTCAGGTATTTCTTCAGCTCGTCGACTCACATTCGCCGGAAGACAGCTAGGTCTTGGGGGTCTGCCATTTTCGCCTTGGGCCTTGGGTTTGGGGGGTCTGCGATTTTTTTGTCCGCTGTGCTTGGTATGTGGCGACGCGACCGTAACGCCGTAGACGTCTACCTCTAGTTACCGCGTATACCGATCGCCAGGCGCTAGGCCAGTACAGTTATTGTACAATAAACAGTGCATTGCGCATGCAGCTACTGTCTGCTGCGCTGCAGCGTAGCTCTAGCTGCATATCGCATCAGCGCGATGTCGACCCCAAAGTTGAAAATCGGCCTGTCCGCTACAACCGATAGGTGGCGCACCATATATGGAATCCACCGAATTGAATGCACCTCAAGACTTCAAGCCTACAAAACTTACTTTGTCCTTGTGTTCATTAACACGTAACACGCCTACACTATTGTTGATGTTTCTATTGAAAATCCAATCAATTAATTTCTGCAAAGGCATTGTTCAGAGGCGAACATCAGGGGCATTCTGTTGTAAATCCAATCAATCAAATTTCTGCATTTGGCACTCATGTTCAGAGGCGAACTTGCATAGGCATTCACAAACAGTGGGAAGTAGTACGACGTCATCACGGACATTGAAAATCAGCTTTTAGAATTTCTCTCTGTGAATTCATACTGGTCAACCCAAAATGACATCTCCTAAACGTAGACAGTGAAAACCTATGAATAGAGGTGGGGTATAGAGGGTCAATTTTAGGTCACATTTTCAGAACATGCTCATCACACCTTAGTTTGATGACTTTATGCCTACTAACACCATTTTTGAAAAAAAAAAAGAACAAAAAAAATTTGAAATCCTGGGTGCCCCGGCCGAAATCATCAAAAAATCCAAGATGGCCGCCGTTTCGGCTTAAAAAAGACATTTTTGGCTTAACTCGGCTATTTTTTTGTCTATTGTGAAGGTTTTGGTGTCTTACCCCATGTTTCAGGGGTCAAGGAAATGGACTATAATCATGATATTAATTTTAGTGTAAAACCTAATCTTCCTCATGATACTAACCTTTTTCCCATATTTAGGGTTACATTTTCCTTGTCCTGTACCCCTACCCCAACCATCATTTCTGATGATGAGCATGTTCTGAAAATGTCACCCTCTATAGCCCACCTCTACCATTACGGAAGGAGTAGGCGGTCCACAGTGATACCTTTGTAGTGAAGAGCGGGATGAAGGTGCCATCTGCAAGGCTGATCTTCAGTGTGTGATTGGAAGACACCAGAAGCTGGCCAAGGTCTGAGAAGCTGTGGATGCACATAATGGAGATTAGACATGTACTGTAAAACAAGATATTTTCGCGGCATGAAATTTTTGCGAAAATTGCATCTAACATTTAACGATCACTGCATATTGTAGTGTTGACATGAATTTTTGCATGCCCTTTAATTTTGCGAATCTTGGCTCTTGAGAAATTTGGGAAATTGAAATGTACGAGAACATTCCTCATTTTACAGTAGTCAGTTAACCAGCAGATGGTGGCATTGACAGTGATGATGATGATGATGATAACAAAAAGGAAAGTACGTAAAAGAAGAGGAAGAAAACAAAGAAGAAGATAAGAAAAAATCAGGAGGAAGAGGAGGAGAAACAAGCGCAAATTTAAAAAGGATAAGAATGAAAAAGGCAAAAGAGGATGACAAAAAAAAGAAAAATAAGAGAAGATAAATAAGAGGAGGAAGACAAGGAATGCAGCAGAAGAAAACAAAAGAAACAAAGAAATGAAAAAGATGAAGAAAATAAAGAACAAGAAAAAGAGGAAACAATGAAAGTCGAGGAGAGTGAAAAGACATATAAAACAGAAGAAAAATAGAAAAAGAAATGGCAAATGGATGGAAACATTATGCTTCAACAATATACAGATAACAAAGTCTGTGATTAAGAGTTCGACTTTGACATTGGTGCATGATATCGATACTTGGCCACACAATGCACTCACTTGAAGGACTCCATCACGACTAGCTGGTCCTTCATTGGGTCCGATTCGTGGCTTACCAGGTAAATACCATTATTGCTGACACACAGCCACCTTACTCCACGATGCTGGCTACCACCCTGGGATGATTGGAAGGATTATTTGAAATGATGAAGAGACTTCAGGAGATTCGACTGACTCGTATCTCTCATATCTATCAATGAGGCATCAAAGCACTGGCAGGAAAGGATCTGCTCAGATTCTCTTATTATTTGTAAATTATTTACAACAAATACTATTATCATGATCATTAATCTGACACTAGTATCACTTGAAATGGGTTAATAACCCTCCACATCCCATACATACTGCAAATGCAGGTCACTAGATGTTAATGAGCAAGCAAATATCCCTATGACTGGGTTAAACTTAAACAACATATTTCATTTGCTACTGCTAGCAATGCCACTGGTTCTTTCATTACCCAATTGCAATGCCAGATTTGCTCAGCATTAAGGAATAAAACTGCAGTAAGCTAAACCAGAAAGAGGTACAATTATAATTCCATGTTGTTTTGAAAAACTTGAGGGGGAAAAACTCAAAAGCATGCAAATCCACGTGAACGTCATTGTGTTGAATACAGGCCCAATTAGCAAAGTTAGTGATTAGCATTTTAGATTGGCTTCAACACTTAACATCAAAGTGGCCGTATTAGTTAAGCCAATAGAAAGAAAGAGCATTGCAAAGTGTTAACTTCTCCAATGTGCATATCAAGTAAAACAATAAAAAGTTTATGATTAGTTCATCACCAAACAAAACAAGCATTTATGAAGGATCATTTCTGCACTCATTAATTGCAAGATTATTCATTCTAGTGATGTCAATTATCCAAAAGATACCAAATTGACATATTCAAACAGAGCACAGTGATTACTGAGTATAGAAAAATCTGTAAAATAGGCCAATCACTCCCATCCCCCCCCCCCATACATTTTTTATGTACAACATTGTATATATGAAAGTATTTGGAGCAGAACAGCAAAATAGGTGCATTGATATGTGCAAATTGCATAATACAATGGTATCGTCTCTTACCATTCTCTTACTGGCTTATACATTAAAAAATAGAAATAAAAATAAATAACTTTTCCTCAGCTGTACCTCATCTTGACAACTCATCAATGGTTTAATGCAAAAAACATAATTTCTTTGTTTTAATGATGCTGAAAGATGGAAATTAGGTGACAATTAGTGTGTGGTCTTCAGAAGATATGTAGGGCAATAACACCACTTTAATAATGATGTAATTCACTCTGCATATACAAGTATATGGTCATAACTGATGTCATTGTTTTTGCCAGAATATGTAAAACTTGATATCACTTTTTCTTTTCCAATTTCATATTCAATTTGGGAGAAAGTTTCCCTACTTTTTTTGTTCAGTATTCCTCCGCTGATTGAAAAATCAACTTGAACGTGGTTTTGGGTATCATGTTTTACGTGTCCCGCTTCACCCAGCCGCTTTCAAGAGCAGTGATGGCGATACTCACATGGACCGGAAAGAATCGGGCAAAGTAGAGGGGCAGCTGCCTAGCTGCCTCGATCACCTCCTTGCGGTGGGCACTCTTTTGGGACACATTCTTTGGGGTGATGCCATACTTGTCTGGGTGGCGGTTAGAGCAAAGCAGTGCAAAAAACATACGGCCAACCTCAAAGTGTTAGGTTAGTTGAAAAGCACAAGCAGTTAGCACTCCAAGCAATAATCCTCTCTTCTTGCAATTTCCAACCGATCTCTATCATAAGCTTATTGGTTTATGATGCTTTAACATAATCTCTCTGCGTATCACAACTTTTGATGAAATGCATGAAACACCTTGGATATACATGAAATAACCCCTGAAAATCAAAGTGTTTCACAATTAATCTGCCCGCTAGCAAGAGCTTTAGATTTGTTTTGTTCATTGTCTTCTTACAGTTGTAGGTCACCAGCTCATGAAAATGAAGTTGCAATAATCCCCAGGACAGATATTGGTACCTGGTATACAGCAGCAATACGAATTTTACTTTTGCCCTAAATTTGATGGTTAGGCTAACAATCTCCATTTGAAAGTATTCTCCCCCCCCCCCCCCCCCCATGACACACACACACAAAAAAAGAATAGAGAAAAAAAAAACTTAATCATATGTTATAGAATAAATTTTCCAGTGTGGCAGTGAATATGAGGTTGGGCCCTCCCCTCCCCCACCACAAAACAAAAAATATATACCTTTTTCCATGATGATATAAACTGGCAATATAAAACTGATTCAAACTTAGTGCTTCCTAGCAAAATCCCTGATACTTTTAATTATGAATGGCTTTGTGCGTTCTCTAAACTACGGCTCTGAATTCTGTAGCAAATACATATGGCAAGAAACAGGCATTTGTAATGCCATATTTGTAGACATAAGTCAAAACAAATGATAAATAAAATAAAGCAAAACAAAACCTGGGATAAGTACCAATGATGCACTTGTATGGTTAATAACATGAAGTAAGCAAGTAATAAGATGCAAGCATGGTGTTACTGCAAACATCTCTTCCTCATATACATGACCATGCAAACTTTCAAAGAATGCAGAAGGTGAACATTAAATGGATACAGATTGTCTTGTTAGAGTCACATTCCAAAAGCTGGGTTAATATACATCTGATGTCAAATATTATCACAACCATCACCAGTGCATTGCATATATAAATCATATGATAGGATATGAAATACACATGAAGTATGTTCTCAAGTGACAAGGCGGAGGTCATAAGCTTAAAATTTGGGTCTGAAAGCACCCACCTTCTGGGTTGATGGCCTCAAAAAATCATTCAGGAAGTATAACATATCACTCTGAATGATCATGAACAAAGCATTAAATTGCCATTAATCAACACAGAAATTTAATTGTCATTTGTGTGTGCCTGTGTGTGTATGTGTGTGATTTTTTTAAATTTATTTATTGGGGGATAGGAGTGGGGCTAAAACTTGAACTGCCTCTCGTACGTCACGCAAGAATACAAATGTCTATTGGTTACAGCCTGTAGGTACAATGTACAATCAATTGTATGCATGAACACTCCATAAAACATTTTCCTGGAATGGACAGTTCCTGTTTTTCATATGTTGTCATATTGTGATCCATCTATTCATTTGTTTTGATTGTGATTGTTACACAATAAGCTGTCCTGAAAATTACTTGAATCTATCATACTGACTAATTTCTCTTTATCTATAATTTTCACTCTCTCTATCTGTATAATGTTTATGTCTGTCTCTATTTGTTTGACCATCTGTCTCTCTGTCTGTTTCTTTCATTTTCTCCTTCACTAAATTCACTTTGAACTTCTTTTCATGACTTTAATCTGACTGTCATAAAGTCCTTTGAAGTTTCAGTTTCTGTTTGTCACGCAGAGACCACAATTGATAAATACCAAAGGATTTGTAGGAATCCTCTTACAATTACTTGAAAGACAGGCATTCCTGTTACGAAAGAGGTAAAAATGCCTCTGGCAAAAAAGGAAAAAAATGAAAAAATAAAGAAAGAAATGAAATGTCTGATTAGAAATACCCACGGCCTGACTAAAGAAGAGAATTGCGGTTGTTGTTGTTGTTTTTTTTTTACTGATCACTGACTACTACCGGCAGAAAAAATAATAAATAAAAGTAAAGAAGTACAACAGGGCTAATCATTGTAAGTGCATGTACATGTATCACGAAATGGGGCAGTGTATGATGTTTCTTGTCCCAGGAAAATAATAGTCAGCATTTTCAATTGTAATGCCCTTAGGGCCATCAATCAAAATGAAGTATTTGCTTGATGCAACATTTCAGAGAGTAAAACCCATGAATAATGAGTTGAGAATTAATGCTTGGTGGGGTTCCTTATTGATATGCCTTGAGGCTTGATCATGAGACACTAGTAAATAAGGCAGTCCCCTCTCCCTTGAAGTCAATCCTGGGCCAGGTACATGTATGGTGATGATCGACTTACCCAGCAGACTTGCCATCAGCCGCTTCTCCCCTTTGCGCATGCGAATGCAGCTGTTGCTGAAGACGTCGTAGACGATCTGGGAGAAGATGAGCTGCTGGGCTGTGGGGTTGCCAAGGCGCTCTCCTGGAGTGAATACCTGACATGGGGGAAGGGGTTGGCAAACAGGAGCTTATCAAATATGGCAGGATCTTGCTGATTGTCACAAACACCAAAGTCAAGGCTCAACACTATCTTTTTTCTCTGGTGGCCAGTTCGGGCCACTAAAATCTTTAAATCTGAAACTTGGGTGGCCCAAAATATATATTTTTTTTGCTTTTGTTTCAGGCCACCACATATCTTTTCAACCCGTTAAGGACGAGTCCAGAGTATACGTATGGGGAAGTGTCTATGGGAAATGCGTGTTGTAGTAAAATCAGTCCGTCCTCAATGGGTTAAAAGATATGTGGTGGCCTGAAACAAAACCATATGTAACAATCCATTTTGACCTTATATGCCTGATTGGGCCAACAAAGGATTTTTTTTTCGGGAATCCCAACATCAACTTTAAGTGGCCCGAGGCCATTGCCAATGTTGAGCCCTGCCTATAAGCTATAAAACTATAACATTTTGTCAAAACTTACAAACAGCATCATGATCGAAACATGGATCAGCACTTTGGTATTCTATTTTCTTAATTTCGGTAAAAGGTCAAAAGAATAATTATGGTCCCACAAGTGTGGCTTTGCATTTTGTGTGTGTGTGTGTGTGTGTGTGTGTGTGTGTAAAGATTACACTGCAACAAACCCAAGTCAAGGCAGTTTAAATCAAATCTAAAGTTTCAAATCCAGTCCATAGACCAAAACAAGTATGAAATATGCATAATACTTCCTAATGAAAGTCTCTTGGCATGCTCTTGGCATGTTATGAGCTTTAATGTAATGGAAATTAATTTACATAATTTGTGGACTAGATCATAGCAGCCTTGGTAAATTCCAAACAATGTGGCTATCCCATCGACTTTGTTTGACATTGAGCGACCAAGAACAGATGAGTAAAAGTTTGTTCACCTCTTTCCTGATGGTGAGATTCCAGCGGACCCGGGTGTACATGTAGAAGGACGACTGGCCGATGGGGTAGATCAGGGTCTGCATCTTCTCCATCTCCTCAACATCCGCATCAGAGAGGGCATCTGGGATGGTGGAGGATGTCTGGAGGAGACAATAATTTGCATCTTGGGGTAAGTAATGAACAATTGTGCAACTTACATTAAAACACCAAATGTAGGAGTGAAAAGGCCTTGTCTAAAAATGATATAAAGAAAGTTGTAGGTTGGGAGAAGGCAAGAACATAAAGACGGGGGTCAGACAGATTCATCAACTAATACCTGTATCAGACAGGTCATTTGGGATGGCTTCGAGGATGTCAGGGAGGTAAAAAGACATCTGATAATTAAAGAGACAATGAAAGCCTCTTCTGTGTTAACAATTTTCTTTATATGTCACTTGCATCTCTTTACTGGTGCAAACATGGAGATTGAAGCTGGTGGGCATGAAAACTTGCAAGAATGTCCAAATGGATGGAGGATGTCAACAAAACAGGAGAGAAAAAAAAACTTAGAGGAGGAGAAAAGATGAAGAATTAGGAGAAGCTGCAGATGATGAGGATGAGATGCAAATGAGAAAGAAATACAGGTGCAATACAATAATGTAATTAGCAGTAGTAGTAGTAGTAGTAGTAGTAGTAGTGGTAGTAGGTAGTAGTAGTAGTAGTAGTGGTAGTAGTAGCAGTGGTAGTAGTTAGTAGAAGTAGCAGCAGTAGCAGTAGAAGTAGTCAGAGCAGTAGTAGCAGAAGTAGTAATTGCAATAATAACACACAGCAGGTTGACTACGTTGGCAAGTCTCTATTTGTCAAGAAGCAACATGTTACTCACCACAGATGGGGTGTCGTCAATCTCTTGGATGATTCCTTGTGCTTTGAGGATCTCCACAGATGGCATTTCTGTCTCTGTTTGAGTGGCCTGAACTGCAATCTCCTTCCGTTCTTCTTCCACAATTGGAGGTGGTGGTGGTGGTGGTGGTGGTGGTGGAGGTGGGGGAGCAGGGTCTGCAACCGCTACTGCTACTGCTGCTGCCACCACCACGGGGGCAGGTGGTGGGGAAGGCACTTTAGGTGGAGGAGGCGGAGAGGCTGGCTTGGCAACAGGAGGAGGAGGTGGCGGGGGAGGCGTGGTCTTTGGTGGTTCTTTCTTTGGTGATGGTGGAGGAGCCGTCTTCATCTGCTGCTGCAGCATCAGCAAGGCCTCTGCGTGGTGGTCCACCTTCTTGTTGTGCTTCTTGGCAACCACTGGGGGTGGCGACTTGACCCTTGCGGGTGGTGGAGCTTCTGGTGCAGATTCTTTGCTGGCCACGACATGGCCGACGCCCTTCGGACCAATGTTCTTCGTCTTCGTCTTCCGGAGGGTACTGGCACGCCCCTGGAGCATCTCTGGGGTGATGGGGTTCACAGGTGACCTCAACTGCAGAGGGGCCTCCGCCTGCTGACTCTGCTCCAGCTGGAGACGGCCCACTTCCAATTCTTGTTTCTGCTCTTCCGCCTTGCGGGGTGGCCATACAATTTTGCCGATGCGGACCGTCCGTGCCCTGTCCTTCACGTCGTCCATGGGAATCGCTTTGCCACCCTTGGAGACAAGCTGTGGGGGTGGAGGCGGTGGTGGTGGTGGTATCCCCTGACTGTTTACTGGGAAAGCAGGTGATGTTGGAGGCGAGACTGAGGAAGCCTTCAGAGCAGTCGTCTCTCCATTGGAACCATTGGTGATGCTGACAACCTCCTGGTTGAAGTGAATGCTCTTCCTCTCACTGGACGATGGAGCAGATGGGGCAGCTGCAGGCTGCTTGATGGCACTCTTCAGAGGGGCGCTGCTCATGGGAGGTGGCGGAGGAAGGGGAGGGGATATCGATGGGGAGGAGGAAGAGTAGGTGGGAGAAGATGTCGACCTGGAGGAGGAGGATAGCCGCTTCTTGGGCGGGGCTCCATTCAGGGATGGCTGCACCTGTGGCTGCTTGCTCTGCTGCTGTTGCACCTGGGTCTGTGCTGCAGCTACCGCAGCGGTAGTCATGGCTTGGGTCTGCTGCGTCTGCTGGCTCAACTGTTGCATGGTTTGCATTAGTTGCTGCTGAGTTTGCTGCAACTGGAGTTGTTGTGCCTGCATCAGGGGGCAATATGTCAATGAAGCACTTCATTCAATGAGGACTTCTATACTGCTTAGTTTTAGACTGTGCATTACATCAATATTCTTTCCAAATAAAAAAAAAAATACCAGCAACACTTGATTTTGAGTAGAAATAGATATGGCAATAACAAAACCAGATATAGTTACAATTTTCAATTCTTCTTGAGGACTATCCAAAATGCATATAGAATGAAAGTGCTGGTACAAACATTTTGCTTTCATGTTCATCACGAGCTTGGCCACATTGGCATAACAGAGTGCCAACAAAGATAAAAATGACTGAAAAAAAAATTGGGGGCATGTGCCAACAGTTTACACCGCCTTGTTTATATCATACAAATGGGAGCCTGGTAATACTGGATATCATCTATGACAAAGTCTAAGAAGATCTAAGCTCACATACAGTGAATGATGAGTCTATTGATTGTGGGTATATGAAAGGTTACTACATTGTACTTGTGACCTAACATTCACTGCCATTTGAATTATCATACTGTATACATATGCCATTATTATACAATATGACAGAAATACCATACTTGCCAACATTTGAAAATTAGAAATCCTAACACTTTTTGAGAGGGGAAAAAATGTGCACAAAGTCCTTTGGCCCTGGTCCAGGGCTTGCTTTGGGGGCATGGAAGATGCTAGGTTCTAGATGCTCTCTGATGTAATCTGAGTCTCATTTTAGAGATCATTTTCCCTAAGATTATAAATCCTATGTACAGTACTATATAATTGATTTTTATACAAGCAATCATCTGGATGAGACAGAAAAAAAGTCTTGGTGAACATATGTGATACATCAATTGACTGTTCTAAAAAAAAAAAAAAATGATTTTGTCAATTTTCCACCTCAGAATGTTCAGTTCTTCATGGTAAAAAACCTCAGAAATCTGAATGGTTCAGTTATACATTACATAATTAGAACAGTTGGTAAGTATGAAATACCATCATTACGATAATCACTATCATCATTACCAATATTGTTATGACTATCAATACCATTATTACTATAATCATCCTCATTATTTCGGTTGAGTGATCACTTTATAAGATAATTATTTCTCTCAGTCTGATTGATTGATTGATTCATTCATTCATTGATTCATTCACTGATTCATTCATTCATTCACTGACTGATTGATTCATTGATTCATTCATTGATTTATTGATTGATTGATTGATTGATTGATTGATTGATTGATTGATTGATTGATTGATTGATTGATTGATTGATCAATTGAGTGACTCATTCACTGATTGATTGATTCATTCATTCATTCATTCATTCATTCATTCATTCATTCATTCATTCATTCATTCATTCATTCATTCATTCATTCATTCATTCATTCATTCATTCATTCATTCACTCACTCACTCACTCACTCACTCACTCACTCACTCACTCACTCACTCATTCATTCATTCATTCATTCATTCATTCATTCATTCATTCATTCATTCATTCACTCATTCATTCATCCATCCATCCATTCATCCCCATCTCAGTCCAGTAGATAATACCATGAGGGCCTGCTGATTGAGGTATGCCTGCTGGGACAGGGCCGGGTCGGCCATCTGGGCCGAGGGCATCATGACAGGGGCCTGCATCATGGTGGGCTGCAGGGCGGTGGGCTGTAGGGCAGGCTGCATGGCTGGCTGCATGGCTGGCTGCATGGCTGGCTGCATGGCTGGCTGCATGGCTGGCTGCATGGGAACCATTCCTAGGTAGGCGCAAAGTTGACAAAATGTTTTTATATAACTAATCTTTATTACAAATCGAGAGTAAATAAATAATTGAATGTCTTGAAGCACGATCGTTTTATGTATATCAGAGAATCAATTCACAATCATAGTGCACCATGTAAATCACTTATTACTATTAGAAGTACGGTGTAATAGCAACAGGAATATTAATATTGCTACTGTCATCATCATCATTATATCACTGTAATTACTTTGATTAATATTGATCAAATTAATTACATATTAATTACCCATATATGATCATTATCACTATATGTTAAACAATACTATTGTATTTCAAAATTTGGTGTGAAATATTCTTTATGAAGATCTTACCCATATAAAGAACATCAATAGACATTGTTATATCTCTCACAAAATAAAGAATGATGATCTCATAGGGGTGAAAATCACACCTACTAATCACACCTACCACGGGCTGGGGGGGGGGGGGGGAGAGACTGGGACTGGGAACAGTTATGTAGGCAACAGAGAAAGACTTCTTGAGTTTTTAATATTATGCCAAATGAGTCGGTTTTATGTCATGCTTCTATACAATTGTTTCTTCCAGTCTGACTTTGTATGTATGTTCATTTACTTATTTATCATGTACCATTACATGTTTTTTACATTTTTTAAGCACCATTATTTACATATGTAAAAATCTCCCATTGAATTTCCTGCAATGTTTCATTGGATTTTTAATTAAAAATGAATTGAACTGAAATGAAATGAACTGAGTCAAGGGTGGTTACTTTTATCTCTAATAGCATTCTTCTCTCATGTTATCATACTAACAAACGAAGGTCAATCCATTGTGGTATAAAGACGTCTTTCAAACTCATCGAATAGTGACATGTGATACAGACTCGGCACTATCATGATTCACACGAGTGAGTGTGAATCGACAAGTTTCATGCCCGCGTGGGCAAATCAGAGACCTCTTCCCATTTTTTTTTTTTCAATCTTAATATTTCACGGTCGTTTTCTGACCAAAAAAAAAAAAACCCACACATGGCAAACATGTGGTCACAAAGAAATTGGTGTGAGATGTGCATGGATCGTATAGACACCCCATGTTGGGTAAAGGACGAGATTGCAACAGAAACAAGGTGATGGAGCAGATGTGTTCTCTCTTTTTTTGTATGTGCCTGTCTATGTGTTTGTGTGTGTGTGTGTCTGTGTCTGTGTCTGTGTGTGTAGTATGTAAATATTACAAATACATAAATGTATATATACATGTATATATACACACATATGTATATAAGTATTTAATACAGACATCAATGTACATATATGCAAAGTAAATGTACATATACATATATATACACACTTATGCATACACGATGTATGTGCATGCATACATTGTACATACAGTGTACATGAATTAACAGACAATGTCTTTATCAAGTTTATGTGCATCTGTGTAGATACACTGTACATGAATATTCCCATTTGATCTCACCACATAATGTATACCATGTCTGAAGCATGCACTTTGGCATTCCCTGGAATCATAGCTTATCAAATGACCCATATTAAAGTCATAAAAACCAATCGAGCAGAAGATTAAAAAATGGTGAATTTTTGGTTGAACAGTTTGATAGTTCATTTGAGAATCATCATTTGTAGAAGTGGATGAATACTATACCAAAAGCATTAGCAAGGTTTTCACATTTGGCTAGCCAAAATCATTAGCAAGGTTTATACATTTGGCCAGCAGTACAACAAAGTCAGAATGCTATGCTTTCTTATGAAAAAAAAAAATTACCCTGTACAATTTTCCATATTTGGTCCAAAAGGGAGTGATGGTATGTTAAGTTAATAGGTACAAAATCCTCAATGCAGATATACATGTACAATTTGTATGAGGGGCATATGATTCTAGTAACGACTGGGTCACTCTTGAAATTCAAGGTACAGGTGTATAAAATGATTTTATTCTTACATTAATATTGCTTCATGGGAAAATGTTCCTTCCTTTATACTTCTCTTACTGTCTGTCTCTTTTCTCTCTTCATTCCTAAAAAGGGGCCATCACACCATGTCAGCAACCCATGCAAATGCACATTCTGAATACTTCCTTTCAGAACCTCCTTGTCACAGAGTGATGAATACCTTGTATATCATTGAATATGAATGCTAAAAAATTCATATTTGCTCTCAGAAATGAGAAGCATAATATCTATCAGTATTCATTATTTCACGGTCTGCTGACTCAAGGATATTTGGGCTGAAATGCATTGAAATTAGCACCCTGTATTTCTTTACTTTTCCTTTTTTCTTGATTTTCTCTATTAAGATTTCCCTCATTACAATTGCAGAGCAAATACACACAATAACCTTTTGTCAAGGCCCTCTCACTGTTTGGTGAAGAGAGCCCAGCGAAGTTGGGTCTTGTTGCGCTCGGCTGGGCTTGCTTCGCTCACCCATTACAGCAAGAGGACCTTGACAAAAGGCTAATACACACACAATAGTTCTGCCTGAATGAGAGAGAGAAAAAAAAGCTTGTTTATGTCTTGCACACATTTTCCTTTACCCCGCATTTCTTGAACAAATTCATATATTCATGTAAATGAGAGAATCTTCTCACGCCAACATTCTATGAAGCAACTCCACAAAGTACAAGATATATTCCTGGGCCCTGTTTCATTAATGCTTTAAGTTAACAACCAGGAGGGTGTTTCATAAAGCTGTTCGTAAAGTTACGAACAACTTACGAGCAACTGGTGATCAGTTCTGATGTACTATACATATCAGAATTTCCATAATTCAGCACAAGAACTGATCACCAGTTGCTCGTAAGTTGTTCGTAACTTTACGAACAGCTTTATGAAACACCCTCCTGGTTGTTAACTTAAAGCATTAATCTCAACAATTTTGATAAATGCACCTATCACGACAATGTTACTCCTACCAAAGGTAGCAATGGTTATAATAATAAAGGTTAAAAATGCAACAATAATGATGAAATCATTATCATCGTCGTTATCATGAATATTTCCACACTGAAAGTGTGTAATACCTATTCTCACCTCAAAGACATTGGCTACGATTTGTATCAGCTCACTGAAAGTGCATCATATCCTATTTCCATGCCCAAGTCAACGGCTACAAGTCCGTGACGGCACAACTTTAATGGGCACAAATCTGTGAAATTTCCTCTTTCTGCTTTCAGCACACATACAGACCACCATTCTTGCAGGGCACTTAGACCTAGTTTGTGTTGTTTTGTTTATTTTGGTTCTTTAAATTGTTTTCTAGTCTTGATTCATTCATGTTTGTACCTGGAACAGCAGCTGCCACGGGCTGGACAAGTGCCGTACCTGTGGGCGGAGCCATGTAGGTAGTACCCATAGCAACAGTACTTGCTGGCCCTAGATAAATACAAGTGGTATCGTATAGCTTCTAATATCTGCCCATCAAATTCAATGCTTTTTTGCTAGTCAATCTATGGCTATGATGACTGTGTGCAAAACTTTTGTTTCTTTTTCTATTTTTGCTATTAAAAAGCATATTCTGAGGCAAGCTTTGAGGAGCTGGGTGAATGATCAGTTAAGTAGATTGCCAGTACTTGGTAACCGCTGGTATTTCTTGATGGGCAAACAGGCTATTATCGGCAGTATGTGGCAGTCAGAACATGTGTTTCAAGAACTTATTACAAGGATCTGACATGTCTCTTTCCTTTTTCTACTTCTCTCATATTATGCATGCAAATGTATCTTGTATGTAAACATAAGAATATAAAAGCATATAAAACATATATATATATATATATATATATATGTGTATATATATATATATATATATATATATATATATATATATATATATATATACACAGGGCTCGACACTAACGGTGGCCCGGTGGCCCGGGGCCACCAGAAATGAAAGTCGGGCCACCAAATTTCAAAAAAGGGGAAATTTGGTGGCCCGCCTCAGGCCACCAAAATTTTTTGAAAAGTATGTCAATAAATTTGTAACTTTTTGCGCCGGAAATTAGCAGTTAAATTTGCTTAAAGGATGGATGAAAAGAACTGAATGAGTGCCTGAGAGTGAGTGTTGCAAGCTTGTTGAAGTTTATTTATGAGTAGATATGTCCAACTTCTAATTCTTAATATCATAAAACTTAAATATTTGACTCATTAGAAAAAAAGGACTTCTAATGTTTTTTATTGTTGTTTTTTTCGGGACACCAAATTTTTCTCTTGGGCCACCAAAAATTTGAAATTTAGGATTTTGGTGGCCCCATCGGGCCACCAAACAAAAAAGTTAGTGTCGAGCCATGATATATATATATATATATATATGAATCTGTGTGTGTGAGAATGTGTGTGTGAGAATGTGTGTGTGTCTGTGTGTGTGTCTGTGTGTGTGTGTCTGTGCAATGATAGCCTATAAATGAGGACACCAAATACTGATTTCTTAATTCTGTTCAAACAGAATTCTCCATACTATAAGCTTTCTCATAATGTCGAGTAGTTTGTCCAACTTTTTTCTATATAACATACATGTACCGATTAAAGAACTGGTATTAAAAAGACAGTCGACCTTAAGAAAAGCACATTTATAGAAAATATACAGTGTACATGTAGCTCTATAGTTTACTTGTGATTAAATGTGCTTGAGTTTTAGGCATTTAGCCAGATATAAACACTGCAATATATTTCTTTGTAAAAACCAGAATGATTCAAATTTCATTTCAGCATTTAGACATTGACATTCTGCTAAATTACCTCTGAGGGGTGACTTGGTAACAAGTTTTAATACATTTAGTCATTTGTTTATGTGTACATTGGTAATGTGAAATATTCCACAGAAACTGCTACATGGAGACTAATAAGCGCGAGGTAAAACAAATTTCACTACTAAACATGTTGCAATGATACAGAATAATTCTGCATGAATACCATACAAGCATGTTGCATGATTATGACTGATACACTTATTTACTGTAAGGCATCAAAAGTTGTTTTAAGAAGGCTAAAAATAAGAGAAAAAAATTTTGTAGTCCATTAAATCATGCATGATACACCCAGCTGCAGTTCTCTCACCTACTTTTCTATGTGACAGCAATGTTTCACTCATATCAATAAAGGTATATATTTCTTGAGATGAATTCTGTCAGTCGTGCGGAGTTTAAATTCTCCACAAAAAGATTGTAATTATTTAGTATTTTGAATCTGATGATTTTATTGTACTGGTTAACAAACTTTTTGAAGTTGCATGAATTTTTATGAAAAAAAAAATGATACTGGTGATGAAAGGAAGATTTTTTTCTTAATATGCAGGTACTTCACAAGAAAAAAAAAAGTCTGACTGTTCTCCTTTTTCTCCCACCTTCTACACTTGATTTGTGGTTTTTGTGACCTCTTGTGAACACTGTAGGACCAGGAACCAAGGAGCTAAGTACTTATCTATGCTCAGTGTACCATGATTCCCACTCACAGATTAAGCACACTCATGCGTCATGCTTCTTGAAAAAATGCGGAGCCAGAAACCCTTATCAAAAGTCAACTATGTGAAAAGAACCCAGTATCAAAAGAAGAACTCCAGAGTAAGACTGGAAAAAACAGAAAACCGCAAACAGACATACAACAGTATAAGACCACACATTAATGCAACCATGAAAATCCATTTAACTATATGAAACCGCATAATGTAACCATAACAAAAACTGAAACCTGCACACATGTGGTTAAATTAAATGCTGCAACTTTGGAGAATTGAGTACAGTCAATGGTCCCTATCTCTCATTTGTCATGCCAGCATTATCTTTCCCAAATTTTGTGCATCACTCAAAATTTGTCAATGAATATGCCAATATATCACCTTCAATTACCCAAGTGAACTGCATATCATTGTTTCTCTTGGGTGTGACATTTAGAAACTTTGCTTCTAAACAAGGGGTGATACTTATTTTTCATTCTGTAGTGTGGTACTTGATTGTGAATTTATTCACTTGTGAACAAGTCTTGAATGGTGAAACACATGATGCAGAGTGAAGTCTGCAGTCCTATCCATTGTTTCTGGCACAAGGGAACTTTCCTATCAATTATCATTTCGATATGATACATTGAGTAAATAGTTTTGTGTTCATTTTCTAAGGGTGGTGATAATGAAATCCGAGCAAGTGAAAAATATGTTTTATGTCGAGTGAATCTATGAGCAATGAAAACTTATGATATACAGAGGATGACATTAAATTAAGGGGGGTACATGTAAGACCAAAAACTATCCTTAGGAATCTTCCTCTCTTGTACATGAGGGTGGAACAGGTTATATGAATTCATGAATAAATAGGTGATGTGAAAATGAAACTGCAAAAATGAAAACACTGGGTGATGAAATGTCATCATAGCTCGTAAATAAAGTAGCATTAAAAATTATGAAACAAAAAGAGAGGTCTAGAGTAGCTTTCTACTTTGAGTCTTCTTTGTGAACATGTGGAATTGGTTACAAATGTCATTATTCAATCAGTTGTGTAGCACTGGCAATGCCTACGTCTTCTCTTTTAAATCACTATCTGACTGACTTGCAATAAAAAAAAAAAAAATGTTCTTCCAATTGTTAGATAGTTATGGCATGACCAGGAGCCCGTTGCATAAAAGTTACTATTATGGTAACTTTGCCATCCAATGGTAACTTCCATGGGATTCTTGATTTTGATTGGCTGTTGAGTATTGTTTCCATGGAAGTTACCATTGGATGGCAAAGTTACCATTATAATAACTTTTATGCAACCGGCCCCAGGACTCTGTTAAAATCAAACTGGGAATCAAGTGTAAAGGTGCATTCCTTTTATCGTAAACAGGCACCAAGATCTTTAAATTTGTTGACATGATACAGAGGAGACATGTTGCATAAAGATTAAGATCACACATTAAGTCAGAAAATAAAACATAAGTCTGTGAGTACTCAATTCTGATTGGCTGATACCTGACTTATATTTCATTTTCTGACTAATGTTTGATTGCACCTTTTTATGCCATGGGGCCCCGGATGATATAATTTGCAGAAGCAAAAACTGATGACTAACTCAGTCAATCAAGTTTAACTCTGTGATTATATGTTGTAATATTATGAATTGATGAATTTGCATAATATATATGGACTACACATAGTGATATAGAAATGTAAAGCAAAATATCAGCTTTTTGATTCTTTGACCTTAAAAAGAGTGAAAAAACAAAAACAAATATTTTCATTAAAAAAAAAGAAAAAATGAAGAAGAATGTGTGGGATGTGCAAAACTATGCATATATAAAGAAGGTAATTCCTGAAGAGAATATTGGTACACATACCGTAAACTGGTAACAGGGCAATGAAGCAATAACAGAGTGGGGCATGAAACAAGATAAACAATGCAAACAAATATTCATGGAATGAACCCTCTGGAATGTTCGCCCTTTTGTTTTGACTGTGCACTTTGCTTTTAGATTTGTTTGGTTGGTTTGATATTCTGTGATAGACAATGGGGATAAAAATGGTCTGCATGTAATTGAGTGCCATACACCCACCAAATGAAACGTGATAGCGTGCAGTGCCAAAGTTCAACTCATCACAATGTATAGTTGTTTCAGCATTCATCATTTTTAGCACATCAAACATGATCTTATTTCACAGTAATCTCATGCGCAATGAATTACCATGAACAAAATATTCTGCACATACAAATGATCGGAAACTCTCTTCCTTATTACAAAAACAAAATGACAATTATCAATGCTACCTCTTCAATATCATCTCATGATATGTTTCAATATCAAAAAAAAAAAAAATTGTCATCAAATACAAGCGTAGCTAGACCTTCAAAACATCTTATCTTGACAGTTTCCAATTTGAAAAACGAACAAACAACAATACAAACTAAGTAGTGAAATCAATACAAAGATTTACATTTAAAAAGTAATATTCTTTGAATATCTTTAAAGATACAGAAAACGACACAAGTATGAAACAAAGGCTAAATGTGCAATGAGTACCTGAATAGGTAGGAAATGCTGGCATAGGAGCAGACGCTGGTGTAAAAGCAGGCACACCTATAACTAAATCAAGAAATGGTGCAACAAAGGGGGTGGAAAGGGTGTGCATAAATAAAAGAACATACACAGAAAAATGCTGGTTAGTCAAAGAAAAAAAAAAGATTATACAGAAAGGTTAGTGCAGGTAATGTTCCAGTTGATATCAAAGATTTGATCCTACATGGGTGGAATTCACCATGCACTTGTCTGATTGCAATCGCAATCATACTGTTTTATTATTTTACGAGTTAGAATGAGATTAGCTGCTACTTTGAAGCTAATAAAACAGATTTTGTGTGTATCAATCTTACAATAAGTACTACTGTAGGGCTTCAGATTGATACTTGTACAATTTAACACAAAGGCTCTTTTATCTTGTCTACTCATCAAGAAATGTAGTAAAGTGAGATATATCTCTGTTTTGTTCTTGTTTCTTTCTCTTAGCAGAACTGGATCATTTCTCGCCTTACCTCTTTGCAACAAGGCAAGCAAAGTTCTTCATGCAAATTGAGAATAACTTTTTGAATACTTTCAGTGGATTGATATTAAGTTTTGTATCATTGCACAGCAAAACTGATCTTGGAATCCAGCTAATTTAAAACATCCATAATACCTTCTGGTCATGTAATGGGGAAAGCAGATTCTTCAAAAGGATTGTTCAATCACATCCTCTATTAAGTGCTTGATGAATAAGTTAGAATAACTTATTTACTTGAATAATGGTGTTATTTAAGTGAAATGAGGATTTACCCCACCACCTAATAGAGAGCCCTGAGAGGCAAGTGCACAGATGAACATTCTTAAGTTATTAATAGAGTCTAAGTGCATGCTAAATGCTATAAAGGTAATAATCATTTGTGCCACCTACACCTGGTGCACTGACTACATTGCACAATGATGTTAGTCTGTGTTAATGACACAAAGCTGTGCAATCAAGATAAACTTGGAGTGCAAACAAAAAATAAAGAGCAAACACAGAACAGACTATAACGAAATATACACACAAAGAACAACATTACTGAGGTCCCTTTTAACATATCAGACCAAGAGAGGGAGTCCTTTGGATAGTGTATCTCACATTGCAAAACCCATTGGGTCATACAGTATGAGCAACATGCTCCCTTCACAATGAATTCTTAATTTAACACTACCCATAATATTTTAATGTTTAAAGTGCCTCTCACACATCATTTAACAATAGAGTGTGAAATCAAGTTACTTTTCCAACAGATGGTAAGGATCGAATGACACGTGGCAGTGCTTATTCATAATAGACACAGAGAAATGCTCTTTGAGTCTGCACAATATCTGTAATTGGAGTTTCATTCCAGTAGGTGAGCAATTAGGGGCTGAAAGGATTTAGACAAGGAACACCAACTGCCTTAACATGTCTGTCACCTGTTTATGCATTGTCAAAATTGAACCAAAAATAAATTGCAACAATGAAAACAATGAAAAGTATATTCAATCAAATATGCTTTCCACAAATTGATTCCCAGAGTTTGTAACACTTTGGCACACTTCACAATATCTGTTGATTTGCAAATGCATCCCAACAGTTTGTTTCTCTCTTTTTCTTTTTTTTTTTACTTTAAGTCACACTTGTAATGACTGCAAAATCCAAATGCTTCCAAAATATCTATGATTTCTTTTTTTCAATACTATCGGAAAATCAGACTTTTATTCTTTTTAGATATCTTTATTTTTCAAAATTTTCACCTGACTTCATCTCGAACTTCTGTAGTTTAAACCTGTGATTTTACCAGGGTCATGTAAGGAGGGATTCTTCATCACATCTCATGACTACATACTGCTGGGGAAACCAGGAAGGAAGTAGAAAGTTATTGAGCACAACTCACGTCCAGGGGGAGGCTGAGATGTGGGCTGGACCGGTGGATGGGTTGGTATCATGGGTCCCCTGCCACCGCCCCGAATGACATTGTTCAGGTGGGTGGGGCTGGACAGGTCTCCAGGGGATGAGGCCTCCGTTCCCGATCCCTCTATTCCCAGGGTCTCGGGGTTGAAAAGATGGGAGACGTAGTCTTCCAGCCCAGACTCGGAGATTCCTGAGAGGCTTGCGATGCTGTGCTGAGACCTGGTGCGCTCCGGCTGGGGTTTGGCTGCACCTACAACGGAAATACATGTATGACGTTTGAGTCTCTTGAGCCTTACGGGCTATTCCTCTTTAACCTTTTCTGTGCCACGGACTATAGACATGTACAACAATATGGGGCTTTTTCGGCCAATCAGCACTCAAAACACACAAAAGATCAGAAGTTGATAACCTATCAAGTCTCTAATAAGTCTCATTCTGCATTCCTGATAACTGCCCTATTCTCTTCATCACAATTTGCAATTGTATCACAATATTTATTCATTATCTCATTCCCATCTCATTATTTCATTCACATGTCCTGTAATACAATAAGATCTTGTTTTATATGTGCGTATTTTGCTTCTTTTTGTATGAATACTCATTTTGTAATCCTTATTGTCTCTTCTAAGATTGTTTAATTCTATAATTCATGTCTACTTCTCTTCCTCTTCTCATATGTACAATGTATTAATCATATGTGACTCTATCCCTTTCTCTGTCTTTATCCATCTGTCTATATCTCTATCTCTTTCTCTGTCTTTATCCGTCTGTCTATATCTCTATCTCTTTCTCTGTCTTTATCTTTATCTGCCTGTCTATATCTCTATCTCTTTCTTTGTCTTTTATCCGTCTGTCTATATCTCTATTTCTTTCTCTGTCTGTCTACTGTATATCTCTATCTCTTTCTCTGTCTTTATCTGCATGTCCATATCTCTATCTCTTTCTCTGTCTTTTATCTGCCTGTCTATATCTCTACCTCTTTCTCTGTCTTTTATCTGTCTGTCTATATCTCTATCTCTTTCTCTGTCTTTTATCTGCCTGTCTATATCTCTACCTCTTTCTCTGTCTTTTATCTGTCTGTCTATATCTCTATCTCTTTCTCTGTCTTTATATGTCTGTCTATATCTCTATCTCTTTCTCTGTCTTTATCTTTATCTGCCTGTCTATATCTCTATCTCTTTCTCTGTCTTTTATCTGTCTGTCTATACAGTCAACCTCGCCTAAGTCGACCTCGCATAAGTCGAAAACTCGGCCAAGTCGAAGCTCCAGAAAAGTCCAGATTTTCTCTTTACTTATTTCTTTAAAACAATCTTGCACAAGTCGAAGTTTTACAAGTCGAATTTCGCCTATGTCGAAGATAATTTCGAGTCCAGATTTGTGTAAATACATGTAATTTTCATCGCACAAGTCGAAGTTTTTTTTTTCCCGTACGTCATTCAAACATTGAGTGAAGCATTCTTTCATTCTTCGATAAATAAGCGAAGGAAAAAAACCACTACTTTTGTAATAAAATACTCCCAAGGGTCGAATACAAGTTAACCCTAATATCCCTTGTATCCTTGATGTCCAGCTGAGAAGAACATAAAAACCAAAATTTCAGAAATGAAGATTTTGGTGGCCCGCGAAAAAGGTCGGATGTTTGCCATTACTTTTGGAAATGAACAGCGGTAACAATCGGCTCCGTAAGAAGTTAAAATAAATGTCAGATGTTTGCTTTTAATTTTGGAAATGAATAACGGTAATATTCGACTCCGTATGATACTAAAATGAATGTCGGATCTTTGATCATACTTTTGGAAATGAATAACGGTAAGATTAAGCTCCGTACGGTGGTGAAATTAATGTCAGATATTTGATTTTGCGTTTGGAAATTAATAAGGATAACAATCGGCTCCGGAAGATGCTGAAATGAATGTCAAATGTTTGCTTTGACGATCGGAAATGAATAATAATAATATTCAAGTCCGTACGATGATAAAATTACTGCCGGATGTTTGCTTTTACGTTCGAAAGTAAATAACAATAACATTCAGCTCAGGAAGATGCTAAAGTATAAATGTCGAACGGTCACTTTGACGTTCGGAGATGAATAACAATAATATTCAACTCCATATTTGTACCATGATTGAATAAATGTCGGATGCTTGTTTTTAATTTCGAAAGTGAATATAGCAATAACATTCGGCTCCGGAAGACGCTGAAATAAATGTCAGATGATTGCTTTTACGTTCGGAAATGAATAGCAGTAATATTCTGCTCCATACGATGCTAAAATAACTGTCGGATGTTTGCTGTCAAATTTTGAAATGAATAACAGTAACATTTAGATGCGTTCGATGGTGAAATTAACGTTTGATGTTTGCTTTGATGTTCGGAAATGAATAACAATAGTATTCAACTCCGTACGATGATAAAATAAATGCCGGATGTTTGCTTTTACGTTCGAAAATATATAGCAATAACATTCAGCTCCGGAAGATGCTAAAATAAATGTCGAATGGTCACTTATACGTCCGGAGAAGAATAAAAATAATATTCAACACCGTATTTGTACCATGATTAAATAGAATAGATGTCGGATGCTTGCTTTTATTTTCGAAAGTAAATAGCAATTACATTCGGCTCCGGAAGATGCTAAAATAAATGTCAGATAATTGATTTTACGTCCGGAAGTGAATAACAGTAATATTCTGCTCCATATGATGCTAAAATAACTGTCGGAAGTTTGCTTTTAAATTTCGAAATGATGCGTTCGATGGTGCAGCGGAAATTAACGTTTGATGTTTGCTTTGACGTTCGGAAATGAATAACAATAGTATTCAACTCCGTACGATGATGAAATAAATGCCGGATGTTTGCTTTTACGTTCGAAAATAAATAGCAATAACATTCAGCTACGGAAGATGCTAAAATAAATGTCGAATGATCCATTTGACGTACATGAAACGCATTTCGATTATTACAGTCCAATAACTTAAGTTTCTCGATTTTTTAAAACTCAAAACAAAACAAAAAACACTATACGTATTGTTATACCGTCTTCTGTATTTCAACTGCCAATAAAGACATAAAAAGACACTGCATTATAAAAATTTATCGGAGAATATCGGGAAACATGCACGAGACATTCTCCGAAGAAGCTTCGGGGTCTGTTCGATGTTTCACGAAGATTTTGCGAACATCGCGCACGTCTAGCACTCTGGCGAAGGTCAAGCGCTATGTCGAGACAGTAAAGACATTTTCAAAAGCAAATCACGACCAGATCATGACGCATTGTGCGGAAAAGTTCATCGAAAAAAAAAAAATATATATCTAATTCAAATTCTTACCGAAGTAAAAACATCCCCGAACAAATAACGGCGCCCCGAACTCCCGCGTTCGTTTCGCGATCTTTTGCAGAAATTACGTGCAACGCATTTCGATTATCACAGTCCAATAATATTGAGCTCCAGGATTCTTTTTTAAAACGTAAACAAAACAAAAATACTAATTACAACATAATACTACCGTCTACTGTAATTTCACGGCCACTAAAAACATAAGACACTGCATTATGAAAATTCGTCTGGAAATACAAGTCGAAGAAAAATTCGACTTCCGCGGAAGTCAAATTTCGCATAAGTCGAAGTGTTTTCGCCGGTCCCAATAGATTCGACTTAGGCGAGGTTGACTGTATGTCTATCTCCTTCTCTGTCTTTATCTGTCTGTCTATATCTCTATCTCTTTCTCTGTCTTTATCTGTTTGTCTATATCTCTATCTCTTTCTCTGTCTTTATATGTCTGTCTATATCTCTATCTCTTTCTCTGTCTTTATCTTTATCTGCCTGTCTATATCTCTATCTCTTTCTTTGTCTTTATCTGTCTGTCTATATCTCTATCTCTTTCTCTGTCTTTATCTGTTTGTCTATATCTCTTTCTCTTTCTCTGTCTTTATATGTCTGTCTATATCTCTATCTCTTTCTCTATCTTTATCTTTATCTGCCTGTCTATATCTCTATCTCTTTCTCTGCCTTTTATCTGTCTGTCTATATCTCTATCTCTTTCTTTGTCTGTATCTGTCTGTCTATATCTCTATCTCTTTCTCTGTCTTTATCTGTTTGTCTATATCTCCTTCTCTTTCTCTGTCTTTATATGTCTGTCTATATCTCTATCTCTTTCTCTATCTTTATCTTTATCTGCCTGTCTATATCTCTATCTCTTTCTCTGCCTTTTATCTGTCTGTCTATATCTCTATCTCTTTCTTTGTCTGTATCTGTCTGTCTATATCTCTATCTCTTTCTCTGTCTTTATCTGTTTGTCTATATCTCCTTCTCTTTCTCTGTCTTTATATGTCTGTCTATATCTCTATCTCTTTCTCTGTCTTTATCTTTATCTGCCTGTCTATATCTCTATCTCTTTCTCTGTCTTTTATCTGTCTGTCTATATATCTATCTCCTTCTCTGTCTTTATCTGTCTGTCTATATCTCGATCTCTTTCTCTGTCTTTATCTGTTTGTCTATATCTCTATCTCTTTCTCTGTCTTTATATGTCTGTCTATATCTCTATCTCTTTCTCTGTCTTTATCTTTATCTGCCTGTCTATATCTCTACCTCTTTCTCTGTCTTTTATCTGTCTGTCTATATATCTATCTCTATCTCTCTCTCTCTCTCTCTCTCTCTCTCTCTCTCTCTCTCCATCTTTCTCACCTGCCACCCCAATGCTGGCATAGTCTGGCTCTGGTATGCTGAGGTTTGATGGGTACTTAGCCTGAAGCCGTGCATGCACCGATTCCTGCTGGGGCGGAGCCTGTCTGTCACCCCTCGCTCTGGGCGTGGCATACAGGATGTTCTCTATGTCCGACTGCTCCCTGCAAATAAATCACAAAAGTAAGAAACAAGTAAGGTAATCAAAAAGATGGTATGTGTCATGTTTTCTTACATGCTAGGTTGTCTATTCACAGTTAGCTACTGCGCATCATCCATTATGCAAATGATGAGTAGACTCAGATCAGATTTCATAAAGCTCTTTAGAATTGTAAGTTATAATGATATTAGTTTCTATGGCAGCATTAAAAGTGTGAACCAATCAGATATGAGTATCTGTGTCATTACTGTGATAACTGCAATTACAGCAGCTCTCAATCATCCAAAACCCCTAGATGACATAATGTGCTCCACTGTATCCTTCCTTGTTGGACTATGCCTGAGTCAAGAGGCAAGTGCAATATCTTGACCTGATGAGAGCAATATCCTAGATTGCATAGAATATGGAAACCAGTGAAATTGCAGTTTACTAGCATTCTCATAGCTACTGATAATTTTCCTCTACGGCATTAGAAACTTAATGATGAGCTATTCCATCAACTTCTATTTAGTCAATGCATTCCAATACCATGTAAGTGAAATGCGCTTGTCTACATTAATTGTTCTTACACACACCTCACTAGGTGAATCCATCTCCATATCCACCTCTAAATAGGCCAACTGAAATCAGGGGCATAAATTTGACTATTGCCCCATAGTACAAAACTGCCCTCTTTTAGTTCATAGTATATATGTACGTCATACGTACATGTTCAAAGACAATGCTAGGATATAGGCAACAATCTGCATGCATTATGCACTCCTGCTTCTCCATTTCCTACCTTCTTCGCACTGTTCTTGGATGATGCATCCTCCCATTCATGATCGTCTCCGCGGCAACAATGAAGTGAGACTCACTGACCGGCATTTCCGGATGGACCTCCATCTCGGAGATGAGGTCCATGACAAAGTCCAGTCCTGAGAGGTCAAAGCGGACATTTTCGTCCATCAGCTCCACTGACCAGCCACTGTATTCCTTCTGCAAGCCCCTGCACAGACAAAGAAGGTTGCCAATTTGGTCACTCTTCAGAACATGCTAAATCTCAGAAGAGACACCAAAAAGAGATTCTCAGCTTTCTTGCTCAGTGGAAAGTATTAAGTTATTTCTACATTGAAGGTTAAGGTGGCACAATGCTTCAGTTTAAATCAGTTAAACATTAATCCCATTATCCCGATGATATCTTAAAGTAATTTATTAACACAAATGTCCATAAACAATATAAGACATTGAATACTCTCAACTTCAAGTAAGATTGTTATCTCTCTGCATGGTGAAGGAGGCTTACTCTATGAATGTAAGGCATGTTTCTCTTTGACGCTGCTATTAGCAAGCAAGAAGTAAATATATCCATTGCATGTACATTGTGCTCCTGTTCAAAGCTCTGATAAGAAGGATATCTGCCAAGCCCTGAGGAAGTTAAGGAAATTACATTGAACAGTTTTACAAAGGAATAAGTCTATGAACAATCATTACATGCGGTAATAGGTGCTTTGATAGATTATAGACAAATATCTTCATCATCATTATCATCACCAACACCACCACCTACACCACCATCACCATCATCATCATCACCCTCTCTACCATTATCAGCACTACCACCAGCAACACCACCTCCACATCATCACTATCATCACTATTATCATCACTGTCATCACCATTATCATCACCGACATCACCACCAACACCAATACCACCTCCACCACATCACTACCACCACCATCATCACTATCATTATCATTATCATTATCATTATCATCACCACCATCATCATCGCCACCACCACCATTAACACAACAATCACAATCATCATCATCACCACCAACACCACCATCAACATCATCATCATCACCACCACCACCACCATTAACACCACCATCACCATCATCATCATGACCACCACCATCAACACCACCTCCACCAACACCACCATTACCACCACCATTACCATCATCATCACCACCACCAACACCACCTTCACCAACACCACCATCTACATCATCATCACACCAAAAACAAGAAGAATGAAGCTTCCACTGACTTCTGCTTGAGCGCGGCCATGGGGTGCGGCTGCCCCTGGACTCAGTGGCATGGTGGTCGCAAGACAGCAGCTTGTGCTGGCAGTAGGCCTTGTAGCCGTTATAGGCGTGATCAGAGACGTACCTGGGTGAAAGAAGCAGGCAGTGAGGTTTCATTTTGGGGCACAATGATTATGACTATGGTGGTGTGCATGTATCATCTACATCCTAGACAGTGTAAGTAACACAAAACCATTGATGATAAACCATCTTTTTCAAGTATAAATTTCAATACAAAAGTGTATTTAGTATACAGATATATTTAAAGAAGGAAGAACGTTTATGTTTATATGTTCATATGCATGAAGTGCACATTCTAAGAATGACATACAGAGTTAAGTTGCTTTAAATTGTTACAATAATTACAAAACAGACAATTTAATTGCATACAGTCATATTGTTAACCATGTTATGAGAGACTGGCAAAAAACTTGTTATACTAAGAAGTTGGCCATTAGGTCTTGAAATTTTTAAATTTATCTATTATACACTCCTCAAGTGTCTATGCTTAATATGTACAATATCTTCACATCTTATTGAGATGGAACAAACTTATACATCTAAGAACATTCTCACACAAGAACAGTTTCGTCAAGTTCATTCCATATTTTCCTGAATTGAGCATGCTGTCCATGGGTATCTGCTTATTTTGTGTTCCTGCTCCATCTAAAACTTTTCAGACTGCATCCCCACTTACTTCAACAGGTAGTTGTAGAGCTTGGGTGATGGCGGGAATGCAGCCATGATGTTGCTAAGCAACAGCCACGCCCTCTCCTGGATAGAGTTACTGCTGTTGTTCCACGTCTGGTTGCAAACTTGGCAGTAGATCTCGTCGCGTATGTTCGGGTTGTTCAGTCCCTGCACAAAGAATTGAACAAAAATGCCTTGCACTTAGTTTCTACTTTTTCATTATGTTACTTGTTAATTCAAACATAACCTGCAGGGTTTTAAACATACTCTCTCAAGTATTCTCACTCATACAATTGTGTCATTATCACTTGAATATAAAGCAGATTATAACATGATGACATCATAATGACTACACAATGGCAATGTCACGGCATGATTAATGGACCAAGAATCACTCATCATATGAAAACATTTTGGATAATGTTGAAACTAACACACACACGCACACACACACATACCAAAAAAAAAAAAAATATGATGAAACAGTATGTAGTCAGTGACAATGAATCAAGCATATTTACAACTTTCTAGCGGTTGATCTACTTTTCCATTTTCAATCATCAATAAACTCAAACCAAAGAGACAATAGAGATAGAGAACGATTCTGAATGATGTTTTCTAACTTTTTGGACGATGTAGTTGCCCATGATGAAGTCCCGAGTCTTCTTGGTGGCGTCGTTGCCGGGGTCGGTCATCGTGATGAATCTGAGGATGAGCTTGAAGACAGCAATTGCCTCCTCGTTGTCGGCTTCATTGAGGAGGTGGAAGCCCATTGTGATCGGTGAGTCCATGAAGCCAAAACCATCAGACTTGAGAGAATAGAAAGAGCATGGAGAAAATGGAATTGAATATGCTGGAATATCTTTAAACTCCTTTGGAATGACTCATATATTATTCTTTCTTATCTATCCATTTGAGACATATAATGTAGATAAACTCCATGATGCAGTAATCTCATTTTCACTTTAGATAAGAACTTTTAAAGGACAAGTTCACCTTCATAGACATGTGAGTTGGGTGAATGCAGCAATATTAGTAGAACACATCAGTGAGAGTTTGAGCAAAATCGGACAGTCCGTTAAAAAGTTATGAATTTTTGAAGTTTCTGCTCATTCACGGCTGGATGAAAAGACTACTATAGCTTGTGATGTCACATGAGTACAACGATATAAAGAAATAATAAAGAAAATTCAACACATTTCCATTTTTTCTCGCATAGTAAAAGAACACTTGACTTCTCTCTTTCAGAAGGCAGAGGGAATATTATTACCTTTAACATACGTCAGTAGCAAGTCGAAGAAGTGTGCACTTTTTTCAAAAAGTAAAGTTTTGTGAAATTCTCTTTTCATTTTCCTTATATAGTTGTACGCATGTGACATCATACACTGTAGTAGTCTTCTCTTCAAGCAGTGACTGCGTAGATACTTGAGATATTCGTAACTTTTGAACGAATTGTCCAATTTTCCTTAAACTTTCACTGATGTGTTCTACTAATATTGCTGCATTCTCTCAATCCTTATGTATATGAAGGTGAACTTGTCCTTTAACTCTCCTGTATTTTGTAATATCATGTTGTGTAAACATCTCCATCAGCATCCCATATGATGTACTGTTAAGCACAACAAAGTAGAAAGTCATGTACATTTACTTCATAAATTTACTGATGCCCTATCCAACCAGTCATGGGCTGTCTACTTCAAAAAGAAAAGAAAGAAAGAAAAAAAAAAGAAAAATATTTCTGTGACCCTGACCATTAACAAATCTGTCCAAAATCATTCCAGTAATTTCCAGTGTTACAATTTAGTGACATCAGTGACCTGTTTCATAAAGAGTTACAACTGATCTTGCACTCAATTTATTGAATGTATCTCAGTGATGCCAGCATAGGATCAATACAGATTGTAAGTCTGTTTCATAAAGATACTTACACTTAATTGAGAGCACAGATTTAATAGCAGATCGAGCCTGACATTTTTTTAATTTGCATCAATCATAACATCAATCTTAATGAAATTGGCCTTAGGATTGATGAAATCTCATACTGAATTTCTTGAGCTATATGGTATGATGTTTAAGCTCCCAGTTTGACTGCTGACCTTGGACTGATGTTCATTACAGTCAATCCGTTAGACAAAGAGATACACAGAGGAAAAGAAAAAACGGGAAGTAGAGGACAATGAAAAAGTAGTAAAAGAAAAAGAAGTAGCAGAGGAGGAGGAGAAAGAAGAAGGAAAACAGGAATAGTAAAAAAAAAACCACAACAACAAAAACACAACAAAAACAACAACAAAGAAAGGAACAGATCCAGAAAATGAGCAGATGAAGACAAAGGCAAATGCTCTTTTAGAATCCCACATCTTATGACAAAGCTGTCTCGTCTCACCTTGAAGTAGATGTTGACGTATTTGGAGAAGGGATGATCGTTGATATTGGTGGGGAAGCTGAAGGCTCTGTCATGATGGGCCACCTGACCTACGACCTTGATCAAATTCCTCTCAGTGTGCGGCGGATTCCAGCCTGACAAGCAACAGAGAGTGTGCTCGTTACATAGGAGGCTAGATGATGATTTCATTAAGGACTTACTCCACAGGATGGCGATCTTAACTGATTCCATGTAGACTTTTAAAATGTTAACATATACTGAAGGAAGTAAAAGCAGGAATTATCCTTTTTACATCTATATTTTCACGAGTGTACATTGTCATGGGAAATCTTGAGCAGAGTGCCTGATTTTCCTCACATTTTTCACTAGGTGTTTCCCTCATCCTTAGATATCATTATCTGAGTATGGGGGAAAAAAATGCCCTTTAGTTTCATTGGTCAAGAAACTTGCCAACACTGGAAACAAATTCTACTTAAGTAAAAATACATTTAGACAACATTCACAGTTATATGTATTGTCCTTTCTAACATTCATTTAACCAGACAATGAAAAAACAGTATAAATATAAAGACAAATTACCTGGGACAGCATACTAATAAAATTGCACCTAGAAATTCTTTACTGTGTGCATTTGAGGTGGATCACTTCGCAAGGTTTGCATGCGGTCAAGCAGGATCTTTTGTGTGCATGGGTTCATTTGCAACTCTCTCATACATCGGACCTCAAATTTTATTATGTCTTATCCAAGGGACTGTGTTTTGCCTCTTGATACAGGAGATGGCATGATTGCAACATTACAGTCTGTTGTCCATGATTCTTGAAATGCAAGGCAAGTTACAAAATTACAGGAATAGCGACGTGCTGACGAGAGGGAACTATTAACAATTTCCATCTTACCACTCTTGAGCAAGAGATGCAGCTCGTAGGGAATGTCAACCTTGGACAAGTCTGTCTGGGGCTGGGTAGGAGGCAGGGTAGGGAGGGGACGCCTGGATGAAGGTGATGCGGTTGCCGCGGCAGCCAGCTTGGCCATGGCTTCTTCCTTGGCACGCCTCCTCTCTGCCTCCTCCTCCTCCTCTCGTCTCCTCTGCTCCTTCCGCCTCTCCTCCGCCTCTCGCTCCTCCTTTGCCTTCTGCAACATCTGAGCAAAATAATCACACAACCAATTAGGATTCCTCTTGTAATGCATCACACACTAATTGATAATGAGTTGAGCCAAAATCCATGGAGAATCACAATGTTTTGTCTTGTAGTGCAGTTACATGTGCTAGAAATTAAGCTGAATTATCTATGGAGAGCACTTACAATTTAAAGTGCTCTTCACTGAATAGAATGAAGTCATATAAACAAACAATGAAACAGAGTTTCAAAGGCTTAAAGTTTAAATGGCTCCTTCAGATGTTTTTGAAATGGCAAGTACATGTACACAATATAAAAGTCACACAACAGTACATGTTCACTTTGTGAAACACTCAATCATATTTTCCTGCTTTAATGCACTCTTTCACAACTGTTTCTTGACACGGACCACAGAAGTACTATATTGTCTGACAAAACTTCTTGGGGAAAGTAAGCAGACAAGATATGCTGTCTTGATATAAAAGAGAGGTCTAGAAAGACTATGATGATAATAATATTCACAAGGCAAGTGCCGTAATGTGTCTCGCCCACAAACGTACAACACATTTTTTTTTTTTTTTTTTGTTCACAAATGGACCTATGGATCAAAAGTTAGGAGTCATAATTAAATGCACAGTACATTGGGCCCTAAAAGTTCATCGACCCCTGCCTGTGACCTCTGACCTTTTGGTGACCATCAACTCCCCAAGGTACATCCACCATCTACGTTTGGTCACAAATAGACTTACGGATCAAAAGTTACAATGTATGACCCATAATCAAAATGCGCCCTAAAAACTTAACATTGGGCCCTAAAAGTTCATTGACCCCTGTCTGTGACCTTTGACCTTTTGGTGACCATCAACTCCCCAAGGTACATCCACCATCAAAGTTTGGTCACAAATACACTTACGGATCAAAAGTTATGGCTCATAATCGAAACGCGCCCTAAAAACTTAACATTGGGTCCCAAAAGTTCATTGACCCCTGCCTGTGACCTTTAACCTTGAGGCGACCTTCATACTTGATAAAAGGTAAAACTTTGTATGACCACTCTTCCCTCCAAGTTTGATTCAAATTGAAGCCCAGAGTACAGAGTTATTCAAGTTTTTATAGCATTACGGACAGACAACGGACGGACGGACGGACGGACGACGGAGGACGGACGGACCAACGGACGACGGACAGACGGACGATGGACCAACAGACGCCGTAGGCGATCCCTTAGTCTCCCCTCACCTCCGGTGGGCTCGACAATAAAAGAGAGTATTCTACATGGAAAATAGATATGTGTTACGATTTTGATTCCAAGGAAATTGAAGTCATGTTGAGTTAGTATTCTTATTTAATTTCATGTAACAAGCTTTAATCAATATCACTGTGAATTGTTTGTAAAAGTATGCATCAAAATCCTGTGCCTTTGATTGCTTGGCTTCTTCCATCATGGTTCACCAGACTCACCAGGTAGTAGGCCCTCCTCTGCATGCGTCCCCTGTGCAGGGCCTGCAGGCGCACCATCCCTCTGATGATGGCCCGGGTGCGGCGCCGGGCCAGGTAGCCCCTGCTCAGGGCCTGCAGCTTGAGAGTGCTGCGGCGCACGGCCCGATAGTGGCGCCGGGCCAGGTAGCCCCGCAGGTGGCGCTGGATGACGAGCACCGCCCCCGTGATGATCTTGGAGCGCTCGTACTCCAGGTGGTTCTCAAGAGCTTCCTTGAGGAACACCTGCTCAAACGAGGCCAAGAGAATAAGGTATATACATATAGGCAGATCAAGGTCTCATGCTATCAAAAGGGAATCTACCCCAAACATAAAGTAGACAATCTGTTAAAAAAAGTCATGAAATTTCAGACTTTTGAATAAATCCATCACTGGATGACAAGGATACATGAGCTTTAATGTCATAGTAGTGGAATGACCTAAGGAAAATATTACAAGAATTCCACATTTTTTTTTTCTATTAACACAATAAAAGGGCATACGACTTAATTGCCTCCTTTAGAAGGCAGTGGGAATAATATTACCCTTCACATATGTCAGCAGGAAGTGAAAGGTATGTGTACTTTTCATGGAAATTATGCAATTGTTCAAAAAGGAACGCAGGGGGGGGGAGGTGGGGAAAGGTGGCAGGCAGGATGCAAAAAAAAATTGTGAAAAAACAGGAAGGGGGTAAAAAATATGTCTCTTTAAGCAGGACAGTAAATGGGAGAAACAGTACACTGAAATAATTTCTAGCATAAGAACTTAAAGCTGGTCATGGAAGTTTTTTGTTTTGTTTTGTTTTGTTTTGTTTTGTTTTGTTTTGTTTTGTTTTGTTTTGTTTTGTTTTGTTTTGTTTTGTTTTGTTTTGTTTTGTTTTGTTTTGTTTTGCTTTGCTTTGTTTTATTTTATTTTTTAGAGAGAGAGAGAGGGATTAAACTCACTGACACCTTTCAAATACACACAATAAGTTATTTCAACATTTCCGGCTGAAGAAAATGGTGTCTGTACGCAGGAATTAGACCATCACATGACTGGATTGGAGGTTGTGCCCCTTACCTTTGTCGCCCCAAGCTGGTAGTCCCATCTGAAGTGGTCTCCCACCCTGAAGAGTATCTCCTGGCAAAGCTCCTTGGCGGTGGCGCGGAATGTGATGGATGCACTGATGAGGAAGCGGTATCTGTTTCCAAGGTAACACAGAAAAAGACAACAACTTAAATTTAACAGAATTAATTGCTAATTAATTACTCAAGGGTAGCAGAAGCCTGGATCTCCTATTGTATGATCTCCCCAACTGATAAAAGTTTTCTGCATTTAGACAATTTTGTTTGGCACAGTATTTTTTTTTTTAAGCCATCCCAAAGTGCATTGATGAGGAAGCAGTATCTGTACCTAGTGCACACAAAAAAAAATACAACTTAAACTTAACAGAATGTTGTTTCTCACATGATTTACTCTCTCTAAAAGATATTTGTATGCATTGATTTTCATCCTTCAAAATATTCCATGTTTACAGCAAAGCAAACAATGGTCACACCTCACAATAGTTCAGATTTAGTATACAAAAAATTGTAGGTTTACTTTATCAGATGCCAGAAACTACATTTCTATTCTTTGGCTCTGTAGCTCTTCTTCATTAGGGATTGCCATCATTCATTGCTTGCATTTTGAACAGAATTTTTGGTAAAACTTTTTTTAGGGTTTTGCAAAATTATCAACAAAAAAAAACCAACAACTCTTGGACCTTAATTTTATAACTCATCCGTACATGAAGACACAATTCAGAAGATTAGATTCCATACTTCTTTATCAGCACAGCTAATTTGTTTATTTTTTTCACGTACTGTATAAGCAGATTTAGTGAATGAAACCATTTCCGTCTAATCTTCCTCCAATACATAGTAATGTAAAGGCAAACATTTTTGCGCAAGTCATTTTTCACCCTTCTCCCAGTACGATGAATTTCACATGGTTTTAGTCTGTGGAATCAGAACAAAAACATACAAATAGAGGCAAAAAAAAATTGCATACTTCTTTGTTTTTGTGCCACTTTCTTTTCATGCAAAAAAAAAAAAAATCCACTTTTACAGTATGAAGAGAAATTCAGAGTAGCCAATGATATACTGATGACAAGATGATTTCTGCAGCAAAATCCTACAAGGAGTTGATGGATTATAATGCTACCCACCTGTTCATGAAAGCCAGGAAGGTCATGCGGATCGGGAAACCGTTCCGCCGGATGCGCACCGTCTCCAGCATCCCGCTGTACCGGAGCTGGCTCAGCACGGTGCTGGTGGTGAACACCATCGGTGCCTTGTCCTCATTAGGTTTGATGCACCGCACGAAGAAGGGATGACACCTGTTGATGATGATTGGTGGTTTTAAAAGAAAAAAAAAATCACTCTTATATAAATCATCCTTGCATTTGTCATAGTGGCAGGTGTCAGTCACTGTTTCATGAATATAAAAATTTTTCATATTCCAAAACTTGCTTGCGATGAAGTATGATTAAAATTTTTAACTTGCACTTGACCTGGGGGGTGTTTCATAAAGCTGTTCGTAAAGTTACGAACAACTTACGAGCGACGGGTGATCAGTTGCGATGTGCTATACGTAATAATAGAATTTCAATAATTCACCACAAGAACTGATCACCAGTCGCTCGTAAGTAGTTCGTAACTTTACGAACAACTTTATGAAACAGGGCCCAGTTCCTTTCAGTTTTACTCTTTGTCAAAGTCAACTATAACCATTTCTGTACCAAGGACTTTGGAGAGTGATGTGTACAAAGCTATGCAGTTTTCTGTGCCAATCATCACTCAAAGCACACAAAGGGTCAGACATCCCAGTGGAGTTCCACTTTGAAATTCTTCTAATTATCTCCAGAAATTCTCCAGGGTATATACCAATGTGTCCATCTAATACCACTTTGGTGCCTGCTCCTTAAAAGGTTACAGTGATCAAGAAATGCTGATACCAATGAATGTTCTCACTGGGTTTTAGTGTATAGCGCCATCTCTGGCGAGTCATTCACTGGTCCCCACAGAATGCTCTCCTCCTTGGCCTACTATAGACAGAGCTGTTATGTGAATGAATGGCTGACTACTCAAAATGACCTGTGGCCCGTTGCATACAAGTTACTATTATGGTAACTTTGCCATCCAATGCTAACTTCCATGGAATTCTTGATTTTGATTGGCTGTTGAGTATTGTTGCCATGGTAGTTACCACTGGATGGCAAAGTTACCATAATTGTAACTTTTATGCAAAGGGCTCCAGGACTAGAGTCTGTCTTCCTTCAGCAAATATGATATTCATTTTTTTTTTCATTTGATTTTCTCCCTAGAACTAGAAGAGCACTAAGAGAGTGCAGACCTCTGCCAAGCAATTCATTTCCATAGATATTCACATATAATAAAAATGGCCCTATTTCCCAATGATAAAGAATATCCTTTCTACTTTCTCTAATAATTAATCTTAGCTTCTTGCTGCATCTCAAAAGTGGTGTATGCACACTTCAGACACACACAGTTTTAATTCCCTCATCATTGGTCCTGTTTCTCAATGACAAACATTCCTTCAACAAATTCCACCTACTAAAGTTTAATCATCTGTCCCATGTTTCATTATCAACTTTTCCTGACAATTTCATTCAAATCCGTTCAAGACTTTCTGAGTTATTTTCAAACAGACAGACAAACAAACAAACCAACAGACAGTCAAACAAACAAATCAATGCCAACAAAAACATAACCTCGAGCCCTTGGCGGAGGTAATGATACAAAGATTCGTACTTGTTCATGGTGCCTATCAGTTCCAGCAGGGACTCGTTGAATCTCGTTACCACGGTGGAGGGGCGCATCTTGCGCATGCCCCCCAGCCCGCCTGACCCGCTGGCCCCCTCCGACAGCATCATGGCTCGCTGCCGCTCTAGCGTCTGTAGCAGCGTGAACATGTCAGCAAGCATCTGTGGAAGGAAGGAGAATGGGGATTTCAAGTGGCACTCACATTCTGATTAAAATATACTGGTTTCTATCAAACATACTAAAGTTTCCTATTAATCCTTGAACCACAAGTTGTTCCTGAAAGCCAGTAAGTTAATTCCGGACTTGCCCGCAAGTTTTCACACAACAGCAAAAACTGACTAATAATTGCATGCAAAGTTGACAAACAGATAAATTGAAGAGCTCTTGAGAGAGCATAGTTCATTACTGTGAAAACACAGGTAAAAAAGCAACTGTGGTTTTACTACAACGATGAATGGCAAACATAAATGTGCTCAATTTTGGGAGCCACTCTCAATAATATTCTTTGTTTCCTCTTTGTACCTATCATGCTGTAACTATTATCAGTGAACATTTTTATCTGCTGCTATTGTATACCTTGTCACCCTATGATAACAGTGATTTCAGTCTGCAATTATGATATTCTCAAAATGAATTCACATTCATTGTATGAAAAGCTGGTCACAAAGCTATTTTCACTACAAAAAAAAAAAACATCTGCAACAATTCAATCCACTGAAACACAATTTCTTCGTCGAATTTCCCTTGTGACAACCTCACCAAGAGCAACAACATGTAGTCAACAACAAAGCAAAATTCTAATCCATGTGCTCCCTTGTACAGGTACAATGTCATTATGGTAGGTTGTAAGAGTGCCCAAGGGGAGGTGATCTTTTCTTGTCAATGTTATACACCTCAACAAAGCAATCAAAATTAACCATCGCCTGATGGTTGAATGTTTATCATGTACCAAGCTAGGCGTAAGCCAATTTGTTCAAGTTCATACAGTAATATATTTTGTATTTAAATAAATTGATGGCTGATATGAACGGTTGGAGCATGGGTATCAACATTCCTGCACCCCAAGACACATCCAACACATCCTTTTATTAGCATCATGAAACTTATTGGGTGAAGCATAGAGTAGAAGGTTCAACAAGGTTTTGATCAGTAAGATCAAAACAAGAAAAACTCACCGGGTTGTGGCTATTCTTGAACATCTCCATCACTTCCGGCTTGAGCACGTCCCGGTTGGTGGTGATGAAGTTGTCCAGGTAGTAGATCACAGGGCCGGCGTAGTGCTTGATGCAGAACTCCAGCCGCGGCTGCTTGGGGCGGCCGTACGTCGGGTTGGTGGTGTGGTGGTAGTGGCACTTTTCTACCAGAGCCTTCTCCGTGCCCTGATTAATAAATCACATTGATATACCACTTTCAAAAATCTCAGGCATTATTATCACAGTGAACAAATGTCTGCAATATAATGAGCTACTTCTAAGAGTGATAAAACAAACAAACAAACAAAGCAAACAGAACAAAACAATATTTTGGACTATGTAAATTCCTGTGACTTTTATTTTTCTCTACACTGTTTCTCTCAGAACAAAAATTACTTTGTTCATTGCCTGTGGGAACCAGATGTGTCCCTTTACAATACTTTGGGGATTTCTGGACCTTGTTGGTAATGGAGTACTGAAAGGATATACATGTAGAGTTTTAAATAATATTTTTCTAGCTTGGCCACCTAAAACTCCCTATTCACAAAGAAAAGTAAAGATGATGATAACAAGAAGTGTAACAGATCTCGAAATATAAATCAAAAGCAAGATCACCGTTTTGTCTAAAACCATTCACACATGCAATACTACTACCACTGTTACTATGATCTAGTCATTGAAATATCAGACCAGGCTAGGGTCCTGTTGCATAAAAAGATGCAATCAAACATAAGTTCAAAAATCAGAAATCCGTCTATACATTAAGCCAGGTATCAGCCAATCTGAACTTAGTATTCATAGACTTATGTTCAATTTTCTGACTTATGCTTGATTTCTGCTTTTATGCAACAGGGCCCAGAAGTCAGTAATGAAACCATTAAAACATAAAATATACACAGTAGGGATCTAACAAATCACAGCTCCCAGAAATGGCTTTTTCTCCCATTATTTCCATATTTCCCTAAATAAGCCTGAGCTAAAGAGGGCGACAAATAACCTTAGGGAAGTTGCTCTCATCGTCCACCAAATGGAGAATACCAGTGGGCCTCTTGGCCAGCAGGTCCAGGACTGGTTGGTTGTTGACGTAGTTGATGGTCTGCCATTGAATCTTCTCCTTGGCATACTCCATCTATGCAAATGAAGCAGTAAAGTGATACTTTTGTCCTTAATCATTCATGTTTGATCAAGCTGATCGGCCTTGCTGGTATATAATGAGAAATGTTGATTAAATTTTTCATCTTTCACGGATTCCAAGACACCGCTGTGCTCCTACATCGAGTATCATCCCAAATGTCTCCTTCTCTTGTTGTGTGTCATGGCGTGTGTGCGTGTGTGTGGTTTGTTTGTTTGTTTGTTTGTTTCTCACATATCCCCTCTCCAACGTATCCAAAATTCAGCCGCTAGATTAGTCTCCCTTAGTAGGAGACATGACCATATATCTCCTGTTCTCCGCTCACTACATTGGCTTCCAGTCCATTCCCGTATTACTTTCAAGATCCTACTTCTGACGTACAAAATCACACGCAATCTTGCACCCATATATCTTCAAAACCTAGTCTCTCTCCGCTCCTCCTCTTATGCCAGACCCCTCCGTTCATCTTCCTCTCTCCAATTACTTCATGGCCCACGTACAAAAACCCGTTATGGTGACCGAGCCTTCTCTTCCATTGCTCCCACTCTTTGGAATAAACTCCCTCTGTATATTCAGAATGCCTCATCTGTCGAATCATTTAAAATTCTTCTTAAAACTCACCTGTTTAATCAGTTGTAATTTTTTTTTTTTTTTTTTTCCTGGAGGCGCACACAGTTATCAATTATTGTACCATTGTATCACATGTATTTTTCTTTTCTTTTCTTTTCTTTCTTCTTCTTTTGTTACTGTTAACGCTGATTTTGTTAATGTTATTGTGTTTTCTAATCTATTTGTATGAGTAGCAAAGTGCGCTTAGAAACGTCAGTATGAAGCGCCATATAAATGCAATTATTATTATTATTATTATTGTTTGTTTGTTTGTTTGTTTGTTTGTTTGTTTATTTGTTTGTTTGTTTTTTAGGACAATATGAGCACCACAAAACTAGCAGGAGATGATGAAAGACAGGTCATGAAATCAATTTTATATTCATTCTTTAATATTTCACTTTCTTGGAGAATGTTGTGCAATGTGAAGAGGATAGTGACTGCATTTCTCCTTCAATATTCCATTCAACATTTCTTGTCAACCTACATTTATATGTCTCTAGGACATGAAATTACTAAGGGACTTTTCATCACTTGAAATAGATATATATCAAAGGCGCTAAATCCATTGAAAATGATGGATTTAGAGCCTTTTGGAAGCAAACTCTTCATATACAAAGAGTGAAAGTACTGTACCTGTTCAAGCTGGAAGATGTGCTTGTTGAAGTAGAACTGCAAATGCTCATTTGCATAATTGATGCACAGCTGCTCAAAGCCGTTCACTTGGAAGACCTGGACCCATGGAACAATTGTGAAAAGTCATGATCAATTATGTCACCCATTTACGTATCTCGGCATTTTGCACAGACATAAGATTCTTTCATTGGCAAGTCAAAAATGTGTGATGCTAACAGGTACAGTACAACAGGACATCTACAAAAGATACCTGAGCTAATCTACATGTACAATGTATGTATCTATTTATTGTTCCATTCTTTGATTTTACTCATGAAATTGCTCATTATCATCATAATCTAAATCAATTATATTATATCATCACTGCAGTATTATATATAAATTACTCACTTCATACTTTTTTACATTCATTGACTGCTGATGTCCTATTCATTACTTAGTTGTAATAAATGATGGTAATATATATAATCATACTCATTCAGTTTATCACATATTCTCAATCATTCTATCAGGTATTTCATTTCATTGACTACTTCATTTTTTTTTTTCATATGGTCAAAGAGCTTTCACTTTTCTCTGTTATTAGAAAATCAATATCCTAGGGGGGATTACTGGTAGAATACAACTTGTATGTACTGCAGAATATATTGGCCATGCACACACATACCCAGGCATATAAGCAAACAGAAAGAACAAACCTTCAAGCAACACATAACCTTGTCTCACCTTGCAGTGTTGCTATTTGAATCACTCATGACGTGTGGAAGCGGGTAGGTATAGGTGTTTTCCTAATTTTTGGCATAATTTGCCATTACTGAATTACTTATGGCAAAATATTTTCAACCTGTTTAACCTGTTGAAGACTAGTCCCGAGTATACTCGGGCAGGTGTCTATGGGACATGTGTGTTTTAGCAAAATCAACCCATACTCAATGGGTTAAAGGTTTTATGACATACAAATGCATGTTGATTTGTGTTGATTCATGATACTCTCAACATTACTTTTCTGGTGAAATGCATATCTAGAAACATTCCATATTTTTTTAAACAATTTTTCTTGTTTTTCTTTAGATTACTTGGATACGCCCACACACAATAAACAAGGGCAAGTCCAAGATAACGCGCACGTTACGTATGGGACATTCAGAGACTTTTATGACTTGAAAAATAGTGTTAATGGCCTTTGATCATATTGAACTTCATCATGGTGATTGATATCTAGGAGAAGTATAATCATGTAAAAAATTGAGAAAAATTACCTTGACAATTATATTCTAGAAGAGAAAATATGTGCCGTTACGTATGGGACCAGAAAAATTTTGTTTTTTTGAACATTTTTTTCAACCTCAAAACTCTCTGAAAGTATATCATTCTACAACTTGTAACTCACTGTGATGAAAGTCACAACACTCAAGATTATCACAGGTAAGTTTCATGTCATTAGGCAAAAAGCTCTAATTACAGGTTCTAATTAAAGACAGACATGACGCGTTACGTATGGGACAGTTACGTATGGGACAGTTTGTCCCCCATTCATTTAGTGTGTGAAGAACCATGTTTATGGGTATTTTGCATTTTTTTTAAAGTAAAATCAGTTGAAGCTACTCAAATACTGATCCAGATTGTCAAGGAAACAATATTCCCCAAATATTCACCATCATAATCATATTCAATCATATTTTTATATATTTATGACCAACCTGGGTATGCATGCCCTTTGTCCCCCATTCGTTTAGTGTGTGGAGAACCATGTTTATGGGTATTTTGCAAAATAATTTTGCAAAATACCTATAAACAAATTTTTGCATAATTATTGAGGTGGAATCAGTTGAAATTACTCAAATACTGATCCAGATTGAAAAGGGAACAATATTCCCCAGATATTTACCATCATAATCACATTTAATCATATTCTAGATATATTTATGACCAACCTTTAGTATGTATGCCCTATTTTTATCAGGATAGTTACTACTGAAAAATTGAATAGTTTAAAGTGTTTACTTCCTATGATGAAGGGTAGTTTGCCATTCAGTTTCAATAAAAATCAACTTGACACAAGAAATATCAAGTTTAATAAATAAGCAATACCTGCTGCATGGAACCCCAGTGATCGAGTAGATTATGATGTCTGTCTAGCAGTCAGGTCATTGATTCGAGTCACACCTCAGTATGTATACCCATGAATTTTGTTGTGGCTACTATTGAAAACTGAATAAGGACAATTTGCGTATCACTTGCAATAAATAAAAAAATAATTTTACTTTATTTTTTTTACAACCATTTCAAATTGGATCTCCATACATAAACTTTGAATTCCTCTAGTCTTAAGATTGTATGCTCTTAAGTAATTCATGTAATTGGTTTCCAATCATCTCATTAAATGTTGAAAACTGAATCCTCATTTCTACAAAAAACTATACCATCCCTTTAATGCTGATTTTTCATTGTGTATTTTGCCATTTTCCCCTCCCCCTTTCTGAAAATTTTTCAGTCAAGTTCATGTATTGTTTCAAGTGTCTATAACTCAAAAAGTAGCTACAATGTTGGGATGCTTTCTTCAGGATGATTGACCATATGTATACTGAGAGACCTTCCCAGCTAGCTACATGCATTCACATGCAATATGTATGAGGATGTCCCATACGTAACGCATTTGTCCCGTATGTAACATTATTTCAGTGCCTAATAAAAAATGTTTCTTTTACTTTTTTTTCTTTTTTCTCTGGTATTTAATTTCTCTAAACAATAAATTAGAAGTTTCCAAAAGGGCATTAAAATAACCTTAGCAATTTCAGAAAAAACCTAAAAAAATGACCTCATTTTGTTACGTATGGGACATCTCATGATAGGACACGAGCTAATTTGCATAATCATTTGCATAATCCCTAAATTTTCATACCAAGTTAAACTATGTGATGAACTTCTTATGTCCACATATAAATCAAATATCATTTGCTTTCCTTTGAATTAATATGAATTTTTATAAATGTCCCATACGTAACGCTGTGTTTCACATTTATGCAAATGAAGCCCTTGAAATTTGCATAAATTTACATAATATCATTTTTTCCTCCATGGAAATCAAAACTTCAACTCATAAGCTTCAAAATGATACCAAACATGTCAATATTGAGCGAAGATGAAATTTTGCCTTCTGAGGGGACCTTATCTTGGACTTGCCCACAAACAAACAACAACAACAAACCTTCCCAACCAAGATTCTGGTTGTGACCTCATCTGTCAATCATTACTAGAGTACTGATATGATTAACAAAAGACATTGGAATACACCCTCCCTGAGACCGAGGATAACTTGCATGTTCCCTCGCCATGTCTTTTGTTAGTCATATTAATATCACAGAAACATGCAAGTTATGCTGAGCTTCATGAGTGGCATGAAAGTGCAAAATATATTTTGCCTCAGTATCTAGCTTGATTGAGATATCCTCTTGGCCCTAATGTCATACCTCAAATCCAAAGATGTCCAGGATGGCGATGGATGTCATCTTGCCCGCCTGACCCGTAATACTGTTGATGCTCCTTACCAGCCAGGCAAACAGGCAGGTGTAGAGTGACTTGGCGATCCCATCTCTGCACACACAAGGGAGAACAACATTCAGACCTATCAATGGAGACATCACTTGAGTACCCTCGATTTTGTCTTTTTACATTTCTGCTGTTTTAGAAAAAAAATGCCCCCCCCCCCCCAATCTGCCGCTGTTCTAGTGTATCATTTATACTTTTGTATTCATCAGGTATTCTGTATTTGTTACATTGTACACTCACCCCATCTAAGGCCTAAACTATGAATTTCATTGTAAAAATGATCCTGGTATTGAATGAAATTCAAATAAAGAATATCTTTTTTTTTTTTAATGGTCAATGTACCTTTCCCACTAAGAGTAAAGTCAGTGCAAACAGCCAAAAAGAAAAACAAACTGTGAAAATACTATCAAAATTGGTAAACAAGAACAACAACGTTGTGCAATTTCCACAAGATTTCCCAGAACAGCAATACATTTTGTATTAGTATTCAAACAGGTCATCAATGAAAGAAAGAAGAATGAAGAGGCTATGATGTAATGACCCGACAATTCTTCATTTCACTTCAAAAAATTTTTTAAAAAAAGTTCTTAATTTCTCTTGTGGCACGAACTGAAGAAGAAATCATATTCTGCACAATTTTGAGAAATTCTAAGGAAAATTTTACTACTTTGTTGGTTTGACCTTACATTCTTCATATCAGTGAACGTGAACAAAGAGTGGGCGCTTTTAATTTGAAATTATTGCAACATTATTTTGGCTGCAGTGAGGGGAGGAGAGTGGGGACTCAAACCAAATCAAACTGCATGAATTTAACCCGTTCCTTACGGGAACCTGGTGGCTTGTGTATTAAGTCTATGGGTATGTCAGAATTCAGTATGGAACAGGTTAATCAAAATATGTTCCTCCCTTTAGCTGAACTTGATGATATGCCTATTACATGTCAATCATACTTGTGCCCTGCCTGAATAAAACATGCCAGTGTGTAGTATTGATTCATTTCCATGCTGCAGTAAGTGGCTCAGACATAAACACGTCGTTTCATATATTACACGTCATATAAATCCATTATCAATCTACTGTATACGTCAAGTATTTCGCAAGGTTTTTATTTCATCAGTGGAAAAATGAGCAAAGAAAATGGCATTCCATTGGGATTCGAACCCGAGACCTCCGGATGCTAGCCCGATGCTCTACCAACTGTGCTTTTCACGAGTCAGGTGCTATTCGCGAATTAAAGACATGATATGAACGTCACACACACGTACACATTTCTCCGTTCAGCACAGTACTCCACGATTGTGAATTTAAACACTCATGAAATCGTTGGGAAGTCCCGATTCACGAAAATTTAGACTTGCTAAATATATGGCGTATAAAGTATCAAGGGATTATACATATGCTTTAAACTTTCACCAGTGAAAATAATAATCTGAGTTTCTACGAGCCAGTGATGTGGGAACTACACACAAATACTGAATATATGTGATTGCTCATTGATAGGTCACATACGCAGCTGTAAAAAAGTTATCAATTCTTCTGTTCACCAAAGTGAAACACACGCAAATATTAACTTCAGTAATAAAATTTCCCAGCTCTTATTGTATGAGCAGAGCGGGACGTGTTATCGTCTGAACTTTGGAAGAGCTCTTCAATTTTATGAGGTCTGTTACATTGATGAACCTCATTAAAATGCCTTCAATTTAGTCACCTTTCTGTTTAGTAACGTATCCACAGACAATGTTATACAGGGATAAACACTGTAGAACTACAAAAAATATGTACACCTGGGAATTGAGATTAAAACGATTAACACGACTGCTTGCAATTTCGCGACAATCCACTCTGGGAAAAAAGATTGGTCCACATGCAGTAACAAGGATTACAATTACCGATTTAAGACCCAAGGATTTTATTTATTGCCAGCAAAAAATGCAACGTCATTCCATGCTTAAGTTGAAATCATAGTTTCATTTTGTGTCCCACCGACCAGCACTACAAAACTCATTTTCTCTTCTCTTTTTCTAATGATGCAAATAGGAATATCTGGTGCCATTCACATCAAACAAGCCAGTTCACATTTGGATTGTCATTGTTATATCAACTGGAAATGTTCGCATAGCTAATTTGGTAGCTGCCCTGCACTAGAGACTGTAATAATTGCTGTAAACTCTTCTAGGGAATGAGGGTTCCCTTAAAGTGAATTCTAGTGGCTAACTTGCATTCACCTTGCTGCCTCAGCCTGCTCCACGGTCCTTGGTGTTAGGATCCTCTCTCCGATGGTTTCCTGTCGACAAACGAGACACAGGAATGTAATTTGTGATAGCCCATCATAAAACCCACAAAAAAGTAGGCCAAAATGAATTTCCACTTACCTATTACATACACTGTAGTCAAAAAGAGTAAGCTCTAAGCTTTAAAATGATATCTATACATCTATACCGATTCAAAATGTGATTGAAAATATAGAGAGTAAGGAGGTGCAGTTCTATAGAAAAGGGAGAAAAGTGGATTGAAAGATCAGGGTCACTCAGGCATGCAATGAAATTATATTGTTTTTCCCAGGGAAAACTGTACTTCTCCAAAAACTGCTAATATCTCAAATTTGGGTTTGTTTTATGCTGCCAAATTTAGATAGTATGTAAAGAAAAGAAAAGATTACCTTCCCAGGTAAGACAAACTTTGATCTGTGATATCATATAAATTTTTAGTCGGGGCAATCTGGGAACAGAAATTTGTAATGGCATTCAACAGTTTCCTTAGATAACATTTCTGAGTGCATTAGAAATCATTGCTTGTTTTTTTTTTCCTTTTCTTTTCTTTTCAGCAATGCAGAGAAGAAGAATTTTTGTTTTCATTGAATGACCTGGGATCAAATATATTTTGTTACATGGTAATGTTTGCTTTTTGTGTATGGATACACAAAAACGATCTCCCAGAGGTGAGCATATCAAAATGTTCTGCCCTTCATCGGTGAATATGGCAAAATGTTCCACTGTCAAATGATCATATTTTATCTAATCGTTCACTGTTATTTGATCAACCTACATGTATACATGGTTTACTTGTATCTGCATTATGGTATTGGAGAGAAAGACATGCTTGTTGCGTCACTCACCGTGACTTTAAACAAGATGGCGCCCTCTAACTGCCGCTCATCCAGCTGTAAGAGACGGGCAGCAGCCGACAGGGCAGCACCGTTGGTGACCTCCACACTCTCGGCTCGACCCTTGTCCTTGGGGGAAATTGGAATATGAAGCAACATTTAAAAAAATATATATATATCAGGCTGAAGTTCAAACACATCAAGTTTTCAAGCTTATTTCTCATTCTTCTTTTTTTGGTTTAAACAATTCATTACATGATGAACTTATAAAATCTACTCATTTGATATGTGAAGTGCATGTTTATTTAAAGCTGAGTAAAATACAAATTAAATAACACTGTAAATATAATAACTACAATGTAAATAGATATTGTATACAAATAACATGTTTCTAAGGAATGTGATTATATCTATAGTAATTGGTATATATACTGCACGTTATTGATTTTTATGATAATGTTATATAGTGTGGTATTTTGTTCGGGGGGGGGGGGGGGGGGAGAGATCAATATGAATAAGTTCTTGTATAAAGTGCTAGTTTGCTTTATTTTTTTCTCTATGTCTCTCTGCTGTATAACTGAATTATTCATTCTTTCGTCAAATTTGGTGTAAACAAAATATGGTTAGTATTCAGACTTTAATTTGGTGTTTTTATAATAAAACCGAAATTGAATTCTTTTAAAACAGAAATTGAATACTATATGTAATATATCAATATCTATAAATATGTTTGGGAATAATTAATGCTTCATTTCATTTAATACATTCACACTTGTATGACATTAAACCAGACAATACCTTGGAGTAGTCCATGGACATGTTTCCTAAGTGCAAGATGGCTGCCAGGATGCTGAAGGCCGTCTCCTGCTTGCTGGGGTCAAAGTTCAGCACCTCCATGGCGGACACTGTGCGCATGAAGTCGTCAGCGTCGTTGCGGGTGGGTAGGCGGGAGCTGCCGCCCTGGTTGAGGTAGTGGTAGCGTTCTGCCTGGCCGAGCTCGTACTTGGCCTTCTCACCGATGGACATCCCAGCCAGCATCTGGTAGAAGATGTGATAGTTCCTCTCCCCAGGGGCCTTAGAAATTCACAGCAAAATAAAAGATTTATAGTGCATTTACAATCATTATTAGTATCATCACTATTATTTATCCTGACTACAAAACTTGGCAATTTAAGTTACATATGTGAACCCTTCATCACAAAACCAACAAAAAGTCACCAGACATGAATTTTGAGCTAAGGGTGGATTCTGACAGAGCGGACTTTAAGCTTTCAAAGGATGCATAACTCAATTCAAATGGACTCACCTATAAAACCTATTCTAAAGGCACTATTCACCATTTGCAGATGAAACAAAACCCAGCTTCAGTGATTCAAAATAATTCTAAAATGTGAGTTTGGGATAGAAACTACCGATAAAAAAATGTTAATCGTATAATTAATGTTAATACAGATGGATTTACATGATGAGTCAACAATGTCATATCTACCAAAGATTTGGGGAAGTTCCAATTTCTTTTTTTTTTTGGGGGGGGGGGGTGGGAAGTCACTTTGACCCACCAAGTAAAGAGAAAAAATACCTTGTGTCAACCAAATGGTCATCAAAAATCTATAAATACACCTGTAAATGTTTTCTTCTATATTACAGGAAAAGTATACACATTATCAAGATATATATATACAAACATCTGGAGCACAAATATGTATATTCAGTAAAGATATAACTTACCTGTCTGACCACTCTTGATTTTTCCACCAGATACTCAGTTGATCTAGCACCACTGATAACTCCACTGAAAAATACAGTCAAAATGCAATGATCAGGTAATATCTTAAGAATTCCAATGATAGATATCTGATGATTTTCCCCTTTTTTTAAAATTATGAATACAAATACAATCTATACCATGGGAGATAATTTCTGTGCATTTCTGGCCATTAGATGAGTCAGAGACAGTGAGAGCGGTTTGTACGATCTTTTTGTGGAAGAGTATTGTTTTAATGATGTAAAAATCTTTGGCACAAAAATAATTTAAAAAAATTGAGATCAGACATCATATTGTGGTTCATTGACTAACAGCCATTGATTTTCTTACATACATTGGTCACCCTCAAAATTAAGTAATTACTATGATGCAAATGACTGCAAAATAAAGGGCTACCAAACAACAATTAACAATGGATTCTAATTCAAATGAGTCATACAGGAGGCCAAGGAGACATGATTGCATAAAATTGTAATCCTGACCCCCTCCGACCACTGATACTAAGTCATAAAAGGGATCTGGACTACAATGATAGATGGTAATAATGTCAACAATTATTGTTGATATTATCATTCGTCTTCATGTATCTAAGCCTTGGATAATGAGGAGATGAGATAATATAACAACCCAAATTCTTTCACAAATAGTGGTTTTTCTCGTTTTAACGTTGATGGGCGAGAGCAATAGAAACCAAAGGAATCAGTAAACACAACCATGTAAACCCAAATCCTTCCATGAACGATAATCATAATTCATGTAATAATTACCATTCGCATATAGTGAATGCTTGAACTATTAAGTTTATGGAGGCAGTCTCTGTGTTTGGAGGGGGAAGGGGTAAGATTAATTGTTGCACAAAAAAGGCATTCTTACTGCAACGCACATTGTGTAAATCTACAGATATATCATAGTTGAAAAATGATAATGATATTCAAACCCAATGCACTTGAACTTTTCTTAAGTGGGTTTACTCACTCTGACGAAGTAATAGTACAGTAGTGGGTTTTGTTTTGTTTTGTTTTGTTTGTGTTTTGTTTGTGTTTTTTCTGGGGGGGGGGGGTAAAGTTTCTAATATTGATCATGCTAACAAGCAAAACAACATGGCATTCGGCACGACGTGGTATGAAGGGGGCCAGTGCAACCATAAATGCAAGCACAAGCACTGCACTGGACGACCATCAGTTAATAGCTTACCCGTGTCGTGATAATGACATGGCAGCTGGAAGGGATAATTATATTTGATGCAAATTAATTCTTTATAGATGGAACATTGGAATTATGATGGGCAAAGTCTGACAGTCCATCCAACATCATAAATTCTCTTCATAATGTCATCCACAATTACTACGCACAGTGTGTGCTTCAATTGGTCGCCAGTGTGTGTCAATGTTATTCAATGTTAACGATAATGTGCGGTAACTTGCGATTAACCGTAATTGATGTTTGGAAAACATGTCCACCGCACATCTCAACTCGCTATCTCATCAACAATCCATCCCAAACTCTTTGGGAATTGTTTTTTTTTTTTATTATTAAAACAAACTTGTGCATCTGATCAGCCAATATTGAGCTAAACTCAGGATTAAAGGAGACCATGCCACCTGATGATTTTTAGACATACTCATCTATAAATTGGCTATACTGGGTACAGAATGTCAGGATTCATGGTTATTGGGGTGAGGAAACAGAATGCTTTTAAAATTCATAACAAAAGTACAAGGGTGATGGCATAATAGCTTCACATAAGAATGCATGATTTGGTGCTCAAGGAAGTGGAACAAAAGAAGAAATAGCATATGTATGAATTCTATACAGGTTAATTTGTTAAGCAAGTAGTATTGCGATGGAATTACATTGCTGCAATGTCATCATCCTTGTTCAGTGTTTGTTTGTTTGTTTTTGGGGGAGGGGTTGTTTTTTGTGGGGAGGGGGCTCTTTGGAGTACTGTATTAGTTCATCAGCTCAAGGACCACAATAAATTCCACAAATCTACACATGGCACTATCGATTTATGTATTACATGAAGTGAATTATCTAAATTGTCTGGAACGTCTTTTGAATTCTTTTTTTTTTTGTCTTCAAAGAACATAATTCTACTTCTGACATGTTGCAATAGATTTGGTGTTACATGTATAAAGATTGACACAGCACAAAATTTCCAGCAGTAGCAAATCTGTCCAACTGTTATGTGCCTATCAGCTATGTACAGTGCTGTGGTATTTCAGTTGATCAAAATCTACAGATTATTTGTTGGACTGGCTGCAGACAGAACTGAATTACAGAACTTACGATACATCTGGTGGTGTGACGAGTTTTCTAGCAAACAGAAATTCTATCAGCAGGACTAATTAGGTATGTCACACCATACAAGGTAAATTCTTTTCAAAGACAGGTGTTGAATAATGAGCTCACAGGGACTGTAAAAAGTGCATTTACATGCAGGGATACAGATTGCAAAACAAAGAGTTGAAAGACGGCAACTTAAGGACAATATTTCTTGCTATAAATTGCATTTCACAGAATCTTCGTGTATATTCTGTTGTATCCTTTTCAACCAAGCCACTTTCATTTGTTCTCTCATTTTTTTTAATGTATACATTGTACAAACATATACGTATATACACAGAAACCAGAACAGTTGCATAAATCACATGTAGGTAATGTATAGCATATTTAAGAAAAATGACTGTACATGCAATCACTGTGAAATTATACTGTATGCAATCTGTAAGATGTACCGGTAATAAGTTATTTACATAATTCTGACAACATGAATGGTACGTTAGCAATCTGATGAACTGGCATTTCTATTGGTATATACAGCAGGCCGATTAGCTGTAATGTGTGGTGAATCTTTGGTGGAAACCCCTCAAGAACTTCAATATTATCTCGTGAATCCTTTGTGATATGTGAAAGATGCAGGAATTATGTTTCACTGTGAGATGGATATCATTATGTGATGTTACATTAGTAACCAAATACTGAACATTAATGCTGCACATGTCTGATCCTGTTAAAGCACTTCACTTCATGTTTGTTTGATGTTAAGCCCAGCAACTTGTGTGAAGTTTCATTTGATATACTCAAGACATATACTGTTAAGCAACAGTTGTTCCTAATTTGCACAGAATTTACCTCATCTGCAGTGTATGCAACAAGCAACTTCACACATAACACCTGCCATGCACGTACCTGTTGAAGAACACTTCAATGAACTTGCCAAAGCGACTGGAGTTGTCATTGCGCGTTGTCTTGGCATTACCAAAGGCTTCAAGAAGTGGGTTAGCCTCAAGAATCTGTGGCAGTACAGGATTTTAAAGACCATGTACCAACAATTTTGTGAAGCACTCAGTACACATTCACAAAAACACACACACACACACAAATGAATAAATAAATAAATGAAATTATTGAGATGAACACAATCCAAAACTTTTTTTGACCTTATATGTGCCAATCTTTCAAATGTACACATGTTTTGCACAAATACCTGGACAAGAAATTCATGCGACACACAGAGAGTTACTGTGTCGGAAAACAAAAACAAAAAACAAAATAAAACTATTTTATATAATGAAAATATTGACTATCACTGCAGCACGCAATCATTGATCAGACGCAAGCATTTAACGCCTGTTATCATTACACTTGTACTGATTGTAGGTTACAAAAAAAAATATATATATATAACTTTCATGTGCTGTAGGACTACTGGCACGTATACAGCACTCTACACGAGATAGCCAAACCTGCATGAGTACAGCAGTGAGTTGTATTGATAACATAATCTGTATTAGTTGTTCAGATAAAAATCATGGTATTGTTAAAGTCAGCCCTATCCTGAATCACTCTAATCGTGTGACCTTTGACAGTAAGTTGTGATGTCATTTTATCTTTTATGGTTAAATGCTCTTTCTCCAAGCTGGTCTAAACTCTTTTTCAATCTAAGATTCTAAAGGTAGAGGAACAGCCCACAGAACTCTAATCTTCTGAAAATATATCACTTTCCATGATGAGGAGGCAGCATAAAGCTGTACATGTGATGGAAATTTGTTTACATCAGCGAGACAGCACAAAATTGGCAGCCACCTACTCTGTCCCTTTAATCCACTTCATGTTTATCTATGACCTAAAAACTTTAGATAGCAATTTATAAGGGGCCTTAAACTGCTTCAATGTGCTTACACATGACTTCATTACTTACAATGGCTGGACTTTAAAACTGTTATCCCACAAATGTATACCAAAAGAATAATAATGTTCGTATTTTGCTTTAACAATGCAAATGTTTCTGATTACTCTGTAATGTAATGGGTCTCCTGTAAATGTCCCACTAAAAATAGAAATGAATAAATTTGCATACAAACTTTGCCCTACTTTTCTCTCCATTTTACAGTGAAGATAATATAATCATGAAACACAGACCTCACATACATATTATACATGTACTGATGTTTCAAAAATAATACAAAATGATTTTATATTAGAGGAGCCATTTCCATGCAAGTAATATAATGTATGTTTATTTTCCTTTATTGAACACACTACCTCACCGTGTACAAATTAACTTTCCATTCATATTCTCGGAACAGCCACATTTACGTCAGGAAGCAGAATACGTATGTGGGTGCTTTGTGGTGTTGGTTTAATGGTATTATATCAAATTCCATACATTATTTGCATTACATCATAAAAGATTAGTACATTTACTTATCAGATACAGTACATGCAAGAACACGACGTCAAACACTGTGCATCAACTTCCAAGAACAGCCACATAAGGGGTAGAGGTATATGTTGTTTTCGTGGTTTTGTATTGCTTGTGATTTGTGTATCTCCATGATTGTTTACAGTGTCTTATCAAAAAGATTCAAACACTCAATTTATAATTTGGAATAGATATGATATTTAACTTTCATAGACGTAATACTTATGCAGTTGTTGCTTTATTGCTTTGGTTTGTAATTGTCTATTGCCAACATTTGATAGCCATGTTGAGAAGTCATTTTAAAAAAAGTCGCCTGAGTTGTAAAAGGTTTATAGAGTGAGGCAAACTGGCAACTCTGTGAAACCTAGGTATTGAGCAGCTCTCCGGCCAGTTTGTGCAAAAGAATCCATCAGTTTTCATTTCCCCACCCCCCCCCAAAAAAAAGATAAAGAATAAAAATCTTCAGGCCTGCTGTTGGTATTTAGGCCTAATTAGTGTAATACATTTTTTTTATATGTTCACCTCAATGGATAAGTTATATCCGTGCACAAATATTTGACAAAAATGAAGACTTTGACAAATTATGTGTGTGTGTGTGTGTGTGTGTGTGTGTGTGTGTGTGTGTGTGTGTGTGTGTGTGTGTGAATGTCTAATTTTCCTCAAAATTTCATTCAACTACTTCTCTCATTTGTTTGTTTTCATACAAAGCAAAATGATATCAGGATTGATTTTCCCTTCGATGCCAACGTGGCTAGCAAAAGTACTGATGAAGTTTGTGTTCCTGAAATTTAGAATTATCTGGTCAACAATTAAAACTCCCAGGTAGATTGTAACTGATTTATATGACAGAACAAGCATAAATACATATTCTGAGTATGTGAAACATAATTATATAGTATATGAATAAACATAGAACTCAGTGAAATTGCTTCACTGTCATAACACTATGCGTAAAAAGAACTGCAGTTTGATTTTTCTTCATCTTGGTACAATTTTCTTGTGTCTTTGATTGAGCAAAGTGTATGATGATTTAGGCTAACTCCATAAATTTTCTTTTCTGATCTGTAGAGTATCACAAAGTTTTTGCATTTCTTGGCACGGAACTTGGTCTGCATGTGTAAGCCCTACTGCTAGCAAGGAAGTAAAAATTTCACTTTGTTTTTTTGTCATTTGTTTGAAGTTTTAAGGATGGTGGGGGAGGGGGTGAGCTTACTTGTTCTGTGATGAGGTTACTGGAAGCCTTGTTGACCGCGGCCAGGTACTGCATGATCAGCTTGGTGCTCTCGGTCTTACCGGAACCACTTTCTCCACTGATTACTATGCATTGGTTCTGTTTGGTCTGAGTCATTCGCAGGTATGCCCCGCTCCCTATCGCAAACAGGTGACTGTGAAGGAACAAAGGGAGGGGAGTGTGTGTTCATTAGAGAATGACACGCCCCTTTTGTGACTTGTAACTCGTAACAGCATGGAACAGGAGAATAGAGGGGAAGTGAGGTTGGAGCAAGGGGACATTTCCATAGGCATGACACACCCACACTTTGTATATTGTGGTCATGAATTGGCCTACACGTAAATCCATAAGACTATTAATCACCTTGAATACTATCCAAAGTTCAGCTAGACTAGCGTGATGGTGAGCCAAGATCCAGATACCATTACCATTAAAAGTCTGGTGTCCTTGTACAGGCTTTGAAGACAAAACATGTTTTGTTTTTTTTAAACAACACTATCACACTATGGGGTACTGGCTGACTGTGCAATCCTTTATGTTTATGGGGAAAGGCAGGAGTAATACCCCCATTCCGTAAAGATTTTTTCTTTATCGGTCACTCATCGGAAGCAGAGTTTGTTGCATCCGACCACCCGCCAAAGTGTATTGGATTGCAGTCTGATGAATCCAAACTGGTTGGTCAACTATCAGGTGAGTGTCAGACGTGTGGTCTTCATCATGATCTTCATTGGACGATCTTGCCTCATCGGATCACCGTCCGACATGTCTGACACTGACCTGATAGTTGACCAACACAAGTCGGATTCATCGGACTGTGATCAGATACACTTTGGTGGGTGACCAGACGCAATAAACTTTGCTTCCGAAGAGTGACCGATGAGAGAAAATCTCTGTGGAATGGGAGTATAAGGCAAATACAGATACTCTCAAAGAGGCAGTTAAAACAGCCATCACCTTTTGTTGACATGTATTCAAGATTTCTGGCTTTGCTGTTTATGTACTATAAGAGCAGAAAAACAGACACCCTACTTCTGGATCTGGATCTGGATGAATACGCTGAAAAACTCTGGATAGAGTATCACTCAGCACTGTGGTGTGTGATGTGCAGCTAATCACAACGGAGGTGACGCTGGAGCGCTTCTTTGAATGTGTCAAATTTATGAATCTGCTTTATGTTACTCGGCAGATTATTCCAATCCTTCGCTGTTCTATGGAAGAAGGAGTTGGCGAGAGCAGTTGAGGAACCGTGTAAAGTAGAGTAATTATCCGGATGATAACTTCGGGTTGTCATACCTCTCGGTGCTTGAGCAGGACTGATATAATCCTCGAGATTTAAATCAATATTGCCGTGCTTTATTTTATGAAATGTTGATAGCCTTAAAAGCTTGCGTCGTTCTGGGAGTGGATGAAGTTTGAGATCCTTTATCATTCCGGAGACGGAAGATTGCCACTTGTAATCATTACAGATGAATCTGGCTGCTCTATTTTGTACTGCTTGAATCTTGGAGATGTTACGTTGAGTGAAGGGGTCCCATACTGTACAGCAATACTCCAAGTGGGGACGCACTAGGCTCTTGTATGCTTGTAATTTAACATTTCTCGGTGCATTATGTAGATTACGACGGAGAAAGCCAATCATGCTGCTTGCTCTGGTTGTAGTTATATCAATATGTCTATTCCATTTTAAATTGTCTGATAAGACAACTCCTAGGTATTTGTGACTGGACACTGTTTCTATCTGGTGACCGGCTAAGGTGTACGTGTGATGAATGGGACGAGACTTCCTTGTGAAGCGCATAACGTTGCATTTGTCCAGCTTGTATTTCATTTGCCATTTTTTTCCCCAAGTCTCTAAGGTACGTAGATCTTGTTGAAGTATGACACAATCTTTATGTGTCTTAATGGGACGGTAAACTACACAATCGTCTGCGAATAGGCAGACGTTGGATGAAACTTGTTCAGGGAGGTTATTAATATATGATAAGAAAAGCAATGGGCCCAGAACAGTGCCTTGGGGCACTCCTGAAGAAACATGAACGGGTCTTGAGGATGACCCTTGGACTACGACTGTTTGTTCCCTTTCTGTTAGAAATTGTGAAATCCATGAAAGTAATGAGCCCTGGATTCCAAGATACTTGAGGCGATGAAGGAGCCTCTGATGTGGTACAGTATCAAACGCTTTTGCAAAGTCTAACACAACAGCGTCAACTTGCTTAATGGTTTCGACAGAGGAGAAAATATGATGAATTGTTGTAATCAGTTGGGACTCACACGACCGTCTGGATCTGAATCCATGTTGTGTGTTACTGACGATATTGTTATCCTCCAGATGGCTCATAATGTGGCGATAAATGATATGTTCTAAGACTTTGCAGCAGGTGGATGTGAGGGATACCGGCCTGTAGTCGGCTGGGTCGGATCTACTACCATTCTTATACAGAGCATTTATATTAGCTTGTCTCCAATCTCGGGGTAGCGTGCCAGTCCGAAGACTTTGCGTAAATATGACTTGCAATATAGGTGCTACTTGTGCAGCACATAACTTGAGAAATTTGGGAGAAATGCCGTCTGGGCCAGAAGCTTTATTCACATCTAAGTTCTTAAGAAGTTTCATAATACCTTCTGTAGAAATAATCAAATCTGATATTGTTGGGATTTGTCTCTGTCCCATATGAGGAATATTAATCAAATCTTCTTTAGTGAAAACTGATTGATATTGATCACTTAAGACTTCAGCTTTTTCACGAGCTGTATCGGCTAGTTTTCCCTTGGAGTATAAAGCCGATATACCATTTGTGTCATGCCTCTTTTGCTTAATAAAAGACCAAAATTTCTTGGGGTTAGAAGTGAGTGAGTCAAAAACTGTTGTTCCTAAAAAATGTTGTTCAGCTTTTCGAAGTTCTTTTTGGACTTGCTTACGAAGCTGCCTATAACGGCACCAGTTCCGATGGGATCCATCTGTTTTGGCACTATAAAACGCCCTATTTTTCTTTCTAATCAATCGCTCGAGGGTTCCGTTTATCCAAGGAAGATTAAATCGAGTACTCTTATACCTTGAAGGAACATTTGAATCAACACTGCTATAAATAGCTTCCTTAAATGCGTTCCAGTTCTCCTCCACTGTCTTATGTGCATAATTGGCCTGGAAAACTTGAAAGAAATTTTCCATATCCTTTCTGAGATTAAATGTATCTGCTTTATCCCATAAATAAATCTTTCTACGTTTTGCTTTATGGAGAACTGGGCGTAAAGAAATTTCTGCTATCATATTGAAATGATCAGATATTCCTGCTTTTGTTACAATTGGTGCAAAACAGCCAGGGTTTGTTACGAGAAGTAGGTCCAGGATATTTCTAACATTGCCTGATCTCGTCTTCTGGTTGTGATTGGGTTCGTAAGCCAATTGAGTGAGTGAGAAATCGTGGATTAAATCGAGAAGCTCTGTGGTCAGTTCCTGGGGGTACACGCAGTGGTGTTCAGGCTTTCTACACAGATTGGACCAATCAATGTCTGGGACATTAAAGTCACCTCCTACCCATACTATAGGGTTTTTACTGAAATCTATCCTAGACAAGGATTCCCTGAGTTTCTTGATAGGGTCTGAACCCTTACTCGGTGGGCGATAAAAACACCCAATGTGGATTTGTTTGGAGTTCACCATCTGCAGTGAAATCCATATCAGTTCACAATCTACATCCAAAGAGATTAAATGAGTGGAGATGAGATCATTCCTTACTGCTATAAATACTCCTCCTGCTTTTCCCCTCTCTCTGTCTTTCCTATACACTGTATAATTCTCCGGAAAACACTCACTATTCTTTATGCTTGGGTTTAACCAAGACTCAGTGCCAACAATGATATGGGGGTCTGAAGAGTGAACAAGTTCAGCAAAGGCGGCTCTTTTACCAAAAATACTTTGACAATTGAGTATTAATAATCGCAATTTATTCTGATCAGCTGTTTGCCTAGAATGATGACTTGGCCCTGAGAAGGACCTTTTTTGTTTCTTACTGGGTTTACTAGGTGTGGATGAAGATACAGGTTCTCCTACAGAGCTATTCTTTCTGGAAGATGGTGAATCTGATAAATGGCTATAATCAGAATCAGAGTTGTTGTTTGATAGCTCTGGGCTGGACAATATTGCAAAACTATTATCATGAATAAAACTATTAGTTCCAGAGGTCCAAAACAGACTAGAGCTAAAAGAGGGCATGCCACATGTACAACAGCACCATGAAAGCTGGGAGTGTTCTGAAAGAATTTGGTACATGCCAGGGGACATAGGTATGCAGTCTCTATGGAGCCACTGCTCACAATGGTCACACTGAATGTCTTCTTGATTCCATCTGACTGCTTTGCCACAAATACCACATGGCCATTTACACTTCGGGCCTGGGTTGGGATGTATGTCCCCTGAGGAGGACAAAATGACTAGCATCTGAGACATCAATGACATCTTGCATAGAATGAAAAAAGAGTTGGACTTTTGAAGGTGGAAAATGTGAGTGCTCACAATTGCAAAAGAGGGAGTAGTGATGTGAAGACCTTTTATCTTAAACCTGTTCTTCACTGGGTTGTGATCAAAACATACTATCTTGGACAAATCATGTGCCTGTAAAGACTGACAGAATCTCTCGTCTATGTAAAGGACGACAGTAAAGCCACATTCACGAGTGTGTGTGGACATGTTATTGCTGAAATCATGAGATGTGTAGGGGTTGGGTACCGAGTCAGCAAGGTAATCAAAGGGTAAAAAACTGACAAAAACCAGCAACAGGTATGAGGAGTGACTCTTCTGGTTATGACTGATGTCAGTACTGAGGTTCAGAGCTGGACTATGGCCAGCAAAATTTTGTAGTCCTAGGTTTGTTGTAAAGAGGAGAAAAATAACTGCTACAAGAACCCATAGGTTCTTGGATTTGCTGCAGGTATTGATGTCATACATTGTCATTGTCGAGAAAAAGCGTCTGAAGTTCTTTAATAGGCAGACAAAGTTCAGTGAACTGCTGAATATCTCCTGGTAGAAACGTCAGATAATCTGAGCCGATATAATAAGTCTGCGAATTCTGAGTCTAACTGTTGATGCTCGCTTTAACATCTAAGTAAAGCAGATAAATGTCGACAATCAGTCAGAGACTTTAAATCTGATATCGATAACAATATCAATTGTTCGAATAATTCTAATTTCAATAAGGGAGGAATGAATGAGTGTACTTCCCTTCTTGCTGTGAAACTTCTCGGTGCTCAAAATTGCTCTGGATATACTCCTTCTCCTTTTGGTTTGCCGAATACTTCAATAGGCTTCTAATCCTTCCAAATTCCCACTGTAGCCGACATGAGACAAAATGACTGCCGAGGTTCCCGCCACTGAAATTAGGTACACGTTGTAACTTGTAGTAGGCGTAGAAAACAAAATGGCTGCTGATATCCCGCCAAATGAATCAGGAGTGATTTCTCATAAAATATACACAAATATGATGACAAAACCGATGAAAAACAATCCTTCACGATGTGATGAAGAACGATGATAATGGATTGCAATTCGTTAAAAATGATTTCAGTCTTAAAACACAAGTTGTACACGCTGGTTAAAACTCCGAGGCAAGGGTTGATGCAGTAGGACGTGTCGTAGGAACACGTGCGTTTCACCGCCGCAGCGTGGCGTGGGTCGTATGTTGAGTAGCGTGGAGAAGTGTGTTCAAATGCACATTGACCGTGTTCCTCAGTTTCCTCAAACTTTTGGGTGCTCCATCCACAGATAAAATTTGAAAATAACACCGCAAGACTCACAGATGAATTAAAATACGCGGATTTTAATATATGCAGGTTTAAAAACACCAAAAGGTGACGAATAAGTTAACAAAAAATAATCATTCAGAAATTAAAAAACGGAGCTCCGAGCAGACACGTCCGTTCGCGAGCGCTGCACATCACTGAAGTGATGTGATGACACTTCATAAGCTGTTGTATGTTCTTATAAAATTAGTTAGTCAAAATATATTGCAACTGACTGACAAATTGCCCTTCATTGACGTAAATGTCGACGAAAGGCAATTTGTCAATTAGTCGCAATAAAAGCAACTCGACACAAGAATACATTAATTTGAATGAAATACATAAGGATGTGAAACCAAATACAGTTACATGTATGCCCCATCCACAAGCCATCGCCTGTGAGAGCTTGAAAACCAATTTATAGGCAATTCTGACAGTACTCTTCAGATCAACCAACCCATTCTAAACCATTTCTGAAAGGGTCTGAGGGGCTGCATGAATGTAGCATGCCAGCTACAAACACTCATAAAAACGTGAAAAAAAAGTGTTGTGGACTTACGGAGGGAGGTGTCCAATCAGCTGGCCCTCATATCGTCGGACAGTTTCAATGTTGTAGATGTCGTCGAAGAGTTTGTATGGGTTGAGGGCAACAAGGATGCTCCCGGTGTATGTCTGTTGGTAGGGACACAGCAAATTTTGATTTTGTTCAATTTGTTGTATTGATTCTTACTGTTTGGATATTCAACTATTCTTGATCATTCCTGAGTCATACATGAAAATGAAATGTAAGTATTGCCACTACAGTAGTTCTCCTTTCTGTAATTTTACTTCCCTTTATCAACTTAACACTTCTTTCTGTGTCTATCCAATTTGAATTTCCCTCTTTTTTCCCCTCCCGTTTCTCTCTTGGTTCAGCTGCACAAAGTCACCAGCTGCAAAACATCATCAAAATTGATAATTCCACAGCAATGACCGTCAAGCTGTACTTTCAATGAGCTATTTTGTATGATTCCTATTTCCTTTTCCATATTTCGTTCATTCCAATGACATTCATCTGCAGTAAACTTCACCATCCCCTCTATAGTTTTACTACGTCTTTCAATTCTACTAAATGAGAACCCATTGTATTTTGATTTTCATAAATATGTAACTTGTACGTCCCATACTTTCTCTGTTTTTTATCTTATTGCACTTTTTCAAATCTCCCTCAGTGACACTCTGTGTAAAGTCAGAGTAGAAAGTAAAGTTTGTTGGTTTATCAAATTTGTTATGAATCTTCAAGTGGCATCATCTCAGAACAAATTCTTGTTCAGGCTACAGGCGGCAAGTTTATAGACAGTACCATATCACTTGCATATCAAAACTGCAGAAGACTCTAAAAGTAAACATTCGATAAATGCATATACTGTTACTGATTATGAGCAAGAAAAAAACAGTACATTGAAATCATTATTAAAGGTACAAATCAAATCAGACAAGACGGATGACAGGCTGGATCAGGCCTACTGGACTTACATATATGAGCCCCTTCTCGTATCTCGTGTGTAGGTTGAACAATATAGAACCTTCGTGCAGGTCCCTGGAATAATATTTGAACAGGATTATATACATGATAATGGGTGTGGCAACACATCCTAGCTTCTCCTCTACATAAACATGTTGTGTGATTCAAGCAAAAATATTTCAAAAAAAGTGCCAGGTCAACACTTTGTTTACTGTCTTTTATCCACCTGTACAATATACATCATTATAAGTACACATTTCACATTAGGCCTACCTGGAAAAAGAAAAAAAAATATATGTACATATATATAATGTATATATGTATGCTCCTCCCAATCCAACAAGCAGAGAAGAAGAGAAGGAAATTACAACAGATGTAGTTATACAAGTCAGCTGAAAGTGTAATAAGAATACTATGCACTGATTTGATGTTAAATCATCCATCCGCAGTTTAACAAAATTTTCCCTCCCAGTCCACCCACGGCACAGTGGTAATATGTACTGTCCTCAGTTACTTCTGTCTGACCCTTTTCTCCTATAATCCCTAGTCACAGGTATACATATTGTACTTGAATATGACCTCAACATGGATCATCATGATACAGTTCCTCCCCCACCCCCCAAAAAAAAAGAGAGAGATAAAGCAGAAAAGCTAGCAGAGTCCAATTTCAAAATAATAACATGTATTTGCCCTATTGATTACATGTAGAAGCATGACCACCGCAATCTTTTTTTTTTCTCAACCCTCCTCATTTTGTACACATGTAGCAAGACGCATCTGTAGGTTATGTACACATGCATGTTACACGTGCAGCCGTAGAGTAAATACATGTATGTTAATTATCACCCTGATTTGCGCCTAGCTGTGTTAGCAGGCAACAGGTGAGATGGATTCCAGTGGGTATGGCAGATATGTAGCACAAAACGCCTGTAAACAGACTGCATGGCTTTATGACACAGCAATCAGCATCACAGCATGATAACCAACACATGCTGCACAAAAAGCTTGCAGCCTATTGACAAATGCTGGAACAGATGAACACAAACTGAGCATTCTGACAATTATTGCTAGACTGTCTTTTTACAGATTTGCACAATGTCTTGTCTACAGGAAGGCGACAATATTACTGTACTATCCAATGAAGAAAGACAGAGGGCAGAGGGAGATATAGACATTTGTATGTTGCATGTGTCTGTACATATATGTACACATACATTGTGCAGTATTGAAGTATTTGTCATTTATTTTCTACGTTCTTTGTAAAACTATTGGCGTGTTCTGCTTCAGAAAGGGTGGGTAAAGGGACTACATGTATCTACAAGGATAGATTTTTGCTTGATGTTGTGGAAGTGTGCGTTTGGAATATCAGTCAACAAACAGTTATCCAATGTGTCTATTTGTTGAATAGGCACATCAAAATAATTATATACTTTGCATCGTTCATGAAGTCATGGAAGGTGAATTGTCAAAAACATTGAAAAATGCATGGAAGGGAACTTTGTAGCTTGCAGAGAATGTTGATCAAAAGCTGGATTCACTAGCAGATTTAAACATATTCCATGCTAACCTGTTTTAACCACCAACCTAAACATATGCTGATAAAATTACAACATAAAGGGCTCCCAATATGTTGGTGCAGGAACAATGGCAAATCTCAGTAATGTGCACAGTGATCATATTCAGTCCACAAATTGGCACTCAAAAGAAATCCATCCCTTGAATACCTAGAGTTGAAATGGGTGGATGTGTGCTTTATTCCATATTTGTACAAACTTGAACATGTATGATTATATTCAATCAAAAATTTGAGGTGTTCAAAAGTTGATGTTTTTGTGAACAAGTTAGAATAAAACCAAAAGTTCACCTGAGTTCAACCATATCTGGGATGCTCTCAATCTCGATCTGGTCATGTCGGATCCTGAGCAGTTTTCGAGGTTCATCAATGGTGTATTCCTGCAAGAATATAATCAGGTATCATAGAATTAACCGTCATAAAACTAACTACCTATACATTATGAAATATCTGGCATCATATGACATCCTAGGATAGAACAGCTAATGTTTACCAAAATATTAAGCTTAAAAAAAAAAACCATGTAACTCTTTCATGAGAAAGACAAATAAAGTAACAACACATTTTCAATAATATTTAGGTGTCATGATGTCTCTTTCAACATACAATAGAAATGTTCATAATACTTCTAAAGAGAGAGAGAGAGAGAGATGAAATAACTTCCTTTGGTTTTGTTTTGAAAACATACAGTTTTTGTATAACATTAATATCAAATCAGCTTCCAAGTGTTGAATGTGTTTTATAAAAGAATACCACAACAGCATAATCAGGGGAAATTCGTTACATACTGGAGGCTTCACTTTACAGAGATGTGGATTATAATCACATTTGAACTCAAGTAAAGTCTTCAGCACAATGTCTTCTTGCTAAATCTATTCTCTTATTACATTACAGTGTTCTCCCTTTTGTCTAGTATGGGCATGTACAGCCAAATATCATCACTCTTGTCAAAACTAAAGAAAGCTTTCAAGATTTTGCAGACTTCAAAATACATTTGCACTTGACACAGAGGTTGATACAACTTGCATATGGATTATATTATTTGCATACAAGTATATGCAATAAATTTTCGTTTAAATCTAGCATGGGATATACAACTACGTCCATGTGTGTATAAATCTAAACATGGTGTGCATTGAATATGTCATACAGAGGTGATACAATGGTATCCATACGTCATGGCAAAGCTAACATCATGGTGACAAGCTGAAGAAAAGAAATGATCACATTCATTGTGAAGGGCTGTATGTGAATTGCTCTGCCATGTACATTTACAGACTGGTACTCCAAGCACAAGATATTTACAGAGCTGATACTAGCACATCACACTAAAAATACTCTGCCTACATGCAACATGGAGCATCAACCTTCCACCGGAAAAAAAAAAAGATTAAAAAAAAATTGTCCAAACATATACGTGGCCTGATCTTTCCAGAATACACATTACTTCACATTCTTTCACGAAGGCAAACTTCTATCACTGTATGTTTGGCTGAGGGCAAAAAATTACCCCCCTTGCACGCACCTAATGGTCCCAAAGATCACACCTACTGAACTTTGCTCCTCCAGTGGTCCTACCCATAGAGATTTCATTTGTTGGTTTCATTGAAATAATCTATAGTTTTGACTCCTTTACCCCGCTGCTAACTAAAAGTGGGTGTGTGATATATTGAACCTATCGGACATTACATTCGGAATGCATATTTGAAAAAGAGCTCACTTTCCTCAGAAATACATGTATAAAATGCAATCTCCTTGTAGGTATAATATGTATTTGACCAGGATGCAGAATAACTTTGTGATCACACCTTATGGACACACCCAGCGACCTTTGTTTGGTTTATCACTTCAATAGTTGCTCCGACTACAGCACAAAATAGATTGGTGACTATCAGCAATTGAGACAAAGTGGGTCATTATAATGATGTCACAATTCAATGACACAGAACACCTTCTTGTGGCTCTATAGCCACATTGAAAATTCAATGTACAACTGTAGTTTTATGCATAACATGTAAATCCCCTCACTAGGTCGTGGTGCTTGAAGTATCACACATCATGATTTAAAGAGTCATAGGAATCAAACTAACAGGGTAGTTTAACCAAACAGTGTGTACATGTACAATTGTACGTCTCCACATTTAGTATTCTTTTAGATATCTAGATACATGTGTTGCTCAAGATCTTCATCTAATGCAACAGTTGGGCTTAATCCTAAGACCTCCTTAAAGGGGAAATCCAGTCCAAATATACATGTAAGTTGGTCTGATAAGAAAGAGTAAAAAAATACGAGTTCAACCGTATGATTTTGATTGAAATCAGATGAGAAATAAGAAAGTTGTGACATTTTGAAGTTTCACTATTTTTGGTGGAAATAATCAATATGAATAGATGCAAATGTCAAAGTCAGCATGTTATCCCCTCACAACTTACCATATAATATAGTTTGTACATCAAATTTTGAAATTTCTAGTTTTTTATTATTCAAGCCCGAGGCTGAAATCCTTGTACAACTGATCACTATTCTGAAGTTATTCAGCCAGGAACAACATTATGTTTCAGACTTCAATGACAAAAACATCGATTTTCATAATTGTTTTCTTTTCTTTTTTTTTGCACGATCAATGGAAAATTATGAGGTTATGACATGGTTAGCTCACTCATTTGCATATTCATATCCACTGTAAAAGAACTATTTTGCAGAAGTTAGCAAAACTCAAAAATGTCCTAACTTCCATATAATATTTTCATCCAATTTCAGTCAATATTTTACTGTTGAATTGTAAGATTTTACTCTTTTTTTTTATCAGACTAACTTATATTTGGATTGGATTTTACTCTTAATGAATGCATTATGCCCTTCCACTACATGTATATGGCACTTCCATATTTCTTTCACGTCACATACTGTAGAACTGTAAGACATCAGCCTCGCTGTATGGAACTTTTGCGAATAGGAGCTGATGGCCTTTTTTGTGGCATGAAACTTTCACAAATTGCCACTGGCATTCAATACTGAGTAGACAAAACCTTTTGAATGTATTTTACTTTCACAAATCTTGGCTCCTTGCAAAGTTTACAAAAATGTTATGCTCACAAAAATTTCTGGTTTTACAGTACACACTTACATCTGACAAGATGTGAAATGACAACACTGTTCCGTGAAAGGGAACCATTCTCTTCCCTGTAGGTTGTTTCCACACTCCTTTCTTTTTATTTCTCCTTTGATTATATAAAGCATTTGTTTTTAATATCAATTTGCACAAGCATACACTTATAGAGATAAAGTGTACAACACTTGCATACAGCTGTATCTACAGAAAATCTTTGTATGAAATTCAACTTTGGCACACATGTATGATATACAAGTACAAGGTTATACAGGTCTACAATGAATATAATTTTCTTTGTAGTTTTGATAGTCTTTTAGGTAAGTGCGCCATTTTTGCCTATTTCTTTCCTTAGCAGTGCTATTTTTCATATCTTTCTTCTTTAATGGCGGCTGGTGGATTCATAACCCTGGTAAATACAGGTATGCCAGGCTTCTGTGGTTTAATTTTTGGCTTGAGCTGACTTCATGACAAAAAAAGAACAACAATAGCACGCCTTAAAGACTGCTTGCAATAAAGTAATGTAGAAATCAACTTACAGCTGAAGTATCATCACAACATTCTCAACCTTGTCAATTTCTTTTATACACTGCTGAAATTTCCATCCATATACTGCTTTGCTGTCCTTGCTTCTTACCAAAAAAAAAAAAAAAAAAAAAAGAACCTAAAGGAAATCTTCCATTTGGGATACTGTAAACATGCAAAATTTCATGGTGTACAAGTAAATGTTTCATGGGGTGGCATGTTTGCACATCTATAATATTTTGTATATCCTATGAATTTATACTGCCATAAAGATGAAAACATGCAGTTATGCATAAACAAGATCTTACATGTGAACTTTGATGAAGTGGGATAACGTGTCAAACAATTAAAGTTTGTTGTTTGTGAATGGGAGTGAAATCAATAGCATGAAAACCACATGAGGGAGTATGCAAACAAATTCCATTACCAAACACTGAACATCAGTAGTACCATTCTTGTGATAATAAAGCTACACATTGATGATGTAGATTACTTTGAACAGAACGTGAGAAGCAATCTAATTTACAAGAACGACTTCACTTAACACTTGGTACGAAGATAAGAGTACAGTTACTACCACGCCACTCCAATATTATTCTATAGTTATTTGTACCATCACTTTTTTTTTTATACACTCTGATGAAGAAGAGCACAGTTACGACAATTTACAGTTCTGATACCACCACCACACTACTATCATTATCCCTGACATCATCCCATCACTAGGCACATGTTGGATAATGCTCCATCAGTCAAGTACCACATACACTGTAACTGAGAGTTATTTTTGTCTTCATCACATTCCTCTCACAATTCCAAAAATAATCCCAGATCATAAAATTCTGCTACAATGTACAATGGCCAAAGTCAGCACTGATCAAGAATGGTGATGGAGGTTCTACACAAAGCCAATGAGATGCTATTTGAAATGTTCTCAAGTGGTCCTAAAGACATCACGTCTCACTACAAAACTCTCCTATCAAGACAACCATTTACCCTCAATTAGCAATACACATTTTGAGACTGTGATCCTGAGAGTCTGAACTAAGCACCGTTTAAAGTTATGGAATTACTGCTGTGGTACTGCAGCTCTTGGATCCACTCTGGATTAGAGTGCCTCAGCATTAAACCTTATCAATATCATCTCAGTACATTGTGTATGGACCATCAATACTTGCTGAAGGTGATATTCAGAATATGATTCAAGACACAGCTATTATCAAACTTGACTTTTAAGTCAGTGAAATCTACAAAAGTTGTAACCTTTTTTTTCCCCTTTATTTGACATGAACTCTTCCTGCTTTTTTTAGGCACACAATACGTACATTTCTTGTGTCTCTTTCGTCTACAGAATATTGGTAGCACTAATCTTCTCTCCTTTGTGAGGTGGCATTATCAATTTGGCTATGATTCAAGGGGTATTTTATTCCTTACAGAAATAGGATTATCTACAATGTACACACGACAACTTTCCTTTACCAGTCTACAACTACTGAAGTACACTGTACATCTCTTACAAGCTACGTACGTGCAGCACAAACAAGTGAAAGAATATCATAAATTCTGCTGTGATGGACTTTGCATACCGGTATGTAAATCATGGTCTGAACAAATTCTGTTTGAAGTTCAAGATGGTGATAAGGAAACAATTAACGAGTGAGGGCCTGCAATCAAAGCCCACAGGCTTTCTACAAAGACATCACTATGGTATGGGAAGTACAGAAACTCTGTAAACAACTATATGTTTGAAAAGCCTTGAATATATAAATTCCATGTTACAATTTCTTTTGCCATTGTATGAATTTACATACATGTACTCTGAATAAAAACTTTAAAATGTTGGCAAATTCTCCGGAAAAAAAAACCAACAAACAAACACGAAACAAAACAAGTGAATGTAAATTTTGGGCAAGAACATTGCATTAAAGTATTACAAAAAAAAAGAAAAAAGAGCAAGACAGAGAGAGACACAAAAAAAAATGCAGTCTTGTAACATGATTATGTCCATTTCATTCAGATTATTTTTTTTTTTAATTTCAATACAGCAGAAGCTTTAGCCATGGCTGTTTGTATGCATGTCCATGTAAAAAGAAAAAAAAAACTACTCCACCAATGAAAACTATAATTCAAATAAATGCTCAGCAAGATTTTGCACGTCAATTCTGTTGTGACAAAAACAAAACACACACAATCTCACTGCGTAGTGTAAAAAAAAAAAAAAAAAAAGGACAGGAACTGATCTACCTTAGTGGAAATTTATGCTTTGGTTGATATTTATGACAATTCTCATCAAAATGCAAGTACACTGTAACAGTTAGAAGACATACATAGTGTAACAGATCATATAAAAGAAATACGTCACAACACTACGTAAAAGACAAACTTGGCTCAATGAGTGATTTATGGGGTACAAGGTGTTGTATTTTCACAGAGTAGTATTATGATGGTACCTTTATATACTCTAGTCATCATTAGGAGAACTGGTTTGGTAGCGAGAGGGTTAGGTTATTTGTATTACGCCAAAAGTGAGATCGTTTGAGTAAAAGAAAGAGCAATTAGATTGTAATCCTAAACGATGAGTTTTGTTTTTGGTGAAATTGCTACAATATTTTTTTTCTGATAATTGTAATAATTATGATATTAGTAATAGTATCGATCTGTGGATACACCTATCTACGCCAAGGACGATATGTATGAAGATTGATAAAGTGTAGCTGTGAATTTTTAAGTATTTGCAGAGGTTCAGTAAATGCCAGTATGGCTATGCTTATAAATGCATTTCATGGTGTGGCAATTAATTGCAACAGAACCGAAATGTGCCATAATTTGTTTGTATTCTTTCGTAAGAAAGGTTAAAGTGAACATGAAAGGAGAAAGTTGATGTGTTAATAAGCTGAGGATGTTTAGGTATATTTGTACTGTAACATATTACTGTAAGGGTGAGCACAAATGTTGTATTATAGGAGTGAGGATTAATAGTTGGGTAGAAATGTATTTTGACAAGAGATTGTTGTTATATTTGTAGCCGTCCGTATCCTGGCACTGAGTATCCGGACTTGTCCGAGGACGTATCCGGAGTCGGATACCGCCCAGTCTTTGAGTCTTCGAGTAATCCCACGCCCAGCTGTGGACAGAACCAGGCAGACACACGCGAACCGGACAATACCCACGCCAATCGACCGTGTGTATCCGGCCACGCCGTGCTGCCACACCCGTATACACTTCACGCCACGACGGACTGCAGGAACAGGCGTCAGCCACCTCGCGTGAACCGCGTATCAGACGCCAGGATCCGGCTTCGCCTGAGCAACACTGTACAGTCATCGCGCGGTTATCGACAACGTGAAAGTGCCTTTGATACGTAGGGACTTTATTCATAGGGGTTTTTTTCATACGTAGAAATGCACATGCTCATATAGGGGCTTATTAGAAATGAGGATACCATAACACAATTTGTCTATATACATATAAAATTTTGTCTTGCATTTTTCATCCCAAAAAACATTTTTCTTTCGGTGACTTTGTATTGACATTCGGGAGACAACATCCCACATTGCACCGACTTTGTTTAAATAAAAGAGTCGGATGACCCAATTGATTTGAAACGATAATTCACTGTGTTCAGTTTATTATTGCGGTCGTCTTCCGAGAAACCCTTTGACATACATATCGTACATTAATAGCACTCGCAGGGGGCTCACATATTGTAGGCACTCGGACATGTACACCACACAATCACACACACACACACACACACACACACACACACACACACACACACACACACACACACACAAGCCATGTCTATTAAAGTTATTTGTCTTGACCTTTCCTGTCACTTCCACAGTTTATGCTCAGTTTATGCTGTTTCACAGGTACGTGAATGAGAGCAAACGAATAAACACCATCAAAACCTTGCATCTTATGGCATTAATGTCATACTTGATATACATATTACGTCATGGTGCACCCTGGAGTATTTTTATTCACATCACTCTTTACAAGCATGGAGAGATGGAAACACACTGTATCCCTATTTAGTAGTTCAAATTCAGCTGACGGGCTTGTCATGATTACTGTATGGTTTCTGCTTTTGCAGTGAGCTCTCTGTGAATAGGGCTCAATTTGGATACGTAATCTACATGAGATGTTAACACATGTTGGCCTACTTGTACTTTATGTTATATGGGATGTGCTCACACAACATGTCAATGTACATAAATGAATTTCCATGCTGTCACCTGTTGTAGGGTTGTCTCCATTACATTATTACATGTCCACGGAACATAATTATTATATGTCCATGAATCAGACACTTGTTTGATGTACCCATGGAAGTGTTTAAAGCAGAGGCTGAAAAGCTATAGTCAATCATAAATTACATTGTAACTCGTTGAGGACGGGCTGATTTTACTACAACACATATTTCCCATAGACATATTGTCCAAGTATACTCGGGGGACTTGTCCTCAACAGGTTAATGAGAAGGCATATTCTACAACATTTCCATTTTGTAAAAATATTGACAAAAAAAAAGCTTTAAGATTCACAAGAAAGGGCAATTCACAATCTCCCACAAAAATCTTGTTTGAAAACAAACAATCAAACAAATAAAAAAGATCAGGAAGAGTGTTCTAATTTCTCATAGAAACTCAGGTGAGGGTCTAACCTCACATTTGACCCTGCCAACATGTTGATGCTATATTAAAGTGCATTTTTGTGGTTGAAGCAAACTTTGCAAAAATTGGAAGGTCATGCTAAATATGCCTACCAAGCATCTATCATGAAGAAATGACACACTTTCAATACAAGTTTATAAATCCTTTCTGAGCGTGTGCTCTAAATCTACCAGTTATACGGTACTTTCAATGTTGCATCAATCAAAGATTCATATTACTGTAAAAGGTAGAATAAAATGTGTCTCATCTTCAGCTGCATATTTACAATGCAGTGTAAAAGTCTACTGGATAATTGAGAAATGGTACTTAGATTGCGATAGTGGCTGTAATGCATATTGCATATTATTATCCATACAGAGGATTTTTAGAGCCCAAATATAAGTGTTATTTTGTCGACGCACCTCATAACCTCCGACCCACTTAGAAGGTTTGTTGTACTCGACCAATAATTTTGGCCGAGGCGACCAATATTTAAAATATTGGAGGGCAAGAGGGGATTCCCCAAAGTTTTTTTATAAACTGCACCGTGATTGGTTGAGATATACGAGATGACCTGAAATATGAAGTAAAAACGTCTGTGATTGGTCAATCATGAATTAACTAGAATATCGTTTCTTCTAAAATTCTGTGTTTATACAAACAAATTTCCTATATCAATTAGTTGAAATTGCTTTTCACACAATTTTTCAAAATATCACTTTCATAACAGGAAGTTAAATTTAGGTTTGATGAAAACAAGTTGCATTTTTTTTTTTTTTGTGCATGCAGGCGCAAGGCGACGATTGATCTGCAGCTCTGCATGCTCAGCGCTACTGCTAGATAGGGAGCTTTAGATTTTGACGCGCGGACGTTTGAGCCGACGCTTGCGCTGGACGTTCTCCTCTCCCTGCGTCGTGTGGAAAAGTAGCTTTAGATTACGCTGGGACGCAACATATAAAAAATAAAATCGCGCCCCCATATGATCAGTGCATGAAGAAGCTCTCTACGTCGCAAACTGTGCGGACGTGAAAATAGCCCAGTACGCATAGTAAACAACTCAGGCGACGCAAGCTAAAAATAGATTGACTTTACGCGCGCTACTGCGCAAGCTCAGAACATGTTTTTTTTCCTTTGAACGTCCGCGCGTCTAAAATCTAAAGCTCCCTAATATGTAGCCGGCCGCCGCCGCTGCGCTTGCATTTGCATGCGCGATATGCATATTACAGTTACTGTACATTTACGTACGTGTGTACAAGTACGTTATATACAGCACAGTAGGACTAGTTGTGGTAGTAGTACTGTAGCCTAATTCGATCTTTCACGATCTACGGTAGATGTGACGTGAATTGTTTCTCAGATCTCGGATACAAATACATCTAATTCTGGTCTAAATTAGCTAGATATCGGTCTAACAGTAACATGACGGCTACCTTGGATAATAGATCACTGTTTTATCAGAGACTGAAGTGGATTAACTTGCACTGAAGAGTGTACTGTACATGTACCATACCCCATGTCAGGATCACTACACAGTAGGAACAGCACTCGGAGTCGGAGACAGAAAGGGTAGGCCTAAGTGAAAACTTCCTTTGCTAAAATCCTCTGTAGGATAATAATGATGATATTGAATGTCCTATTTTCGATTAATACAAGGAAATATTGGACTCGCTAAGCAAAATATTGGACTCGTCTTCGACTCGTCCAATATTTGTGCATAGCTCGTCCAATATTTCCTTGTATTAATCTCAAGGCCATCCAATATCATATAAATATTTGTATTTTAATGCAAAGTATCATGTACTGTTTCTATCCTGAAATCATTATGCATGTTAAATGACTCTGTGATTTTCTTCTTTTAGTAAATCATACAATCCACTGGATAGGTGTTTCCTAAAATATTTTTGTCCCTAGCTGCATGAGATGACTCTGCAACTATGAAGAATCCATGATTAAATCTGTAGCAAATTCTGATTATTGGGAGTTGGTGTCTCTTAATATGGATGTCCAATATTTATTTCCACGACAAAAAAAAAAAGAAGGAAAAATAGCATGCTACTGTCCCTTTACACAAAGTTAATACAATGTATTTTGGTACATGTAGGTACCATGCATCTATTGCTTCCTGTTTACAGTCTATATGAGGTTAACTTTGCAGCTTCAATAATGTTCATGTTGCACTGGTGTAATGTTCTGGATACCCATTACTCATGAACATAATGACTGGTACAATTGTATAATGGCACCATAGTCAGCATAAACACAGCAATTCATCCTCAGCACAAGGTATTTGTGCCTTTATGTACAGGCCAAAAGCTCCGTTGAATAAACACCATCGAGACTGAAGTGTGTACAGTTATCTCTGTAATTGCTCACACATCTCTTTGTTTTGTGATATTTCATTTCTGTTGAAAAGGAGAGAGGGGAAAAAAACGTGCTTGTGTGTTTATGTAATAGCTTCCACACACTTTGGTTATTTGCTGTTATTTTTATGTTTGTTCCTTTGCTAGCTTCCTTCTCATTTCGCTTTTATGCTAGAGTGGTTATTCGTGGAGTATAATACAATAGCGAAACAGATTATTCAAATGTAAATTTATGAAGAACAATCGAGGGGTCATCTCAGACTGTCAAATATCTGTCCATAAAAACCCTCTAATCCCTAAAAAAAAAAAGAAAATGCATTATAAAAAACACACTCCAAATGACAGAAATATGAATATAAAGAAGAACTGAACCTAGAAAGACAGAAGGAGGGAATATGGTGAAAAGGAGATTGTTCTGTGCACAGGTAAGCCTTTGATACCATTGTTGATAGGTGTTGACAGACGAGGTGTGGGGATTCAAAGGTCAGTCATTAGAACAAAGATGGAGGGCATTGCATCCAGACTTTGCCATCATTTCTATTTCATCACATCATCACAGGAATTTTGGCATTAAAAAAAAAAAGAAGCAAACATCATGATGCATCACAGAAATTTTCTTTTAAAAAGATTTAGACTAATGGTATGTTTACTCTAGCACTCTGATAAACTGCCATATATTTAACCCTTGTACTATTTAATAAGCACTGCCTTTTAACAGTACACCTGCTATTGTGTGTAGTGTGTGTGCATATCATACTGTGTATCATTACAACTGTTCATACTGTGTATCAATACAACTGTTAGATGATTATATTAGTAACGAAATCAGTAGCTTTTACGTCAAAACACTTGCACACACAGCCTCAGATGTTAACTCCAGTGCTTATAAAACAAGCAAACAAACAAACAAACAACTTTATCTCACATTTTAGTGCATTGTAGAAGTGAGCTGTAATAAGCAAATTCAAGGAGCTCATTGTAAGATTAAAGGCTAACAAAGTTTGGTATATACGACCAACACATGTTGGCCACTAAAGTGTCTCAAATAACTTTGGACCACTCAGTTCATGTGACTGTAAATGACTTTGAGGGCTTTTGAGATAGTGAAGAATCATAAACAATTTTTCAAATTCCCTGAAAATAAATCATCCTTACACAATATTTTCAGTGATTCTACTTGAAAAACAACAACAACAACAACAACAACACAAAGCTTGAATACACACAAGTAAACAAAACAGTGAACACACTTTAATTTTCATCCAGGAGAGTACATTCTCAATTATCATGATCCATTGCACAGTCAGATATCATTGTTCTATTGTATATTTTGCAAATTGTATTATGATTGAGCAATCTAACTGCCTCAAGGCAGTAAAGTTACTTCTCCCAGTCAAAATGGGATTGTATGGAGTAACAAATCAATCCATTGGAAGAATTAGCTTCTTCTTGAGTCCCAACCATACGTTCAGACTTGAAATACCAGGGGGAGCCATTGTCAAGTGTACAATACATGATTACTGCATGGTGCCCACTTGCCAAAGGCACTTGCCAGACGTACTGTGCACTACTCACAAGAAAGAAAGCAATTGCCTTTTCAAAGTATTTGGTCCTTGCCAAATTGATCAACATGATGAGTGGGAGAAATCTACATTTTCTAATACACTGAAGTGCCCCAATGAATTCTGCTTTGATGTCCAAAAAAAAAAAAAAAAAAATCTTTAATAGGGAAGGCACATTTTTTTTCTTTTGTTTACATCTGGAGTGACACACAATATAGCCCTTCACTATAATGTCCCTTTTGTCCATATTTTTTGTCCATAAAGCTACAAGTATGAATCCTTCTGTTCTGATGTACAACTGCAGATAAAAGTCCCAAAAGAAACCCAACAAAGTATTATGAACTATTTAATGGTTTATTCCCCTACTCACCCTTAGTCAGATAATCTTGTCAATCAAGAAAATCAAATAATAAGCCCTGATATGACTATGTTATTCTCATGTTTCAGAATCATTAACAATGCGATATAGAAAAATGAAAAAAGAAATTACTAATATAAAAGTAATGATAATAACAACAACACAACAACAATAATAATAATGATAATAATAATAATGCTAATAATAATAGTAATTATTGTTATTGTCATTATTATTATTATTATTATTTAATATTATTATTATTAATTATCATTTTATTATTAGTAGTAGCAGCAGTAGTAGTAGTATTCATCATTTCATTACTATTTAACATGTTATCCTATCATTACTATACGTATTCAGTTGGCAATACAAATGCAATAATCACAGCATGCTATACATAAATTTGTGCATGCAATATGTTCAAGCTATCAAAGCCGTCAAAAGTTCAATATTTATCTTTTTTTGGGGGGTACAATGAAAGTGGAAGGGAAGACATGGCTTACGCTTTAAATATTAGTACCAGTATACAAGCATACAACACTGTGTAACTGTGTACAATGTTTGCGTCATACCAAAGTCAATGCCAATCTTAATTGTGTGATCACCGTGCAGACTCCAGCCTTCAGATAATTGGATTATCGGCAAACTGAGCAACCAATGGATGAAATATCTTGCATGTAGAAACATGTCTGTATGACTCACATAGAAGACCCTTAAAGCATTCAGTAGCCCAGTCAGGTACATACAACTGTATCATGATTTCTGTATAAATTGACATAGATCTTTATATTGTCCTAGTAAGGATTTATAGCACAGGAATTAGCAGAAGTGATGAAGAAATACCTTTTATTCATTTTCATTGCCTTATCAAAAAATTTAATCTTTCACATTTCTGGTTCACTAACAATCAAGTAGTCACTCAAACATAATATGTACATTACATAGAGATATACACAATGTAATACACAGACAAACGTATTTACATTGTACCTGCAAAGATGTACATCTTCAGGAGATGGAGATCTTTAACTTACATATGATGTATCTTCTTCTTTTTTTCAAGAGGTAGCCCCGTAATACTTTGTTGGGATACATGTTTGCATGATCTGCAACTTGGATCTTATTTACATGTAAGTAACCATATTTTGTTCACAGGAGTCACAGAAAGTTAGGGTAGGGGAAGGATTAAATTTGGGGTACAGGTGCACTCACATGGTCCTGCTAGGTATTGAAGGTCTGTTCCATACCAAACTACACATTGTATGTGTACAAGATGTACAATAGCAAAGTTTTGGCAAGTTGTACAATGTTGAAGTCAGGGCACTGAGTACAGACAACTATATTGTAAGAGCCACAGTCAGAATATCGGACATGTCTCAGAGTGAATATACTTCCTTACGCCCCCCCCCCCCCTTCCACTCAGCATTTTTTATGGATTAAATGCAAACTGAAGGGATGGGCCCCCATATTGGCTCTACTGACTGACAACAGGTTTTACAGATTAAACCTTGTTTCATCCCTTTCTTCAAGTTTGCATAATCTACAGGCACTTCCCTTTGCTATGAACACACCCACAAACCCCTTATAGAGGCCCACTGAAGCAACTCAAAAGATTCAGCTTTCATTTCAGAATCAATATTTACCAGAGCGATGGGGGCAGAGAAACGATCTAGGGTAAAATGCAGTAAAATGGCTGGGCATTTAGAGCCTCAAGTGTCTGAGTTTGGCAAACATGGTACAAATCCACTGTTTAGGTTTCCCTTCAAAGTGTGTACAGATTGGCATTCTTTGCGGATAAAAGTGTAAAGGGAAAGTCAACACTGATTGCGGACAATATCAACACAAACTACATTGTAGTCTGCTTTGGTTCCAACCCCCTTCATTGCCTGGGTTAGCTAGGATTCACAGAATGTGTACTCACATGATGAACACCACACATATATATACACATACTTTTTTTCCTCTTCTTTTTTTTTAATACTGGTAATTTTTATTCGATTTCTATGATAATACATGTACATAACAAAACATTCATCTTGAATGTATGCAAACAATTAATACAATCATCAATAATAAATCAAACCCAAAACATAAATATACACACACAGACTTGTTGCACATTGTCAACACTTCCTCTTGTCTCTTACACACACACACACACACACACACACACACACACACAAGGATTTTGATTTGATTTAATTTGATTTTCACTTTCAGTGGAAATGATTTGTTTTCATTCAAATTAGTGAAATTCTTCCGTCGAGATGTTTTTCCATTGCAACTGATTGACAAATTGCCCTCCATAACATCGACGTAAATAAGCACTGAATTGATCAGTGTTTTAGTAGTAGCCATGATAAAAAACCATGGGCGTACATACTCGAGCAGGATTCGAACCTACGACCTCCTGATCACCGGACAGACGTCATCTCCACTAGACCACCGAGCTTTCGCCCGACAGCAAGTGTTGGTTCTAATCCTTATAGCATGCCGCTGGTACTGCTTTTATTATTCAAATTAGTGAAATTCTTCAGTCGAGATGTTTTTTCATTGCAACTGATTGAAAAATTGCTCTGTACATCGATGTAAATAAGCACTGAATTGATCAGTGTTTTATAGTAGTAGCCATGATAAAAAATCATGGGCGTACATACTCCAGCAGGATTCAAACCTACGACCTCCTGATCAGCGCACTGGCATCATCTCCACTAGACCACTGAGCTTTCGCCCGACAGCAATCCTTATAGCATGCAGAACCAAAACTTGCTGTCGGGCGAAAGCTTGGTGGTCTAGTGGAGATGACGCCTGTCCAGTGATCAGGAGATCGTAGGTTCGAATCCTGCTCGAGTATGTACGCCCATGATTTTTTATCATGGCTACTACTAAAACACTGATCAATTAAGTGCTTATTCACGTCGATGTAGGGCAATTTGTCAATCAGTTGCAATGATTTGTTTTCCTTTTGACATTGTATTTATATCTGACACAAACATTGTACTGTACAATGAATGTTATGCACAATGCAATTTAAATGTGTGTTCTGTCGTCTGACTTCTTTCCTGACACAGTCAATTAGTTTCTCATCATTCATACTTCATAAACCATTTTACATAAAACATTGCTACAGAGCATACATCCCTTCCACTCCCCAACATACACACTTGAGGGGAAAAATAAAAACAACTAGGTTCATTGAGCAAAGGCAAAATAACAAATAAGCAATGATAATTCATGCAACATGGCATCTATCAGATGAGCTGTCTGGTTGATTCTTTTCATGTTTTATAATAGACCGGGTAATGCTACACTTGTTACATTTTAATCATGATAAAAGAGTATTTCTAACATGCCCTTTCAACCTGTTAAACAAAGAAGTAAAAGTCTTCGTAGAAACTAACATAAAGAGCACTGTATATTTTGTGTATGTTAAGTTAAGAGTGCTTTATGTGATGCTAGAGGTGTATGACAAAAAAAAAAAAAAAATGAAATTAAAGGTTTCCCTTCGACATGCTCAAAAGAAGCCACATTCACGTAGAAAATTGACTTTACAATATTTAGTAAAGAACAAGACCGTAAAAATTCATAACAGCTTTTCAAATTTAGAAAAGTCTCATTCATGCTCCCATTTGTTCATACCTGTTAATAGTCTGAAGAATGTTTGTTTCAATTCACACTATTTTTATCTTCCACCAATACTGCTGTCACTGTACTTTTGAACAACCCACATTTTAGACAGTAGTCTCACTCTGCAAGCCATTCAATTCAAGGCAGCACTTCTCACCCAATTCAAAATGCTTCTGAAACCACACTATTGTAAATTTCTTTGACTTTTATTGCAGGCAAAGCATAAGGTTCATGATTTGGACTTTGATAATGTAGAGTTTCTAAAGCTCATTGTAAATTAGTAGTACCCAGTAATAATGACTGTCTTTGTTGCAGTCCACATTGCATTTCACAAATTATAGAGTAACCACTCGGCTTGCATCACACAATATGTCTCATTTGTCAGGCAATAGATAGAACAATTACAGATCCCTCGAATTCGACAGAGAACAACTGTGGCACACGTATCCCGTTAAACAAGCTCATTGTATGGGATCTTCTAGACCCTTTGTAACAGAGCAGCAGTGACATCACTTCTCTCCTTCAACTTTGCCAGCTCAATCTCATCCAATAAAATCAAAGTGCTTTTGTTTCTGGGTTTGATGCACTCTCAGAATACTAGCTACTTGCTCTACTTATTTTACATCCACCAAGGATGTCCTTACTACCATCAATACAAGAAATGACTTGCTTGTCCACAAGTGGCTTTACAAAATTGTACATTATGCACCTGAAAATCAGGTTTATCAAAGTGATATGTGTATTAAACATACTCTTTAGATCTGAGAGTACCTTGCCATAAACACTATTTCTTTACAGTGAGAATAAAGAATAAAGTGCAGTTGATGTCTTCTCTACTATACATTGCTCATTAAAAACCTGTACAGCAACCTGCAAGACTCTAGTTTCAACATACACTATGAAGAAACCATTCCATAATTTGTTGTATACAGTAGCTTCGCAGATTGGCACTCAAGCTGGACCACTTTCTTCACTGATTGGCACAGATGCCTGGAAACTTAATTGTCAGTGAATAGAGATTACCTCATTCCCCTAATCTCTCTTTTGTCATAGGGTGTGTTAATCAACCTTTTTTCTTTTTTTCTTTTTTTCTGGCAGAAACAGGTTTTCCAAATGACTTTCAGGGATCTTTTTAGAGATGATAAACGCAAAGTTGTTTTGATTATGGGGTTCGGAAAGTCTTTTTTGAAAACCACAATTTGTGCTTTCCGAAACAGATTTCTGGAAGAAATGTGTTTCTAGAAGCGAGATAAACACAAATCTGTTTTGAAACACGCTGTATGCGCACGCTGTATAAAGACCCCTTCTCCCGCAGGTCAAACAGTGCAATGCAGCTGCCCTGTGACAAGGCCAGTTTTCATGTTGCCGATGAGTTGATAAACACAACTTATTTTGGAAGGCCTTTGCAAAGGGCTTTGGAAATAACTTTTGATAGTGGGTATGAAAAACTGTTCCAAACTGGGAAAAGATGATAAATGCAGCCATACATGGCCTCCCTGTTAGACTGAGGCACATTGCCACACTGGAGTGGACTTGCTAACATTACACAGTAGAAGTCATCTTTGGAGGGATGAACTGCATGCTGAGTACCTGGGCATATTATAATGAGGGTTAAGAAAGCTTGAAAAATGTTTTATTCATATCATGGCCAAGTTTGACAGCATTTTGCCATTGAGCATCAAAATCAATACTACTGGTACATGTACATTGCTCAACAAATTACTACCATGAGGACATATTTGGTAAAGATTGTGAAATTTAAGTAAAGGTTCAAGAAACCTTTTTAACTCACCTTCCCGTCACTGGCACACAATACTTTCATCACATTGCTGTCTGACGACACAATGCGGCCTGGCACTGGATACTCCAGCCCACCGTCAAACCAGACCAGGGACCCCTGTGCATGAGAATCGGTATGAAACCATATTTGACACTCGGGAAATTTATCACCATCAGTAACTGTTTAATAGAAACCTGGCATGAATCAATGGGTGCTTCAGTGGCTAGAGTCACCTCTAAGGTCCTTAATTCTTTTGCATGCAACATCAAGGAAATGTCCCACATGAGCTGAGTTAAGATGGGATTGCACAGACATCAACAAATTATTAAGCACTTTATAGACACCTACATTTGAAGTACTGTCAATACAATCATGCTTGTAAATATACATTTGTAATATCTCACATTCTCATAGTATACAGAAATCTTTTCTACGAGTCATAACCAAGTGGTTTCTGGTATTCTGTAGTTCCCTTTGATAATTGCATGCAAGTGGCTTCTGGGTAGATAATGTAAAAATAAAAGAGTAAAATAACAGCCAGCTTTCAACACTGTTCAATTAATAGTCTGATGTGTTTAAATGGTGAGAGAAAACACTGTTCAACACAAATGATACAGAATGACTTATTTTCTGTGTGCTTAATCCCAAGCTTCTGCAAAATCCCTTGAAAAATCAAAATCTTATGGATCTGTTTTGACAAGCATAAGGACTAGATCGTCCCCAAGTATCGCTGGACAAACATACTGTATGAAAGGACAAAAAGTGACATACACTGTTGCACTTGGTATCTAAAGAGTTTGATGGGGGCTAATGGATCACACACTTGAAATTCCTATTGATCTTTGGAAGACAACTAAAGAGCGCTGAAGCAATACAAAACCGCTCTGAAGGTTTTGTTTTCTCTTGCACAATGGTTTCTTTCACATGCTCCCCCCACCCACAACTGAGGAAATTAGCTCAACCAGGACTAATTTCTTTTTAATTTTTTGAACAGCAAAAAATGTTACCATGGCAATGCACTGTTCAAAAGTGAATAAATGTATTGCTCACTGTTAGTCATATGTCCCACATCTCAAGTCAAGTGCTCAAAAACTGAGTGAGCAAGATAAATAAACTGACAATTTGTATGGTTTTCATTAAAAATTGTGTGTTATCATGGCAACACAATGTTGGACATTAAGAAAAAATGAAGTTTGCACAATAGCCGTTACATGTGCAATTTCAAGCCAAATGATAAAAGGCTGAGGGGCTTAGTTGAATTCACAATACTAGTGTATCATTTTCATTCAAAATATATTGTTACCATGGCAACACATTTTCAACACTGACAAAAGGTTTTTTGCACATCTACGTAATGTAGAGGTAACATATGCCAAATTTGAAGCCAAAATACTATAACACAGAGTTAGGAGAATCAAAATGTTTGCATGATTTTCATTCAAAATGCACTGTTACCATGGCAACACATTGTTTCACAATGATGAAATACGAAGTTTGCATATCTCTGTACTATAGTGGTTGCATGTGCCAAATTTCAAGCCAAATGCTCAAAGACTGAGGGAGTTACCTGAATCCACAATATTTTTGTATGATTTTCATTCAAAATATGCTGTTACCATGGAAACACATTGATCAACATTAACAAATGGTTAAGTTTGAACATCTACGTACTATAGTGGTCACATGTGTCAAATATCAGGCTAAATGCTCAAAGACTGAGGTAATTACCTGAATCCACAATATTTTTGTACACATTTTAGTGAAAAGATGCTGTTACCATGGCAACGCATTGTTCACCACTGACGAAAGATTAAGTTTGCACATCTATATGCTATAGTGGTCACATGTGCCAAATTTCAAGCCAAATGCTCAAAGACTGAGGGAGTTACCTGAATCCACAATATTTTTGTATGATTTTCATTGAAAATATGCTGTTACCATGGAAACGCATTGATCAACATTAACAAATGGTTAAGTTTGAACATCTACGTACTATAGTGGTCACATGTGCCAAATTTCAAGCTATATGCTCAAAGACTGCTTCAAGGTAGTTACCTGAATCCACAATATTTTTGTATGCATTTTAGTGAAAAGATGCTGTTACCATGGCAACACATTGTTCACCATTGACGAAAGATCAAGTTTACACATCTATACACTACAGTGGTCACATGTGCCAAATTTCAAGCCAAATGATTAAAGACTGGGGGAGTTAACTGAATCCACAATATTTTTGTATGATTTTCATTCAAAATATGCCGTTACCATGGCAACACACTGATCACCACTGACGAAAGATTAAGTTTACACATCTACGTACCACAGTGGTTATGTGTGCCAAATTTCAAGCTAAATGCTCACAGACTACGGGAGCTAGCCGAATCCACAATATTTCTGTAAGCTTTTCGGTAAAAAAAACTCGTTACCATGGCAACGCATTGTTCATCACTGACGAATGATTAAGTTTACACATCCATATACTATAGTGGTCACATGTGCCAAATTTCAAGCCAAATGCTCAAAGATTGAGGGAGTTATCTGAATCCACAATATTTTCATTTGATTTTCATTCAAACTATGCCGTTACCATGGCAACACATTGATCACCAATGACGAAAGAGTAAGTACGCACATCTACGTACCACAGTGGTCACATGTGCCAATTTTCGAGCCATATGCTTAAAAACTGAAGGAGTGAGATTTATCTACACATTTTTGAATGATTGGTTAAAAAAAAAAAACTGCCGTTGCCATGGTAACAGATTTTTTAACGCACACACCAAAGATGTTTTGGCACAACTATATAGTACATTGATCACATATCCCAAATTCAAACTGAATTGTCACAAAACTGAGAGAGTAGTACGATCCACAACATTTTGTAAGATTTTTATGAAAATCTGCCGTTGCCATGGCAACGCAGTATGAAATACTAATGAAAAAGGTGTCTTGCACATCGGCCTGTGGTAGCAGTCACACATGCCAAATTTGAAATTAATTGCTCAAAAAATGAGAAAGTTGTTCGACTCACAAGATTTTAGGAAAATTTGCCGTTGCCATGGCAACGCATTATGCGATATTAGCGAAAAAGGTGTCTTGCACATCTACCTTTGATAGCGGTCACACATGCCAAATTTGGGGTCAATTGCTCAAAAAAATGAGAGAGGAGTTCGATCCACAAAATTTTGCAAGATTTCTTTAAAATTTGCCGTTGCCATGGCAACCCATTGTGCAATAGTAACGAAAAAGGTGTTTTGCACATCTTCCTTAGATAGCGGTCACACATGCTAAATTTGGGGTAAATTGGTTAAAAAATGAGAGAGTAGTTCGATCCACAAGTTTTTATGAAAATATGCCGTTGCCATGGCAACGCATTACACGATACTAACGAAAAAGGTGTCTTGCACATCTACCTTCGATAGTGGTCACACATGCCAAATTTGGGGTCAATTGCTCAAAAAATGAGAGAGGAGTTCGATCCACAAGATTTTGCAACGGACCGACCGCCCGACCGCCCGACCGCCCGCCCGACCGACCGACCGACCGACCGACCGACCGACCGACCGACCGGCCACCCGACCTCAGAGTGATTCCTATATACCCCCCCTACACACTATGTGTGGGTGGGGGTATAACTACACGTAGTATCGGTACCCAATTATCTGCATTGATCTTTGCACTTCAAAGTAACTTTACTATGAAAACATGTAATCAAATCCATTAATTGCTCATTGTACAACTTGTCACAGATTCATATCTGTGGTTAATCATTAATAAACTGAAACATGACATCCAATCAAAATCATGTGAATCCTCTTTTGATATGACATTATGCACATTAAGTTGAAATAAGATCCCATTACTCAGCATCTTACTTCAGCATCCAAGAGTCTAGATGCATGATTATGGCAGCAACTATAAAATGCTGCTACTCTTACAACTTTGTCCTATACAAGTTTGCATTAAGTTCCATAAGTACTCAAAATTAGTTTTGAACTGCTCAGTAATTAACTTGAGAAGTTCCATCTGAAGGCTTTTTCCTGATTAGGGGGCATAACGCATTGTTATCATGGCAACACACTTTTGCTACTCTTGAAAATTTGTCCAGCACAATCTTATATCACAGTTACATGCCATTAATTAGAGCAGGGAGGTGAGCCATATCCTACAGCAGCCTCGAAGAGCCTCATCTACTTTACGCTACAGGTTTTGAAAAGTGGAGATTTTTCCTTATCCAGAAGTATAATCACTGATGGTCATCTCCAGCTATGAACTAACCACCCATCATGACTGGACTGCCACTGATAAATGCTGCACAACTTGCACACTTTCGCACTCTATCATGCTTGCAATTATGTAAGAAATTCAAAAGCCTGCATCGTTTATTGTAGTAGGGGAACTCAGTACCATGAAAACGGAGCCCGCAGTCTGAGCCCACCTATGAGTGGGCGACCTGAGCAGTATAAACAGACAAGAGACCACTTTTTTTTAGCAGGCTTTTAAACCTGCTCGAGGAGGCTCCAAATTTCACCAGCAGTATAAAGGGGGTATAAGCAGCAACTTGGCCTATCCCTTCTGATTTTATATAAGAAAAATCAGGATGATGGACACAGGGCTTGGCAGTTTGTATTCTGACGCTCCCCTGCCAATGTTTGTGGCCAGCTAACAACTCTCATTTTGAGCTCTGACCAATTGACGGAATCAGGCACGCACAACTTGCTTACCAAGTGAACTTTGGCAACCACAAATACTTTTACCCTTGGAGGCATGAGAAAACACTCCCCATGTATGGAAAAGCCATTGTTTTGACACACAAACTGTGCATTGTGACAGTGCACTTGGAGAAATTGTGAATGTACATTATGCAATACTGCAGTCAAGAAAATACCTTTTTCACTGAGGTAACATTCTCCACTTCCAGAATATTTTTTTTTGTTTGTTTCAAACTTCTTTTGAGAATCACACATTTTCATATTTTGGACATGGCTGAAATTCCCTGAAGGAAGATTAACTTTTGAACATGTCGAAAATGATAACCTGTGTGTGAATGCATGGTGTTAGTGTGGGTGTATGAGTGAGAGTGAGTGCACGACACGTGTGTGGCTGGTTTCACTAGTATTTTTTTTTTTAGTAAATTGACCAATATCAACATAAGGCAGCTATATTGTCTATTCTTCTAAATATCTCCTATAAGGTACATGGCTATTCGTGGAGGAAGACAAAACAAAGACAATTAGACTAAAGGGATTAAATATTTACATTGTTTGATAACATCTCCAGTTTGAAAATCTGGTGAGATGAGCAGTAAAATATGGCCCTATTACAGATTAAAATGACCTCTACATGCTTTAAAGAGTAAATATTTGTGACTGACTAGATTTACTGTTGTTTGCAAGTTGGCATGGTGATGTCAATGAGGAAGCGAGGTTTGCAGTAACACCAATTGTGTGTCAGTCCATGAACGAATTGTTTTTTATAGAAAGAAGAACTGATAAAGAGGAGAAGGAAGAAGGGAAGTAATACAGGGAGAGTGTAAGGAAGACAAATACTGATAGCACATGTAGAAGGGAAGTGATGAACTAGATGGTGAGGTTGCACTGAAAGAGACAGGATAGGAGACAGGGACAGTTGGACGGAAGAATATAGTGAGAAGAGTTGCGAAGTTGGTGGGGGAGAAAGATAAATCAGAGAGGAGGAAGGAGAGGGGAGCAGAAGGCTGGAATATCATGGAGACATTAGAGAGAGAAGTGATGAGATGGACTCCTGGCCTGTAGCAAACAGCTGAGGGAAAGGAAAAATTGCAATTAAAGTGTAGTCCTGAAAAGACTCCTGTGGAAGAAGGAATGTGGGAGGGAAGGCAATAATTTTAAGTGTAGTCCTGAAAAGGGAGAGAAGAAATGAGAAGTCCATCCCAGCAAACAACGATAAAATGGTGATAAGTGGTCTTTCAAAGGATGGTTGGGTTGTGATAAATGTAGGAAATTATAAAAAAAGGAAGAAAAAAAAAGAAGTATGTCAAAGAAAAGTTATGACTGTACGATAAGGGAAAGAAGTCATGGAATATGAGCTGTTGGGTAATTCTTCAAGGAGAGAGTTGTGAAAATAACTATGCAAAACTCTTCATCAGGACACTGTAAGTACTTGACATTGCAGGCTGACTGGGTTGTCCTTTGTTCAAAGACTATCTCCTCTGCATACAAGTGTATAAAGGATACCAAGTCAAGCTGGTGTCATCAAGTATCTTTAATAGAGCATCTTAATCATCATTTGTACTATAAAAATCTCCAGAGCTTTTGCAGAGTCGTTTTTCTGACCCTCTCTAGGAAGAGTTACCAAGCAGCCTATTTGAAGGACTTCTTTTCCTCATCATACAGTCTAACTTCTCTCCAAGTTCACACCTCTTTTTTGTTTTCTTCTTCTTCTTCCTAATTTCCCACTTTTGTCACAACCTATTGTATGTAGAACTTTTTAAGCCCACATCACTACTTTATAGATGTTTGCTGGAACTAGTTCCACATTTCCTAACATCTTAGGAGTTCACTTTCAGTTATTGCTTTATATCCCAGTAAATGATTTCAGATATTAGACATTGCTTAGGAGCACAAGTGACATTTGTGCATAGACAGGGATTGATAAAAGAAATGACAGCAAAAACAAAAGAAAATCCTTTTTTATGTTTGACCATGGTCGTAGTGTACTGTTTCGTTTATTGTTTTTTTCCATTTGAAAGGCACATACAAGCAAACCACCAAAGTTTGACAACATTTTTAAGTTGAGCTACCACAATGTTGCACAGTATCACTGACATGCCAGACATAAATGTACAATGGACTTTGGTGATGGAATGGCGGTTTGATAGAGATGAAAACAGATCGGTATAGTGCACTCGTTATTGTACTGTGTCCTTCCTGATTAAGGCACAAAAACCCTAGTGTGCAGGTGCAGTTTAGAAACTGGATCTTCTGAAATGAAGTAGCTCTTACACTATTTTTTTCCCCAGCTGATTTTTGGATCAACACACAATTGCATTTATTTCTGATGGAGGATGTGGTAAGCTCTGGATACAATGAAAACATCAGTGGATACATGTAGCTACACTTGTAATTTGTATAAGTCTTATAACAATGAGACTTGTCAACGAATAGACTGCTTGTCTATAAAGGAATTTTAGGGTCCAGAGACCACAGATTCATATCAGCTTACAGGTGGTTCTGTCTACATTTAATATATTGGGTTGATTATAAGCTTAAAAGCAATGTAAACAGAAAGTACAGCAGTGCAGTGTCGACTACACGCTATCATATCCTGGTCAAAGGACACAATTATACAAGAGATCAGAGGGGGGAAACCCAGAAAGATTGTCCTGTACCCATAGACAGTCTTAAGTGTAGATTACCCATCTGACCTCTGACACAGAATGGAGTGGGGGGAAAATCAAAGGACCCATTGTTGTAGACAAGGAATGATATCATACTGTATTAACTGTAGCCAAATATATAAAACAGTAAGTACCTTAACAAACAAATGGAGTACTGAAGAAGAACAAGAAATCAAACATGGAGGATCACTGTACAGCTCATGAACGTATTTCAATAGGCATTGAATTTTGCAGAGAGATGGTTTGAGATGCTCATATCCCTTTCAAGTAAACATTTTCCTAAGAGCAAAGTAATGAAGGCATTCTTGAGTAGATTAATATTAATACATGGATGTGTTCAATTTTCACATTACTATAGTGTATCACATATATAAATTTGAATTAAATACTGTCCACATTATTTTGACCAAAAAAAAAACAACAATAGACTTGTTTAAATCAACTTCAAAGCATGTTATACCAATTTCGCAGTACAATGCACATGTACAGTACATGATTTTTTAACCGACAAATCTTCACTGCTTTGTCAGATAATCGTAAATGAGATTGGAATGTGTACTGATGGATTTTTTTTTTTTGGGGGGGGGGGGGGTGGGGGGTTGTGGGGGTTGTTGTTTCTCATCTCATACTGAGCAAAGAAACCATCATAATGTATCATCCATTCCTTAACCTTCTATGATAATGACAAAGATTACACAAATGTACTACTTCTCAGCTTGGACAAAAAATAACAACTTTGTAGTCAGATGAATGCAGTGGGCAAAAACAAAAAAGTGAAATATTAAGCAGCCTTCTTTACCATGTCTGCCATCGGCTGCCATCATGATTGCGACTTTATAATGTACAGTTTGTGTACACCCATGATGGCAGAAATAGAATCAAATTGTACATCAATTTGTGTTTGATACATGAAGTGGTAAGAATATCAGCATTACACACTTGATTGTACAGCACTATCGGACAAACATGCATCTAGGCAAGTTGACAGAAAAAAAAAAATCAAATAAGTAACAAAAGATGTATTTGATTATAAATGCAAGCATCTAAACCGATAAAAAATACTCATAATCTAAAATGTCAGGATATTGTTGACAACTTTGGCATTGTGTTTTATATCCCCATTGATAAGAAATGTTTTCATAGGTAAAAAGGAATATGCATTTATTTTTGCATTAACTGTCACTAAAGTATTTACTAAGCTTTGTTTTGTTTCAAATGCAGTCCCTACACAATATACAAGTAGGGTTTTCAATGGCTTTCATCTGTTAATGGTATTACAACAAGTAGCTTCCTTACCAGCTCCATGGTGGCTGCTCACTGAGGAACGCTGCAGGAAGGATTCCAATTTGTCCTCTCCTGGGGAACTGAATTCTCTTTCCAGTAGAAAACTTCTCACTCCATCATTTAAAGGTTGGACCGCTTTTTCAGCCGAGGCAAGACACTGACAACAAATCCAATTGTATTCACTGCAGGGTATCTATTTAGAAAAGAAAGAGAGATATTTTATGCAAAAGTTTAACCAGTGCCAACAGGAATCTAAAGTAAGAATGTTGTAGGGAATGAATTGATAAATCAATAAAACCTGATACTTTCCATGTCAATATAAACAGTTGTCATATTTTGTCCTTACTAGTTTTATCTAAAATAATCCCAATATTGATTTTGGGTATGATATACCCCATTGGTCAATCTTGGTATATAAAACAGGACAACTTTTTCACAGTTTGATATAACATTGACTCTATCAAAGAAAAAGCTCATGCTTACATGTAATTCTGAATTCAAGCAAATGACAGTTTGCAGATTTGTGCTTCGTTGATGCTATTCTTCTGGTGCTTCAGAGAACCTTCCATGTTACATGTATCTATGTACTTAGTTGTTACCTTACTCTAGGTAGGTTTTAGAAGGGAAAGAAAAATGTCTGATTCCTGATGAACACACACTAGTCATTGAGGACAGCATAAGTTGTCACTTGTCAACTCCACTACTTTCTCCTCTAGTGGGGGGGGGGGGGGGGGGGGAGCTAGGTTCGTAATTGATACCACAAACTTAATACACTGTCCTGGGCCTAGGAATGTCTGTTGTCGACCAACATTTATGTCTGGGCATGACTATTTCACTTCCACTGGAAGTTGTGCAGGTATTTGCATCAGTGAATACATCCAACAAATGATCAGTGTTAATTCTGCGGTGCCTCTTGCAAAAGGGATGAAGTGCTATCCACACACTGCTATTTATTCAAGCCTCACCCTGCCTGTGTAAATTCATCACACTCATGGACCATTACAAAAAAAGAAAATGAAGCATGCTGCTCCTCTTCCTGCCCCTCCTTTGTCATTTGTGTACACCCATTGGGTATACACATTGTGTTAAAAGACACAAATCATGGGTACAAAAAGAACTCAACAAACAACAAAAAGCATAGATTGTGACTCTAGAATAACAGCAGAATAGAATTAATACTACTCAGTAAGGAGAAAGACTTGATTTGTACCAGCACTCACAATAACTGCATAATTTCCATAAACTACTAAAAAAAACCACACACACCATGTAAGTTGCATCAATCATTTGTATTTCGGTGTACCTCTCTCACAATAACATGTCCCACTATTAAAGTAAACAAACTTTGCATCATTAAGAAAAGGAAATGAAGAAAAGGTACTCTTTATTCATATCCAGGCAGCATAACTTTTTTCTTTATTAAAGTGAAAACAGAGTTCTGGTAAGGGTTTGAGAACCTATAGTCTTGCACCATTTCATATAATTAAAATATATTGAAAAGGTCTACCAAGAAACTTGCCTGGCTGATGCAATTTGCCTGGATGATGACTTGTTTTGGAGTATTTTGAGATGAAAAGTGTAGAAAAATAAAAGTCGGTATACTGACTTTAATTCCAGAAGAATCCAGGCTAACTCGGTCTCAGGGAAAACTTGGCCTTATTTCAGACAATTTACATTCAGTTCGTGAACGCCATATTTTCTACATAGGCGCATGCCCATTTTCTCTCTCTCTCTTCTTTTGTTCTTTAAAACAACAACAACATGTTCATTTTGTATGCACTCCAATATAGAGGTTCTTTGATGCGTGCGTTGTATCAACTCGGCCTAAACTGCAACCAGTCAGAACACAAAGTGCTCCCATAGTACAACACTGTACAATCCAGAGGGACAACTCGGCCCCGCCATCAAAGCGAGGCTGACTTGTCCCAGAGTTCGAGTTAGCCTGACCCTGATTGGGTAAGTTCTGAGATTGTGACTGCGGCGAACCTTTTTGGTTACCATAATATTTTCCATTTTTGTCATTACCCAATGAATATCTTATTACACTATTATTCCACACATTTCTTTAGGCATACGCATGGAGCTACAAACTAACGCAGCTCCATGGCATATGTTTACATTTTGCAGCGAAATTTGACAGCTCTGCAGGCGTACCACAACTATGTTTTACCTTTAAAGGACAAGTTCACCTTCATAAACATAAGGATTGAGAGAATGTAGCAATATTAATAGAACACATCATTGAAAGTTTGAGGAAAATCAGACAAACCGTTCAAAAGTTATGAATTTTTGAAGTTTTTGTGCAGTACCCACTGGATGAGAAGACTACTGCAGTGTATGAATAACTTAGATGTCACATGCGTACAACAATATAAGGAAAATATAAAGAGAATTTCACAAAATTCCATCTTTTGAAAAAAGTACACATTCCCCTGACTCGTTACCGATAAATGTTATGGGTAATATTATTCCCCCTGCCTTTAGAAAGAGGCAAGTCAATTGCTATTTTATTATGCGAAAAAAGTGAAAATATGTTGAATTTTCTTTTATATTTTCTTTATACTGTTGTACGCATATGACTCACAAGCTGTAGTAGTCTCCTCATCCAGCGGTTCCAACACAAAAATTTAAAAAATTCATAACTTTTGCATCGATTGTCCAATTTTTCTCAAACTTTCACTGATGTGTTCTACTAATATTGTTGCATTTTCTCAATCCTTATGTTTATGAAGGTGAACTTGTCCTTTAAGAAGGAGAGCATACACTTGTATACAAATCACCTTCCTGTAAAAAGTACAGCGTTTGTGTTCATCTGCACTTTCTTTAACTATTGTGATAATTGCTTTAATGGGGGAGGGGGAGGAGTGGAAGACTGTAAGGGTTAACAGAATCACACACAAAAAAACTAAAACAGTAAAGTTAACATCCCTGTTGTTGTTGTTGTTGTTGTTCATTTTCCATCTGTGAAAGATGGCTGGATAGCCCATATTCAGCTACACTAAGCTGGTCTTCCATGGGGTCCAGTTGGCTGTGGGGTGGGAGTGGGACCACTTCACCAGGTTAGACGCCCTGCTCTTTGCGATGAATGAATGAAGCGGGATCTTTTACGTGCATGAGCTGTAACTCTCTCATACACGGGACCTCCATTTTATGTCCTATCCGAGGGACAGAGTGTTTTGCCTCTTGCTAGAGGGGACGGTATGTTTACACACAACATTGCTCAGTCCAGACTCGGGTTCGAACCCGGGCCGCGTGATCGTGAGGCAGACGCGCTACCGACTGAGCCAACTCACCGCCCTAAGCATCCACAATTGATATCAAAACAAATGAACCCCCTTGATACATAAGAGAGAAGGATACGGATGTTGCACAAGATGAGGCAACATAAAATGAAACTAGATATCACTGAAGCTAATAAATTCCCCTACTCAACACTTTCGCACTGGTACACTGCCAGGAAGACAAATATGTCTTTCACTTCAAATGACAATGCAAGCAGAGTAACTTATTGCACTCGGCAGGTTAAGATGAATTTCATAGCTTGTTTTTTAATTCCATAGAATCAAAACATAAGATATTGTCGTTAAAACACATAGAGTAGTAAGCAAAATAAACAGAAAGAAATATCTTGAACTTTTATATTTGTGACCAGTAATTTCCCATCACCAAAAATGCCCAAAAAGTTTCACTTTTACAGCCAACATGTGCTAAATTCCTTCTAAATCGCTTTTAAACTGGAGAAGAATTTCAATCTACAAGCATTTTTTTCATAACTTGGGGGCCATAATGCACTGTTACCATATACTCAACCATGCATTTTGCTACTCTTGCGAAACCAATTAAATGGATTCTGGATTGATGATAACAGAAAATCTATACATAAAATACGATAAAAAAAATGATAGCCACAAATATGACCAAAAAAGCTTCATATCATTTTGTGTTATATTGTTGTAGCCTTTTACAAATTCATAAAGAAAAATGAAACTCAGAATACAATTTGGATTTGATATACCTATATTCTATTTTCATTTATTTCTCTTAGAAGTCAAACTTCCATTATGGCAGCTCGGAATGTTCAGTTATGCATGGTTTTGTGTAGTCATATCATTTGAAATTAAAGAATATTGAAAGCAAATAATACAGAAAACAAATATCGGTCTCAGAATCTTTTGATAACACAACTGATTGACAGTCCATTTTGAAGCCCACAGAGGGTTTCTTAACCACTGATGTACTGTTAAAGTGGAAATTTTCGCGGTGTTCAAATTTTCGCGCATTTCACGCAACCAGAAACTAGCGCGAAAATAAAAGCACGCGAATATTTTTGCTTGCCATATGTGCCTGTGCGTGATGTCTTGATTCCGCGGAATTAAAAACACGCGAAACTCTTCCGACCCGGCCAAGCGCGAAAAATTAGTCACGCGAAAATATCCACTTTTACAGTACGCACTGCAACATAGTTTGTGTGAAACTGATTTGGCTTTTTATACAATACCATTTATCAGCTCCTGTTTCTCAATTTAATGGCTCATTCTTCATTATGACTTTCAGTAACATAATTCTCACACAATCCTCAAAGATTAAGCTTGTAAACTGTCCGCATCTACGACCAGCTACTGGAATATATAGCTTCCTGCCTGCCCCTTACATTCCAAATTTTGATCACAGGCCAAACAAGTCTATTTGTAAAGGCTCTTGATTGTAATGTACAGTAATCGTGACTTGCCAGCTATTTACTTTCCATTCCACATTGATCAGTAGCTAATGATAAATTATATCCTTCCCGCCAATCCACTACCTTGGCGAGATATTCAATACAGTTTCTAATCATTGCTAAATGGTTGGGATCGGCGAGCACTCAAAATCAGCCAGGCCAGTAATTACACACGCACCAACTGCTGCCACCTATGGTTGGAAGCATTGGCCATGCCATCCGGTACACACGGAGGTTAGCTTTACAATTACCTATGCTGTGAAATTAAGCTATTAGCCACCAATTTACGCTCTACTCACGTTAATCAATCCTCTGACAGACCAGCTATCAAGTACGTTTATCCTGCAGTATCCGAACGCTGTGTGTGTGAGTGTGTGTGTTCTCTTTATGAACAAGTCAATTGGCTGAGGACAAATCCCAGACTGAGGAGGTTTTGAGATAGATGGACCTGAGGCTGGCAGCAAAACTTTTATTCATGCCGGTTTCTGAATGATTGAGCAAAGGATCTCGGATCTCCTACACCCCAACCGAACAAACACTTGGTAGGCCTAGTGTAAACAGGCATGTCAACGATTAAATACAGGCAGCCCACAAAACACACAATTCATAGATCAGATCTAGTCGACAAGCATCATCAATGTATATGAGAGAGACAAACACAGAGAAAGAGAGACAGAGAGAGAGACATACTGACAGATAGTTGGGGGGGGGGGGCAAGCTGTGGTACTGTGAAGGACAGGGAACATTACACCATGTACAATGTATCTACTGCCCTCTAAAGGTGGCAATATATATTAAAGAGAGAAATACATCTCGACCTTGCTGCTGTATAAATTCCTGTGGAGATTTGCTTTAAAGACAACAGAAAAAAAAATCAAACAGCTAACAGATTATATGAATTCATATAATTCTGGTATCCAAAACACCAACTTTCTAAACTTTAATCCTAACTTCTTCTCTTTTTTTTGGGGGGGGGGGGGAGGGGGTGAGGTAGGGAGCAGGAGTTCTGCTCTTATCAAATGCAGTCCTTAAAAGCAGACCATGTTGTTTTTAACACCAAAATTTCATGTTTTGTGAATTTATGACATCATGATAAAGTCGCTTTATACATACATAATGTATCACTGGAAACAATGTTTAGCCTCCAAATGAGGTTATTGTCCATGTCTATTCATTCTAAGCAAATTGGCATTCCCCATATTTTGAGATTATTATTTTTTTCTTTCACAATCTATTCTAGAGTTCTCTGATACCACAATTTAATACAGCCTGGAAAGTATTCACAAAATACATGTCCTCACTATGGCCAACGGAGTAAGGGCATGATGGGACTCGAAGACAAAGATGTGCATCACATCTACCCAATTAGTAGTTGCTTGATGACTGGTTAAAAAAACAAAAAATCCACCATCTCCCTCTTTTTCCCTCTGGTCTTTGTTTACAACCTTTCCTCCTTCCGTCGTTCTTCATCTCTTCATCATTGTATCTTTTTCAGAGAAAACAATGTTCTTGCTTCAATACCATTTTCTACATCAACAGAAGTTAAGGCCAAGCAAAATAGAGAAAGTAGTTTTTCGTCCCAAATTTTTGGAGAAATGTGACACGGGAGTAAAGAAAAATCCACCTCATCTATTAGTACCAGTGCCACAGTACCAGTTTTGCTGCTAAGAACTTGTGGTGTCACTGTACATTCATGATCTGGTCTTCATACAATGTATTTCAAACACCCTTAAATGGGACATATCGTCGGCGTTTTCACGAACCGACGCTATTTCGATTTTGGTCAAAATTTTCAAAATCGAGATATTGGTACCAAATGAAAGTGCTTTCAAAACTCTACCAAATCCCAAAATTTTAGATCACAAAATTAATTATTCTTAATTTTATCAAAGAAAGAAAAAAACGACGGTACTCGAAATATCGAGAAATTGAGAAAAAGGGGTTTCACGAACCGACGCAGTAAAGATACGCCGGTTCGTGAAACCCGAATTGCTAGGGTGAAGAGCAATGCGGGTTTTACGAACCGTCGCAGTTGCATTATTTTGAGCTTTGTTCAACTTACTGGCCTAGAATTAGGTTTTGGCCCTAATCCAGATCTCAGAGTGAGAACCAAACCATCTGAAAGATGAATGACGACCTTAGCCAGCCCACTGTCCACGAGTGAAGTGAATGGTAAGCTATAATCCTATTAAAATCATGCTCAAAATAACAGTTACAGTTGGACTACCATAACCATTAATTGCGGTAGAGTGTAGTCCCATGTATTCAATCGCGTGATGCTTATGAAGCCTAGTCTGTAAACGCCATCCAATTTCAAATTAGATCCCAAATCATATTATTTATAGTTTCTTTTCAACTTATGTCGTTACTTCTGAGACTACTGAGTACTGTAGACGTAGTCGTAACGTCTGTGTGCAAGACATGCAAGATGTCAAAGTCTCGAAGACACTCATGGCTATGCCTTGACTTGAGTTGAAAATGAAATCATGAGATTGACAAAGTAGGCCTACTAAACTAAAAAAAAAGTAAAAAGTCTAAAAGTAAAACTCAAAGGAAGAGTAAAGAATAAAGTTAGACATGTTAGACTTTAACTTTCAAGTTTAACTATTAAGTCTAAGTTAAGACTTGTAATGCCAGTTACTAAAACTAAGATCAGCTGAAGTCTAAGACCAAGTCAAATTAACACAGAGGTAGTATAAAAACAGAATAGATAATCCCTTTTATGAGGAACTTTAGATATGATAACGGTACATTGGTCTAGATAAAGACTAAGCGCACCGCGTGACAGCTGTGGACATCATAACTCTTTGGATATTCCCTTCGCTGCCTTGAATAAAGACTAAGTCTCGAAGACACTCATGGCTATGCCTTGACTTGAGTTGAAAATGAAATCATGAGATTGACAAAGTAGGCCTACTAAACTAAAAAAAAAGTAAAAAGTCTAAAAGTAAAACTCAAAGGAAGAGTAAAGAATAAAGTTAGACATGTTAGACTTTAACTTTCAAGTTTAACTATTAAGTCTAAGTTAAGACTTGTAATGCCAGTTACTAAAACTAAGATCAGCTGAAGTCTAAGACCAAGTCAAATTAACACAGAGTCTATAGTCTAGCTCTAGATCTACATCTAGACTAGTAGTGGTAATAGTAGGTAGAGTCAACCCATTTTTCCCCCAATTTTTACTGGTCCATTCCTGAAAAAGTTACTGGTCAGTGTCCAACAGTAATTTTTCCTGGTCAGGGACCGTTGGACCAGTGCCAGTGTGCAGCATTGGTGTAGATGTCATCTATGACAGTATGTGGTCTAGTGATACTACATAAACACTACGAGTAGTACTCTACAGGTTAGGTGGCTTTCCTGTACAGTGCAGTGTTATAGTATACTTGTGAATTCAGCCCTAGTACCGTACTGTGTGTAGATATGTGACATTATGTCTAACGTTAGTTCGAGTGGAGTACCTTTGAAGCACAGCGGGGGGGCTTTTTTTCCCTAAAACTTGTGAATGCGGCCCAACCAAATGGCGTTTACATATTCACGCGTGATTGATAGTGATACAGTAGAGCTGTCGATTTCCACAGCATCCATACATAATCTTTTGTCCTTTCTTCTTTCCTTTTTTTCCCTTTGTTCTTTCACCCTTTTTATTCTTGGAATCGAAGGACTTCTAAGAAATGTCCCTCGACTGATTTAACCAGGACTCTTGAGTCCTGGTAAACCTAACCTAACCGAGTAACCGTTAACATTTGTTAGGCCTAACATAACAGTAACACTGACTTAGCCCTGTATTGACTTTGTCTTTGGCCGACTTACTGAGATGGCGAGTCTAACTCTTTAACGTTAGTCTAAACGTAGTCGTTAGATCTGTCAGTGTCAGTGTCACCGGTTATTGTATATGGTGCCATCTCTAACGTACGTTAACAAGTTGATGTTAGTTATGTATGTCAACTTACTGAGTCAGTAATAGTGGTACTGTCATCCTGTTGGATATCGCCGCAATATCATCCGTGACGTGTTAATTTCGTGTCACAAAGACAAAAGTTGCCAAGATCTAATAGTATTAGGATGTCTAGATCTAGATGTAGTCTAGATCTATAATATAAATTTTGTGAACCACTGGTAACTTAAAAGCGAAAGGTCTAGACTTCACTTAGTCTATAATTAGACCAGACATTCATGAGGCAAAGGCCTATTTAGTAGATCTATTCTTATTCTATTTTAACGTCAATTCCTACTAACTCGCCACGTGTTATTCCTAAGGCCAAGGACTTCCGGGTTAGTGATTTTTTTTTCTTTCATAAATACCAAACAGCAGACGTGTTTCATTTGCATTCTTGTGCAGACTTCATGAAAATATGTGCAGTATCAAAGAAATATGATGCACATGACAATGCCAGTGTTTTATAGGTGAATGGTTAATACCTTTAAAAGCTGAATGATAATGTAGAGTCTAGGTCTAATTAAGATGTTACAGTCTCTGATAAGAAACAGGTTTGATTGTCATAGACTGTTTCCCAAATGCAGGTACATGTAGTAATATTCAGCTATTTCAATGCAATGCCTTGTTTACAAATACATGTAGATTTATATTCATGTGAATGATAATTCAATTTCTACATGAGACATACCAAGTGCTAAACATAATATCTTGCATCAGTAAAATGTGTAAATGAAGAGACAATTTGAATATGCATCAAATACGAACAGCAGCATTTTTTGACATTCTTTGATCCTGCATAGGCCTACCATTTTGTTTTATGTTTAATATAAATAGAGCAAAATAATTTCAACTTCAATTTTGTTGGCTGATTTTTTTTTTCTTCTCAAAATTAAAGTTGTATCTTGTGCCATGATGTTTGATTTTAATCAAAAGTTCTTAATTTCTTTCTTTTCTTTCAGATGACTGGTGCCATGTAGTAGCGAAGAACTGGACTGTCTCAGAAAAGAAAAGGAAAAGTACAGGGTCGTGTACATCACCAACGGATGTGAATACAATGGTAATGTAGAGTCTAGGTCTAATTAAGATGTTAAAGTCTCTGATAATAAACAAGTTTGATTGTCGTAGACTCTTTCCCAAATGCAATTAGTAATATTCAGCTTTTTCAAAGCAATGCCTTGTTTACAAGGACATGCAGATTTATTCATGTGAATAATAATTTAAATTCTACATGAGACTTTAAGTGCTAGACATAAGATCTTGCATCATTAAAATATGTAAAAGGCGAGACAATTTGAATATGCATCAAAAACAGCAGTATTTTTTTGACATTCTTTGATCCTGTATACCGTTTTGTTTTATGTTTAATATAAATAGAGCAAAATAATTTCAACTACAGTTTAGTTGGCTGATTTCTTTTTCTCAAAATGAAAGTTGTATCTTGTATCATGATGTTTGATTTTAATCAAAAGTTCTTAATTTCTGTCTTTTCTTTCAGATGACTGATGCCATGCAGTAGCGAAGAGCTGGACTGTTTCAGAGAAGAAGAAAAAAGTACAGCATCGTGCTGATCATCAAGGAATGTGAATACAATGGCTTAGGAAAGAAGACAATCTACAGATAGGATAGAAGGGAGAAATTGGGATGAAGGGCGACAACATAAGGACGGTATATCTACAGTGAAATGTGATTGTAAAGTGGAAACATGAAAGGAGATCCTAAGATTGAAGGTGAAAACAATGCATTCCATTCTGTGATGTCGTAATTACAATTTTGCTACACTTTAATAACACTACAGAGAGACATTTATATCAAGGAAAGCTTCATGTGGATATGGAATGTTAGATTGTTTTAAGTGTTCATTGGTATGTATTTCATGATAATAAATCTTGAAGGTTTTGTGTGGTAATCATAACCTTGTGATAAATCTTGATAGATTTCTAAGTGCACATTGGCAATATTTAGATGATGCTGTAATCAGATTAAGTTCTATTCTCCTTTATTCTTTTATTTATTATTTTGTTGTCTTCAACCCACTTTGAATGTGTCACGTATGATTCTTATAAACATGGGAACATGCACTCCATGTAAATGATAGGACTTATAACAAATTGACATAATTATTCAACCATCACTAGACAGTTCTGTTATAAGATGTTCTTTATCTAACTAAAATTGTAAATTATGATACGTGTATGTTCCCATGCAAACTCACAACAAAATACAGAAATTTGATTTCTTTTAATAATAATTCATTATGTCTCTAAATTTACAATTAAAGAAAGTGATTGCAATAAGGATGTCAAACATCGTATATTAAAATAATAGATTATTCATTTGTCTCCATCCGTAGTAACGCACGCAACTGCAGTGTGCAGTTTGTAGGCTGCTGTGAAAAAAAAAAAAAAAAATCACAGGCAGCCCAAGCAGGATTCGAACCCACGACCTCTGGATTACTAGACCAGCGTCATAACCACTAGACCACCGGAGTGCCCTGGCGCTACCTTTTAATACACATGAATAATTAAGTATAGAAGGGCTTGGGGGCGCTTCGAAGTTTACTGCTCTTATTAGATATGTACATGTCATTTGCAACTCAACTAAAGATGATTAAACACACTGAAATTCTTACTTTAAATGATATTCATAATCTGTTTTTTTTTTCTTTAATAGCTTGGGATGTACACTTTATACACTGTATAGGTCTACATTTCGCCTACAATATGGAATTCTTTACTTCGAGACGTTTGTTTTTAACAAACAAAAAATTAAGAGTCCTTTAAAGGGACTGTAAAACAGTGGTGTTTGTTTGTTTGTTTGTTTTTTGGTGGGGGGGGGGAGGGGAGTCAAATTAGCCTTGGCCCCTCTCCGCCGTCTTTTTTTTTTCCTTTAGCTGCATTTTTTTTAGTCATCACATGAAAATTCGTCTGCATCCACCCCGTAGTTTTGCTGATGACCTTTCTTTTTAATTATTTTAGCCACACACAATTTTGGCTGAATTTTCCCACCCCTCTTGTGAATTTGCTAGTACATGTACTAAAACACATTCTCAGAATGTGTTTATAGTACTGGTGAATTAAGGATTCACAGGGAGGGGGGGGGGGGGGGGTCGGCCAAAATTTCTCTTTTCTCATATGTAACAAGCCTTCGGGGCGAAAGGCTGATATTATGGGCTTTCTACACACATTTTTAGATGCTAATTAAGGTTAACATGAGCATGATCATTTATGTTGTGATTAATTTATTTCCTTATATATGTATGACTTCTATTAGAAACTTAATTGGCTTGGCACTCCTTACATCGACCTATTTTAGACACCCATTTCCCTCTCTCGTGCTTTTTCTCTACTGTCCTGCGAATAGTGTAACTACATGTACATGCAGTACCTCTTCTCTTTTGTATGATACACATCAAGTTTTTATCTGAGCATATGGGTGTTGCAGCACTCTCAAGCTTCATGCATATGCAGCAACATCTTTGTGTGGTCATATACATACATGTAGTTATGCTTGATATATTAATTTGAGAATGTTATTCTTTCTCTTGTATATGTTCCGTCCGCACTCTATAGATGTAAATGTACGATGTAAGATTTGGTGTGCATGTTCGAACTGTGTTCCTCTTTTTGTGAACACACAAGAACTGATATAATAATGAACTTGAATTACACATATTCTTGAATCTTGATTCCATCTCCATTTGCCATTAGATATGTATTGATTTATGGAGCTCTTCCACAATTGTTATCCTTCCCATTGTCATTACTCATCTCTGAATAATTCAAATTTGATATTTTATTGAGGACCTATGTTTTTTCGATTACATAATGTACCTCTTCAATATATTGCTGCAAAAGGCATAATAAAACATGACCATTATTATATATTTAAAATGAAGCTTGAAATTCTGATAGTGTTGATATTCATGTATTTTTAGGAGTTTATCAGTTTCGAAGAGTGCATGCAGGATGAGTTTATGTTTTTATATGATCATGTGCAGCTATCATAGAATCTGTTGAGCAGGAAAGAGAAAGATGGAAAATGAGGAATTATGAGTGAATTCGCATGCGAGCCAAATGACAATAATGACACTGATAAAAATTGTGACAAAGTAAATGTCACAAATATGTGGAATAATAAGAAATAAAGAAATTAATATATTATTTCAGAGAAAGAAATAACAGAGTGCATGCATGAGTATGAAAGATGAGTAAATACAAGTAATTATTACTGACTGGCACGTCTTTTTCCCAAGATTTAGCGGTATCCTTCATCTTAGAACAAACATTCATAATTATTATGAAAGAAGTGAACTGAATTTGAATTAAAAATAATGTGAAAAAATGAAAAAGTAAGTTAATTAAGTTAAAAAAAACAGTAAAAAGTAAAAAAATATGAAACACAGTATACCGAATACATGTATTACCAAATGATAGATGTCCAAATGCAAAAGTGTTAAATAATAATATATCCACAAAAAAAAGGGGGGCAAAGAAATCTTTGGAACGATCAACCACAGCTATAATAACAATACATGCGTGTACTAAATGAAGATGAAAACAATGACAACAGGCTCTTTTTAGAACAATTAAGAGAAACTGGCTTGTATTATCATCTTAATTATCACTAAATGTATTGTAATCATCACAACAATCATTACATGACAATTAATTTCAATTAATAAGGTTATTGTTGATAAGCAGGTATAGCCCTAATAGTATTTGTATGTAAACACATACGAAAATGAAATAGCGACGGTTCGTAAATACACGCGTATTGCACGTTACCTATTGTACAGGCCCTACAGCGCGGGTCTCACGAACCGGCGTAATACAACTTACGTCGGTTCGTGAGACCCGCGCTTAAGTACATAACCTATGGTGCGCGCAAGAAACGATGGATTTACGAACCGACGCAGTGAGTTTGAAGACAGAAATATCGTAAATTTTTTGAATTCACACTAAAATTACACTATGGATAGGAAGAACAACTTCCACTCTCATCACCCTGTCAAAATTTTCACACACAAGACAGGAAAAGTCATTGAAAACGTTGTCTAAAACTTGTGAGATCTTTAAACGCGATTTTCTCAGAACTGCATTTTCGCTCAAAAACGAAATAGCGTCGGTTCGTGAAAACGCCGACGATATATGTGTGTATACCAAAAAAGAAAACAACAAAAGCTCTTGACAAGCACAGAGAGTCAAAATGTCATCAGAAGAAACATTAAGGGATGCAGTAAAAAGATTGAAGTCTTTATTATACCAGTCCATTAATTCTTGCATCGAGTTGTTTTTATTGCAATTGATTGACCCTACTGCATTATTATCGATTGCAAGTTTAATAGATACGTCTACAAATTACAAATCAATGGCGAGGCTTATGCTTCAGGTAGCCTCAGCAGCATATGATCCCGCATTAAAATAGAAATTTAATGAAAGTATTGAAACAAAAATTAAATGAAAAGAAAAACAAAGGCCATTCAACAGCAAGCAACATCAACCAGCTTCTTTTCTTCTTCTTCTTCTCATCGTTTTTCTTCTCCTCCTCCTCCTCCTCCTCCTCCTTCTTCTACTGCTTGTTTTTCTCCTGCACATTCTCTGAGGAAGAGGGAGTTGTTACCTGGGCATTAAAGGAAACCAAAACCCAAAGAGAAATGTGGATTGAGTGAAAGCAGCAACATTGGTAGAACACATCAGTGAAAGTTTGAGTAAAATCTGACAATGGATGTAAAAGTTATGAATTTTTAAAGTTTTGGTGTTGGAACCGCTGGATGAGGAGACTACTGGAGGTTATGATGTCATGTGTGGACAACAATATAAAGAAAGTATTAAGGGAATTCCACAAAAAAAAATCATTTTTCATGAAAATTACACTTTCTATCAACTTGATATTGACATATATGTTAAGGGTAGCAATTATTCCCCCTGCTTTCTGAAAGTGGTTAGTCAAGTGCTCTTTCATTATGCTAGAAAAGTGAATTTTTGTGAAATTCTCTTTATATTTTCTTTGAATGGTTGTCCACACGTGACATCATAAGCTATAGTAGTCTCCTCATCAAGCGGTTCTAACACCAAAACTTTAAAAATTCATAACTTTTGCATTGATTGTCCAATTTTCCTCAAAATTTCACTGATGTGTTCTACCAATGTTGCTGCTTTCACTCAATCCACATTTCTCTTTGGGCTTTGGTTTCCTTTAAGGCTACGCCTACAGTGTAACAATACTAACATTGTGGATTGGCACAGCACTGTTTAATTCCAGAAACCTATTATCATTATAGCTTGTTAGAAGTCTAAATTTGATTCATCCTTAAATGAATCCAAAGATGGCGAGGTCACTGTAGCTGTAGATCACCTTTCTGCTGGCAAAAAATTTATAATGCTTTCCACTGAATTCCAGTCTATTACCATAGACTAGTTTTAAAAAAAGGGGGGGGGGGGTCTAGAGCAGTGGAGTTATAATTATAGGCCTATGGCTGATCTATCTGGGATTCTGAGTTTCACTCGTCTTTACTTTGGTTTGTTTTGTAGTCATTGTGTAGTGAAAGTGTGACTGCTCAACTTGTTAATGTCTTATGAATGTCTTGGAATGCAGTCAGAATTCATGGACTGGTATAATAAAGACTTCAATCTTCTTACTGCATCCCAAGACATGTCTTGCTCAACTTGTTAATGTCTTATGAATGTCTTTCTTGTTAATGTCTTGCATCATGCATAGGCCTAACATTAAACTTTTTAATAGGTTGGTCTAGTCTAGACCATCTAGCTAGCTTGATATCCAATTGTGAAACCTAAACTCCTAACGTTAAGTCCTGGCTCTAGCTAGGTCTGAATATTTAGCATGATGACCTAACATTAGTTTTTAACTCATCACACCCCTCCTGTAGTCCTAACGCTAGGACGGCTAGGTCTTGTACTTTGTACAAAACAACCTTGATCTACTATTACTAACTTTGCTTGTGTCATTTTTTGTTTCAATATTCTACTTTCTAAGTTACTATCTAGTCTAGTAGAAGTAGATCTTGTCTCTTGTTGAGTTTCTTTGAGCAAGGTTCTAACGTTAGTACCGGTACGTTGAACTGTAATTGAAGTCAGTCCTGTAATTATCGAATGATTTAAAAATAGACTTTATTCATACTTTCATATGCACGCATTCGTCATAAACTAACCCCGTCGCGGGGCGCTGTAACACAGTAACATATTTGTCCATATGGGGTCGCTGCTGCGGTTAGTCATGAACATACCCACGCACAGCAAGTCAATAAAATTTCATGACTTAAGATTAAGTAACACACATACACTGAGAAGAAGAAGAAGAAGAAGAAGAAGAAGAAGAAGAAGAAGAAGAAGAAGAAGAAGAAGAAGAAGAAGAAGAAGAAGAAGAAGAAGAAGAAGAAGAAGAAGAAGAAGAAGAAGAAGAAGAAGAAGAAGAAGAAGAAGAAGAAAAAAGAAAGAAAGAAAGAAAAGAACACCCAATCACATGCGTGGGACTACACACCGCATATCAACAACACGTCGCTACAAAATGCGATACTCCCTCCATGACACGTTTTATCAAAATCACGGTTTCGCATAGATCTGTAAAGTGTAGATAAACAGTGCAGCATATTTCGGACAACCAGAACCATTAATCATTTTACGCAGAACACGAAAGATATAATCAATTCTTACTTTGCGTGGAGTAGGTGCCATCCAGTGTCAATGATCCGAGTCATGTTGAATTTGCTTTACACGGGTATCTGCCAGCGTTGCCAGGTCCAAACTGAGCAAAATCACCAAAAGCCTTGTAAAAAATCACCAAAAGCCATAAAAAAATCACCAAATTTGGAATAGCGTAGGTAAGGCTTCAAATTCAAGACAAAATTATGTCACTAAACCTTCACCAAAAACACTCTGCGCGACTCTCGGTGCAACTTTCGGCGCGCCGTAGTCACACACACTAGATGCATTTGTACGACGTGTATGGATATATGAGTGTTTGTGTGTGTCGAGTGACAAAAAAGGGGCACATGTTATGTTTCTACAGGAAATATGGGTAAAACTTTGGGCAAAATGCATTTTTGTTTTCAATTAGTGTGATTATTTTTCATTGGTCCAAAAATCACCAAAAAGTAACCAAAAATCACCAGATTTTGATTTGGTTACCAGGCTAAAATTTTGTCACCAAACAACTTCAAAAATCACCAAATTTCACCCTTTTTGGTTCCCGAAATCACCATCTGGCAACACTGGTATCTGCTGCATCATCGGCGCACAAGGTAAATTTTAGCTCGTTTCCACTCGATATCGATTGTGTGAAGCCGATCGTAACTCAACACGGGAGTCGAGTACCGTACCGTGTGGTACCTAGATGTCCTCTCTACCGCCGTATCGCGATATACCAATCAACATGCACGTAGTCTGCAAATCACGCACGCGCGCCGCGGAGAGGAATGAAGAAAAACAACGAAACCAACAAAGTAGAAAACTGTCCTCCGAACGACGGATGATGTAGCAAGGACTCAATACAAGTAAATTTGTGTATCCCTACATTGTACTACAGGTGTATTGCCCAAAACCAACAGGTCATGGGGGTGCGTGGATGGTGTGTTGGTGTACTCAGTAATCGCTTGCATGTCGTAGTCTTCAGCTCATAGACCACCCAGGGAGGTGAGAAGAATCCTCCCCGGACCATCTCAATCGGCTCCTCAAGCTTCGCGTGATCTTATGAGAGTGTGTATGAGTGTAATATGAACTGCGAATAGGAGTGTTGCAGGCGCTCGCGAAGGCATAATACAATCATGATCAAATTTCCATGATATCTGTGACCGCTGGCATAGTAACCGACACACAGCCGGTGTGCTGGTCGTAAAATCAATGCATTCAGTTTTTGCCGACATATCTCGCAATACCGTTTCTCCTATCTACCGTAGATGTCGATGTGTTGGTGCACTCGCTTGCCATAGTGATACAAATTAGCAGCAGGGTATCCGCACTTGTAGCGTTAATGCAGCAGAGCAAAACCTGAGATTTTAGTATTATGTTTGATTTGTATACTAGTAATACAGTGCATAAACAATACACTATTTCCATCTTTGTTGTAAAGCCTAAAAAGAAAAGGAAAGGAAACGAGTGTGGCTAGTAAGCAGTGAAAGTAGATCTGTCTATCATTGGCATAGTATTATGTGCTCATAATGCGCTTAAACAGTCTTAGTGGAAGTAATACTAGTAGGACCTACATTGTGTAAACGATAATGTGCGGCATACTCAGTTTGAAACATGGTGTTATGACATTCACTGTAAACCACACTTTCAGTAAACAAGTATTGTCTTCATATTTCGGAACATCAATTTTGTATTGATCCTATATATGAAATCATACAAGTGAGTATGGCACATGAGGCACCTACATGTGGAACATCTCTTTTGTTCCTTTGACAACGTAACAGCATTCTTAGATTCATCATCCATATCAAGTCTGCACATCACCGATAACAGACGAACACTAAAATAAAAATGAAAGAACGATTTATCAATAGATTTATTCAGTTTCTGGTAAAGAGATGATGGTTACGCCATCTGGCATCGTCTCTTATAGAGTAGAATGTTTTGTTGATGATCGTCAACATCAAAGGCCGCGGAATCTGTCGCTTCTCATGTTTTCTTTCATTTTTCGATTTCAGCTACAAATATCGTTTTCCCTGTGATCTCTTTTCCACTTTCTAATCATCTCAATCTCTTCAAAACATTTTAGATGTCTTTGCGCTCTCCAATATGTTATATAGCCAGAAGTAGAACCTTAAAACGTGTCCCTTTTTGTTTGTACCATCAATAACTTTTTATCTTCGACCATCGTTTAGCTATCCTGGTATAGCACCATGCAGGGTTGTTGTTTTTTTTTTACTTATTTATTTTCAACAACAACAAAAAACGGGCTATGTACGGTAATGATGAGTTGCGTTGTTTGTTCGTTTGTTGTTGTTTTTTATTTTATTTTAGGTTGTACTCTTTGTTTGTTTCTTTGTTTCTTTGACCATTTACCGAGGTTGGAATTGGTTCCCAGATACCCATATTCTATACTCAAAATCTTTTTTCCATTGTTACTTTGTTATTACATATAACTTTTCTTCCATTTGTTTTTTTTTTATCAACGAATCAATCATTTTTTGAATAGGGACATAATTGCCCTTTTTATCAATATGACGATGTCTTCAACTAAACCTCAATCCCTCACGAAATACATGATTTTAGATAGCATGCAGATAACTCTTTTATTCCTTGGATAGGTGAACTAATTTATTTGTTTTGAGTGTCATTCTCGTATAAAATATAAACAACAGGGCCTACAACATTATGTATGACCAAAGCAAAGAATTTACAAACAGTATAACCCATTTAAACTTGCAAGCAAGAATGGAAAAGAATGGATAATTCTGCATGAAGATAACCATTACACTGCAGAGTACTGGAGTATTCACTGAACACACAAAATACTGACAGTTGATGCAAAATTACCAAAAAGTCCGTATACACAAACAACAGAGCTTTTAGCCAGCTGAGTTCCGATAGATGCTTCAATGATTCAATTGGAGAGCTTTCAAGGGCAAATTGAGTTAATAGAGTGTAGCGATAAAAGGAAGGATGAAAAAAAAATTTAAGAACAAAATCAAGAAAAACTAAATGAAAACATGCAATACCATCTCGCTAATTTTACGCAGAGCACATCACGTGGACACACAAATTGTCATTAAAACCGATGTGCTTCGAGAATTTTGAAAGAGTTAACTAAATCTTGAATGTTCGCTCCCCGCTCAAGGAAAAGGTCTCCCGAGTACAGCGTTGCTGGTCATTCACTACGTTACATAATTATGAAATCTATACTTACCTATATGTTATGTTATGACTGTACGGTGATATCCGCATGTGTATCCTCAGTATCAGCTGCACGCACAAGCATCTCAAGTCATGCATTTTCCTTCAATTTCCAATCTCGCGAGCAGCATTTTTATTCATGCCATGCAGCTCTCAAGATTATGCATCACTATCAAATAAGGCCAGCCATTTTCTTCAAGGAATTAGGCGGCTTTCTGCATTTTTTTTTTAGCTGTTCAGTACATGTTTATACTGTTATCTATGTTCATGTACCCACAATTCAACTTTTTTTTTTTTAAATATTGTCGGTTAATAACATAGTAACTTATGTGTTACTTTATTGAATTTGTCTCTTCCTGCTGTTAATCAATTTCACGTCAATATTCTGCTGTAACGTATGTAGGAAGTGGAGAAATAAAATCCTCTCTTGAATAACGAAACAAACCAAACCGATTTAAGATAGGATTCGAGCTTGTAAAGACAAACAAACACAAGCAGATGGATAAAGTATAATAATGCAATAGAGCCTGGCCTGAATGCCTATAACAACTATAGCGGTCTTTGTCATGGCACCATGCAGGGAGGTGAGACGTTTCTTCTCACGAACGTCCCTGGTGGCACAAAGTCATTCGGCAACATCAGTTCTAAAATACGTTTAAAAACATTAACATCGAAATTGTAAAGTATGCTCTTATAATTTGAGAACTGAAAACAAGGAAATCATACACACACACACACACACACACACACACACACACACATATATATATATATATATATATATATATATATATACATATATATATATATATATATATATATATATATATATATTCATAATCCACGCTGTTCCAAGTTTCTGACCTTCTAAATACTCAGAATGTATTGGACACGCAAATCATTCAGATTATTGCATTATTATACTTTATCCATCTGCTTGTGTTTGTTTGTCTTTACAAGCTCGAATCCTATCTTAAATCGGTTTGGTTTGTTTCGTTATTCAAGAGAGGATTTTATTTAGAAGGTCAGAAACTTGGAACAGCGTGGATTATGAATATATATATATATATATGAGATTAATGCCATTTTAGGTTTTAATCTCATATATATATATATTCATAATCCACGCTGTTCCAAGTTTCTGACCTTCTAAATACTCAGAATGTATTGGACACGCAAATCATTCAGATTATTGTAGGGTTATAATTATTTCATAATGGTACGATGCAGAATGGGGTAAAAGAGAGGGACATGATTTACATTTTTCGAGTATACATTTCATCTGAGTGTTTACTTACATAATCGTGGCATAGCACTGATAAATATGGGCTCGTAATGCTACCATCATAACATAATGTCTCTACATTGTCAGCAGTGATTTCATAGTCATACAGAGGAACTCGAGATGCGTGAACTCACATGCGAAGTTACAACCCATTCCGCCGTATTTTGATGGTAATGAAGGACGGATAGAAATCAAATTTCCACATTCGGTGGCCTACTCCTGAAGAATGACGTGAATAAGAATAATATACTAGAATCAAACCATTACTCGAAGATTGGTTTTGGAAAATAATGGAGTCGTATGTCATGGAATGTATTCTATTTTTGATTTGCTTTGTGTTGTGTGTGTGTGTGTGTGTGTGTGTGTGTGTGTGTGTGTTTTATTTTGTTTTTTTAAGTGGATGAAATCAAAACATTATTCACGAGGTCCTACCGTTTTGGTTATAGCGTTGGATTTAAATCATCCGTATTTTCGTCCCTTGATTACGCGCGAACGTCAACAAGATTATGTGTGGACGCTTTTCGCTCATTTTTACCTGCGTGCTGCGCACAATATTGATTGACGAATTTGGTAACAGCAGCGGATTCTACCAAAGGACGTGCGCCTTCGCGCAGTTCACTTGAAATAGATTTCGTGTTGCCCATGACGGTTGCTCTCTATAACAACGACCTCCGAATCAATCAGATGGGGGTGATCTGGGTAGTCAACATTGTTACATCCAGAAAATCTGGCTGCTCACTGACGTAGCAGACCTGTTGTCTAGTGCTACAGCGAACGAAATCGTGTCGCGTATATAAAACAAAGCGTTGCTGCGGTTGTAATAGTTAACGTGGTCAATAACACCGGATGCATTGCGGAGACGGTCTTATAAGACACCACAGAAACTCCTTTTAAGAATAGTCAACATTATCTTCCTGCACATCAAAGAGACATTTTTCTGCAAGCGTATTACCTGTGAGAAGGATTATCATCTCTGTATGACTCACAAACAATGTGCGGACGACATAATACTGCAAACCGAACAGGATCAGAGCCAATGTAACGAACTCGTTTTCAAACATTATCGTCCAAAGAGATTCCACGATCTATAATGAGGTTACAACCCTCCGCTGAGGCTATGAACGAGTAGATAAAATTCAGGGGATGAGATGAGATGAGAGCGGGAAAAGGCGGAAGGTGATGTCTTCCATTTGATTTAGACGATTCTCTCTATGGCTTCATGTGGAATCAGGGCTAAAACCGGGCACGGAAAAAACTTAAAGACTGTGGAACTTGTGGACGAACATTGCAGGTAATTCCTGTGGATTTTAGCATTTAGCGTGACGGACTATATAAACTAAGACTTTCGGCATGACGGGAGGGAGCTTCATCTTTTCCCGGCTAACCAGACCAACGGAGGATATAGCGAACCAGAGAAGGTTCAGCACTGGTTATCTCGATCACATCGTCTGCTTGAAGACTATGAAAGCGAAACGGGTAAGTATTACCTTTGCATAAACCCATTAAAAAAAAAGATCAGCATTATTAACATTGTTATCACTGCTGTATGATTCAAAGATTATCATTACCATAAATATTGCAGTAGAACTTAGTGGTACGGGACTCTCTATTCGTGTTTCTGATATACACACAGACTCAGACCAGACACATAAGCACGCACACACACACACACCTCATATACATATATATAATTTATATGTATTATAAAATACAGAAAAATAGAAGAAAAGGTCATTTTCTTCCCACTCATTGGCAAACTAAAAGAGACATCAAAGGTTTGTCCCCTCCCCTCCCGCTTGCAGCCATGTGTGGGATTGAATTATTTTGTATTTCTCTTAAATCGTTAGTATAAAATTTGCATACACGTTAACCTTGTTTAAAATATGCATAAATGAAATAAAAGTCGAAGGAAATCAAAGGCTTATGATACTTTGTCTCTCTTTTTTTTTGTCAAAATGTTTACGAACGCATTGGTTTTGCGACATGAAGAAATGATGTAAATGTTAGAGTTGGGGTCTTTAAAATCAATCATCAACTCTAAGCATTCTTTGAGTTTAGGTACCGACCTAAATTAAAGCTTCATCGTTTTGATCTCTCATTATGCAGTACATCTTAGATTCAAACAATTAGCGCTGTCTTGAAAAGGAGAAAATGCGCGTAGACTTTGGCTATAATAAAAATTTTACTACACTAAAATGGATGTAATTCTAAGGGGAGGAGAAGGCGATAGAGGGTTCTTTTAGATCAATCGCTACTGATTAAAACAAAACGCCTGAAGAGTTATATTTAGTACCCATCGCAAGTTTGGTTATTGGACTCAATGAAATTGGATTCTGAATGTAAGATTGTAAACACCTGACAGCATGGCACATGAATCACCTATAGGGAATCATTGTCTGTGTCTGCAGCTATAAAAAGTAAAAAGATTTTAACGTTTCGTGACAATCATAATTATGACATCATAAAGGTTGTTTTCATGATTTACATAAATATAATACACAAATGCACAGTCTTATTAAAGTCATTAAATTCTATATATTGTGGTATGTTGCATATTTACAGCACTAGACTTTTTTCTTTGCTTTTGTTTTCGACACAATAACAAAAGTGTTCGTTCACTTCGTTTTAATAGTTCGTGTTAAACGGTTATGATAAGCTTACCCCAGGATATTCAGTATGTACAAGATTATACACATTGCATGCAGTAACAGTGTGATCATCATAATTAGAAAAAAAAAATGTGCAAGAACAGATCATCACATCAATTACCCTTTTAGGGCCAGAGAATGGGCTCCGATCATTTCGCTGGGGGGGGGGGGGGGGGGGATGAATTCCATCGCGAAATTTCACAAACAGCTCACAATCATTCAGTTCACGAACAAAGTAAATAAATCGGCGTTGGTTCATAATGTGTGTTTTTTTTTTTTTTTTTTTGCTTTCCTTGTCGACTCTGGAAACATTTTGCGGGGTTAGTATCACTATTCGTCTCAGAATTAACAGAGCGATATAGACGACTCCGTTAATGGCCGAGATGCATCGCCCCCAGTTGTCATAGAAACGAAGACATGCACAGCACAGTGGTAATCTTCATCCAATGTCATCCAGCTATAGGAGTCACTTGAAACCTACAGATGAAACTCGCATTAGCCTGGGAGTACAGACAAGAGGGGGTAAAATGCCAAGACATGATGCATGGCCAATTCAACGTGATGCTTTTACCCGGTGGCCGCAAAGAACCCAATCGAATACATGAATTTAATTATTAACGAACAGGTCAGGAATGCTCGCAGCTATTCATCAACATCTTGAGAACCCTGCGGGCGCCTCATAGCAGCAACGATTCTGTCGCTGTTGTTTTTCCCCCTTGAAGAAACAACAATATTTGTATATCTTTATATATTTTCTCGATCTGTCCATTATACACACACGCATATGATTATGTTTTATATGACATCGTGTACTTGTATATGAACATAATAATGTATAGTATAAAATTATGATTATATCATACGATTATATTATACATATATATATATATATATATATATATATATATATATATATGTGTGTAAAGAGAGGGAGAGATGGAGGGAGGGATAGTTTCAATTTATTCAGAGTTTTCTGCATTAAACTCATTACAAGTGAAATATAGTCATTTCTCTCTTGTTTTCGAAAACAATAAGGCGTGCTGTTGGGACATTAGAACATAAACTAATCTTTACCTATAGATAACAGAAAACAAACGAGTTGATTTAGAGCTATTCAGGACAAAGGAACACAGTGATTTGTAGGATTGTAGGAAAGGAATGCAAAAGAATGTCTTTAATTAGAAAATAGCTTTAAGGTACCACAACCTGACACCCCTCCCCTCCACCCTTCACCCTAAAATGATTAAACGCACAAAATGTATGTATAGTGTGGACATAACGAGATAAAGAAGCAAGGGTGGTTGCTATTCTGACATCGTATTGCGATAACGACAAAATATTATATTCAGGTATACAAGAAAGTGAGATGCGTGAGTGAATGCTGCCATGGTGCGAGTGTGTGTGTTCAGCAAGTCATACGATGTGCCTTTTTCATGGTTAAGCTTAAAGGAAACCTCCGGACGATTTTCAGATTTTTACATTTGAACCACTATAAATTAGTTATATTGAGGACAGAGTTTCAGAATTTGTGATAATTGGGATGAAGAATAAGAATATTTTCAAAATTTAGAACAAATTGCAATGAACAAGGATGATGACATGGCAGAGTCACCATAAGAATGCATGAGTTGGGGCTCAAGGAAGCAGAACAAAAGACGAAGAAATGGTTAGATTATACACAGGTGAACTCGCAAACAAGCGGTAATTTAATGGAATTACACTGCTGCATTTCTTAAATATGTGAACCTCCTATGTCATCATCCTTGTTCAGTGTAATTCGTTTAACGTTTTTCAAACTATTGTTTCCCTGTTCAAGAACCACAATAAATTCCAAAAATCTATACATGGAGTTGTCGATTTATGTACTACATGATGTAAAATTATGAGAATCGTATGATTTATATGAGAGTGACTCTGAACACTAATGCTTAGAAAAGGGGGTTTGAATAAAGATGAATTAGTTTTAGATTTATTGCAGTTACCCCACACACTGTTACAGCAAAGTAAATGTACGGTGAAACAAAGACTTATATGATATTAAAAGAACCTTCTTAATCAAAGTAGGTTTCAACTTCCAAAGAATACAAATCGCTTTTGATATCGAGGTACTTACTTTTTTAACGTTATTCGTGATAGGTTTGAATAAACGCCTTCATTCAATGTAGGTAGATGAATAGAGAGGGGGAGCTCTATTTTGTGTGAACGAAGAGAGAAAACAGAGAAAATTAATAGATATTTCGTTAAAGTTCACATTTCAAAGTTATTTTGCGATCTACTGACTATTTGATTACTTTTTTTGACCTGTTGTCTTGGTATTCATGCTATGACCGGAGAGTGAACTTTGTGGCAGTTCTTCATTTTCATCTACCCTGAACGAATATTATGCAAACACTGCACGTATACGCTAGAAACCGTGACTGATCGACGTCTTCAATTGTTTTATCTCCCCCCCCCCCTCTCTCTCTCTCTCTCTCTCTCTTTGTTGGATGTTGGTACACTATAGTATGGTAGCAAACTGTGCCTCTGGAGTTTTAGAGCATCGTGTGGAAGTCAACGCATTGTTATGCTCAGTGCATTTATTCCGTGAGGCCTTTGCACTGCACATGGGTGCGGACGTGGACATCGTGCTAATATATACAGAGGCTTCGATTCGGTGTGTGCGTGTTTGTTTGTGTGTGTGTGTGTGTGTGTGTGTGTGTGTGTTTATTTTCTTTCAGTTTTTTGTTTTTAGTTAATCAAACATTGCCGATTGTATATTGTGTTTATACATTCAAGATTAATGTTTTTGTCATGTGGAATTATAGAAATCAAATAAAGATTATTGAAAAACAATAAAAAGTGTGTGTGTGTGTGTGTGTGTGTGTATGTGTGTTTGTGTTTTATTTAACTTTTTTTTCTACCAAATGCTAGTTATTGGTTGGAAAGGACACATTTTTGCTTGCAAATCGTGTGGAGGAACCCGACCCAGAGCAAGGTATCTTAGTATAAAACTGCGTAAACATCTTGAGGCCCGAAATCGATTGAGGAAGCTGCCAGTCCGGCCCAATCTGCCCGCACTCAATCTTGTCTCGGCAGTGGTACTGCAAAGGGGCATTTCACGTAAAACGATGGAAATGAATACGTTTGACTCCGAGAAACTGGGGAGGTTGATGAAAAATCAGCGAGAGGAAGCAAATGAGAGGGAGGGGAAGGGAAGGGTGGGGAGGGGAGAGAAGATGTGGATGGAATATAATCATGCTTAACAGTGTATATAGATAGCATTGGAGAATACCCCTTGCATAGATTCTAAAGAGCACGAATTCCCAAGAAATAAAAAGAAAAGATCTTTAAAAAAGGAAAGAGAGATGAGAGATGAAAAAAGAGAGAGAAATCTGGTAATTTTAGAAAGCCCATGTCATTTGAAACCATCGGACATTGCGCATATGTCACTGACCTATTTCTCTCTCTTTTTGTCGTCCATTATATCTCTTTCTCTCCTAGTCATGTTTGTATTTCGCTGAATATATTGCCTCTGGTGGAACAGCCACAAACCCAGTACTTTCAGCTGTTTCCAATCAGTATAATAAGTGTGAGATTACACTATAGTGTTATTGTGCCTGGAATATAAATATTCTCCCTTTCTCTCCTCTCTCTCTCTCCCTCTCTCTTTCTGCCATGTGTGGCTCTCTATCTCTGTCTCTTCTTCCATATTGTGTACTTACATATATATATATATATATATATATATTTTATATAATATATATATATATATATTTATATAATATATAATATGTGGTATTTGTTTGATTGTTCGTTTGTTTGTTAGGTGTGTGTGTGTGTGTGTGTGTGTATGTGTGTGTGTGTGTGTGTGTGTGTGTGTGTGTAGAAAACATAAATACAATTATTCCACCTGGTTGTCATATACCATTTTTTTTTTGTCATCTTACCCGTTCTTATGTTTTTTCATATTCACAGAGATGGGTGGTCCTACAGGGTGATGAAAGTGCGGGTAAGTTTACATTTTGTTTTCTAATCCCGATATATGATTCAATATAAAGCGTATTGACAAAGTCTTTTATCTTTGATTTCACAAGAGATTAGATTTCGTTATGGTCAAGAGGGTGTCATTTTGGCCATACTATTGTATTCTTTTTTGAAGAGAAATATGAAAAGCATGTGTGACATGAACTATATTGGTAAATCTCGTCAACTGGACTTACTTGTAATTAGGAGTAGCGACGTTTCACATTCACAACACTCACAGGCAAAAGCATGCGTGGTTAATGCAACTGACAGACTGTCTTCATATTCACCGTGACTGAATTATTGCATATCGTCTTCTCAGGCTGATTTCACAACTCAGTGCACAAAGACCCAAAACAATACAAATATGTATATATATATATATATATATATATATATATATATATATATATATATTACATACATATATATGTATTTATATTTTTTCTTGTGATGGTCTTTCTTGTGCAATATTTTGTATCACTTTTAGATTTAGCATGTTACTAATCTTGTGAGGAGAATTGAGATCTTCTGAGAAATACTTGTATACTCTTTTCTTCAAGTGACAGTGTTTAGCCCTCATTTTGAATGTTCAACTTTCTGTTGAACTTATTAGTTCAAAATCTGACTTTTCTTTTGTCATTAATTGAAAGATACATTTAAAAGAAGGAGATATTGACTTAACTCTTGCCTTTAATGAAGATATTGCACTTCTCGAACAGAGAATGAAACGTTCGGTTTCTGTGATAAAATTCAAATCTTAGCTCCACATTCAAATCATTCTGTGTATTAAAAAATGTAAAAATGTGGCATAATAGTAATCATTGATATATCGATAGCAGGAGAACAGAAAAATCCTCAGGAAGCTTAATATTATCGTGATGTACATCAACAGTTTGATTTCAATATAATGTTGCAGGTACAGCTTGATATGTTTCCAATCATACATGCGCTTGCATAAGAATTTAAGCCATGACAAAATATTTGGAGTCTTTTTTTCGCTGTAAGACAGCGAAACAAAAATGTGTTTAGATCCAAAATTGGAGCAAGATCAAACAAATAGCAAAAGCAACAAGGAGAGCTATTTTGAATTTGTGTAAATCAACTAACATGTCTTTGTATTTGAAGCTGAATCAACTGTTCTGATAACACCGCTGTGATATAATTTTCCAAGTATTTGTACCTATATATACCTTTCCATCAATATCACGTTTTCAATTACGGATGACACTTTTGTGAAGATGACTCTTTTAAGACATGAAGAGGAGCATGACCAAGAGTTTCTAAGGTTTAGTTCAGAGAAAAAAGGGTAATATTTTTTTTCTATACAACGTTCAAATATGGAGGAGTTATGCATATGGAAATCGAGATAAGACAACCTTATTGGAATATATAGCAAAGGACAGAATCAAGAGTCACAATCACGAAAGTTTAAAAAAAGGCAACAACATTATCCTGACATTCAAGATGCATCTTTAATTTGTACTTTCATTTACCTTGTTTTATCTTGAGAGACGATTGGAACTTCTTGTGCCTATGTAGAGCTCAATGACAGATAATTCAGTTACGTACAGATGTGAAATTGGGTATATTACATCTATTACTGTCAATTTTTGCCCCAATTGCTTAAATGCTCACTGCACAGTTAGTTTCGTCTTGTTGCCTGATATGCATGCAGAGAAGGGGGAAGATCATATTTCCATTTAGATTTTCCCCTATTAAGCCCCTTGTATGGGTTACGTGACCAAAATAGGATGAATGGAATATCCAAACTATAAAGTAAGGAGAAGCAACGTGACTTCGTTAACAGGTTTTGCATTGACAATGAACTTTCCATGAAAAGACATGCATCTAACAGATAAACTGGTAAATGCTACGCACTCATACAGTCAAAGTTACAGGGTTCTTCAAAGTAATACCTTCAGTATCGTTTCACACACACACACATACACACACAAAAATCCCCTGGCCTGTATACACTCTAAAAAATCCGGGTCAGAACTGACCCGGAACTGGGTCCGTTGGGGTCACACACCGTTCCCGGTTAAAAATGACTTGGAATTTGGTCATGAAGACCCGGAATGTGGTCACCCTGAACCAATTCATGACTCTGGTTGGGGTCATATCTGACTCCATTCCCTGTCATTTCTTACCCGGAACGGTGTGTGACCCCAACGGACCCAGTTTCTGGTCAGTTCTGACCCGGATTTTTTTTTAGAGTGTATTGTATCCAACAGAGTAGCACTTCAGCTGGATAAGTTACAAACTGAACAGTTAAATACAAACATAATAAGAGCTGATTATTATTGTGTCAAATGAATTTTACAGTGCATTCATGCCGCATGCAAAGTGTATTGCATTGATCGTATCCTACTCGTACTACGAATAAACCAATATGATTCATTGATAATGTCAATTCAATTATTCATTTATTTCATTCTCAGTTTTTTTCAACAAAATATAACACAAGGTAAATCAGAAAATCCATCATAGGCATATATACAGTACAGAGTGCAAAGGATAAACGATAAACAACAAACTAATAGAAATAAATTAAGTATACATACGGGTTATATTTTGAGAAGCAAAAAAAAAAAAAGAGAGAGAGATCTGAGAAGTCCACTAAAAAGCAGTGCTTGTAGATTGTGGACCACTCAAGAATTTCTTATCAAGTTTCTCCTCATGGGTGTAAAAATCCACTGTAATATGGCTTAACATAACCCTCTTTCTTTTTTCTCCTTTTATTGGTTTGTTAAATGAAGGACGTGGGATACAGAAGTTTGCAATAAACCTTTACCATAACAGCTAATTACCGATACCTTGATGATTCTGTCTGTTAATTGCATTTCGTCTTTCCTAATGGACAGAGGTGGTAAATGTTTTACAAATAATTAAGTCCATCTTAAAAGTTAAGATCGATTCAAAATTATGGTATTTAATTTGTTTCCCTGTTAAGTTTTATTGGATGTTTCAGAATCTACTTTAAATTGTTATCAAAATCTGCTGACAAAGTCCGTTGTCACTTATTTCATTTGTAGTATATTATAATTGTGGCTGCATGAAAAAGTCTCCGAAAATTTCTTTCTCTTTAGGAAGTTAGAATACCATTGAAGACAAACACAGCATACCTTATAGTTTCAAGTTTAGTTTACCTCCATAGACATGTGGATTGAGTGAATGCAACAATATTAGTTGAACACGCCATGAGTGGGATTGAGTAAAATCGGACAATCCGTTCAAAAGTTATGAATTTCTGAAGTTTCTCCTCAGTCACTGCTGGATGATTGGAAGACTACTACAGCTTGTGATGTCACATGTTTAGCATGATATAAAGAAAATATAAAGAAATTTTAACATATTTTCGCTTTCCTTGCATAATGATTAAAGGAACACTTGATTTGCCTCTTTCAAAAGGCAGGGGGAATAGCATTACCTTTGACAAACGTCACTGACAAAATCTTTAAGAAATGTGCACTTTTTATAAATAACATTTTGTGAAATTCTCTTTATATTTTCCATATATCGTTCTACGCATGTGACATCATACACTGTAGTAGTCTTCTCATCCAGTAGTGACTGCGCAGTTATGCTTTAAGAAATAACTGTATAACTTGTGAATGGCTTGTCCGATTTTTCCCCAATTTCCACTGTGCTCTACTAATATAGCTGCATTCACTCAATCCAAATGTATATTTGAAGGTGGACTTGTCCTTTATGAAATTCTCTGTGAAACACCCTTAGGTTTGTTCCAGCTGAAGATTTTCAAGAACATGGACGAGAAGGTGCTCAAGGGCGCATTTGCCCTCACCAAGGACATTTTTATGGGAACAGAGCGTGGGGTGATGCGTAAGCCGCAGTCTAAGCACCGGACCTCTGCCATCGAATATTGGGCAATCATGCTCTCGACCGAAACGATTCTCTTCCAGGAGTCCAAGTTCTCATCACGTGACCTGTTCGTGAAGCGGATGGCGTCGGCCGACCTCACCTCGTGGTACTCAATGGTGAAATCGCACTTTACCAGCGGTAATTCACCACTTATTTTCATATACCATTGGCGACTTGTTTGTGTGCAAAGTGTGTTGGCATTTCAGATCGTTGTTTTGTAAGAAGATCAGCTCCAATTAATTATGACCAATTGTGAACTTCGATCCCTTTTAGTGTCCGTCAAGATTTCAGTAAGCAACGACGACAGGCGGTAAGCTACTCAAACGTAATTATCCAGTAAAAAATTGCGTGACTCTCTAAATATAGAATTATATTGTGACAAACCTGGTGACATCAATTTTGCCGCACGCATTTAGCATCTGATATAACGTTCAGTCACTGGAAATCGCGACAGAAATTGTATATTATTTTGATTAAAGAGGGAAGCTGTCCTGAATGGTTTTGTATCCACACACAATTCATTTTGTAAACACACACACACACACACACACACACACACACACACGCAGCTGCTGAAGATTCTTTTCCATGGTCAGATCCATGCTAGAGTATAACATCCTTTACATTAAGAATTATCTTATGTTAGGTAACCAACAACTCAGAACGTGAATTCTATACAAATATTATTTTGTATATGAATGGCACCTCGAACAGGAAAGTGGACACTAGTACAGAATTTTATGTCATAGGCCCTATAATAGTTCATTTCGACTGACACCATGGCTTTGCGAAACTTTAGAAGTCCATGTTTCTTCTTCTAGTTTTAAATGGGGAAGGTTGAAATTCCATTTTTGAAGTTATCTTATAATTTTAATAAAAGATCATTGCTCTGCGATGCTTGACTTTGCTTCTTTGATAAATGTCAACTTGAAGAGAAGCTCATCTATAATAATGTCATGTCTTTCAATCCCCTCGTCATTACCAGCACGCTATCCCCAAAGAAAAGGGAAAACATTATCATTTTAATCACTTTGCTAAAGATTAATCGTGGAGACGATGTTTTGCAACCATGCAGAGAGCTGGACCGTGTATCCCGTCAAGGGTATCGTGGCGCCCGAGTTCCGGATGGCGCTTCATGTGACAAAACACAAGATGTGTCTGGCCACCCTCAGCCCGCCGACCTGTTCGCGCGCTTGGGACCTTGAGCGGATAATCGACTCCGCAGCAAACGACGTGACGTTCGTATTCCACGTGGATGATATCGGCGGCGATGGGGGTGAGGAAATGTCAGCTTCCCGTACGTCAATTAACGATGTGCCCCTCAACTCCTTCCTGGTGGAAAATTGTTGTATTATTGCGTGATTACACGGCATAACCCCTTTACTGGTCGGCACTTGTCTTTCAGACGGCCCTATTATTCTTACCATTGTGATTACCCTATTATAGTATTGGCACATAACGACTGTAGCACACTTGGGTAAGAAGGACATATAGTAACGAGAGCAAACCATCGGGGTTACCCCACGAGCTAGACACCCACGAGTCATACGGCTCACGAGCTAATTAAGAAATTTCCATGGGCAGAGACTCCAACTCTCCCGTTTTCGACGGGAGATCTCCCGCCGAAAACCCATTTTTGCAAAATATCCCGTTCTCCCGCTTGAGATTTAATTTCTGGCTCTGTGTCTCCCGTTGGAAAGGATTTGTTACTTATTTGCTATTGTATGTTGAAAAAATAACCCTTAGATAGCACCAGAGAGCATCTAAAACCCTAGGAACTTCGTGCTTCGCACACATCAACTTGGAGTCTCCCGTTTGCTAGGGGTTTCAGGCGGGAGAATCTCCAGATCAGAAGGTGCTTTGGGTTGGAGTCTCTGCATGAGTCATACACCCACGAGTCATGCTGCCAAAGTGCTAAAGTATATACATACCAAGTAAAGCATGCCCATGAGTTCTATAGACACTAGGCAAACTAGGCCTACGTGTATAGGTCGTGGACCGTACAGCTCGTGGACATGCTCTACTTGATGTCGAGCACGTAAGCCTTGTTAGCTATTGTGTCTAGCTAATGTGCTCCGTGATTCATGAGGTTTTTATCTCATGGGCTGTATGATTCGTGATCAGCATAACTCGTGGGCTGTATTGTATTACTCGACGGTGACTATTATAGCTCGTGACGTGCATACAAAATATCTTGTCAAAGGATACTAGAAAACGCACAGGGCACTGGATTTGAACTCAGGCCAGGGCATTTTGTTTACAGGCTTCTAACCTTCAAGCAATGCGTGAAAACTAGCTATAACCCAAACCGACAGGTCTCATGATGGATGATTAGCCCGTTGCACGCCTGGGTGCCAGTCGACGTCAAAGGCAATAAGTGCAACGGCCAAACGACAGGGAGAGGGAGTTAAGTGCATATGGATGGAAAATCACCGTGCGTGAGAAGAGTGCTGATTGCAGAGCAAAAACAACCCATGATTGTATGCAGTACACAGTGTCAAGAGTATCACTGAGAAGTGGAGATGAGATTAAATCATGGACATGATTGAAGGGCGAAAGGAGATTAGAACTTACAGAGATGATTATGATAGCAATTGTGTTGTTTATGATGATGATGAGTAGCTCAATTTATTGATAACAAAACTATCAAATTCGCAGATGAAATGAATGATAATAATGATAATAATATAATTATGATATAATGATGGCTAATTTATAGAGTGCCCAAGTCTGCAGACTATAGCTATAAACAAAGCATGATATACACAGGAACAACAGAGGGGCAATCGAACAACAAAATCAGAAATATGTAAAGGTATACACGAGGGGAAGGTTGAATTCGTCTGAAACTTTGACTGACAATTTGTCTGTTTACGTGACTTACAAGAGTATTTGCGGAAGAACATAGATAAATATGTTAGTTTGTACCACGTGATATATTTACTTAACCAATCAGGGGAAGACGAATATCATAGCATGCTGCATCAGCAAGAGGATTTTTTCGGGTCTTATACCTGTTGGGAGCCAGTGAAGGAGACTTTAGAACTGTACATAGCTTGATTTTCTTTAATGAGTGTTGAAGAGCGAGCTGTAGAATTCTGAAGCTGTTAGATTTTAAAGACACTTTCTCTTCAATATGGCAGTTGCAAGGCAGTGAATTAACGAAATCTAAGCAAGAGGGGAAATATAAAAGCATGTACTAAAATGTCAGTTGTATTCTTCAGGCAGGTGCTTCCGGATGAATTCTAGATTGATCTGGTTACGATATGAAAATATAATGTGATAAAAAATTTCGAAGAAGAAGAAGGACAAGATACCATAATACCATTTTCCCGGCTGTGTATATACATTGTGTTGTAGGTTACTGCGAGCTGAAGACTGAATCGAAGAAGGCGGCACGAGACATTCACCGAGCTGTGACTCGCCACTGCGGCCGAGACCCGGGGCGTGGACCCCTGCCGAAACTCCCCTCCCTTGAAGCCGATTCTCCCCCGCCCCCTCTCCTCTTCTCCAGGCCCGACCTTCGACCTCAGATTCACACGGGTATGTTTGATAAAGCTCCATTCCACGTGAACTGTTTTAAAGGCAAACAATTAACAAAAGAAGTCAAACAAAACAATTATACAGAACAAAATCCACAATGCATATACCAGGTAACCGAATATAATATTATTATATAGAAGAAAAAGACATTCATATTTACATGCGAACGATAAAATTGAGAAGGGAATTCCTTTCTATTCCATTCCCCCCCCCCCCTTATTGAATATACAGATATGCAAACACACTTATTTCCATGACATTTTCATTTCATTTATACTCCGAATAACAACATCTGCAAACTCACCAAAAGTCAGGAGAGACGATCATTAATTGATCTCAGAAGAAGGACATTGCTATACTCTCTCTCCCTCCCCCGTTTCTCTCTTTCTTCATTTTCTCTTGCATTATAAATTGTCATGTTCTATATTCCAAAATAAACTTACGAGATTATACATACACGTGTAATAGGACAACTTATAGTCTAACTTAGAGTCTAAGTTAGAGTCTAACAAAAACACGTTAGTCTTTAAAAATTGATCATTCTTTACCAACAGAACGCTACTCAGCCTCGCCGTCTCGCAAGACAGACGCACCCGTCCCGCCGCTTCGGCCCCCGGACACAACAGGCGCCGAGAAGCTACCGAACAACGAACATGAACACCGACTCGATGTCCACGACTTCGTCCTTGAAGATAGACGCGACACGGAGAGCCTCAATGAGGAAACGCACATGGCTCTACTCACAGTGGTAGAATAGCCCTACAGGGACTTTACTATAATCTTCACGCTGAGACACGAATGCTGTAGAATCCCACTCTAGTAGGCCTACTCGTTTTTATGACGTCAGAATGAATGATCACAGCAAAGAAAGCAACAACAGAAACAAAAGCAGTAGCTCATTTTAGCGGCAGCGTGTAATGTTATGTTAATGAGTTCGTCAAGCACAAATCAAGGATTGGATTCATCCGATCACGGCATACTATTATGAATAGCGGAACATTTTTTTTCCCTGTGAGAAAGCATTTGCGTGTAAAAGGGCAAGGGTAAAACAATTAGCACAATCAGTAGCATGTTTGTATTCATATTCGATGCTATGAAAACCGGATGAAAATATTTTGTTGGCATCAAGCTCAGCTGAGTTAAAGAAAATGTGCTCACTGCTTACAACGTAAATTGCATGGACTATACGTTCCACAATCTGTGCGTGATTTGACAGAAAAATGATGAGTTTGTTGTTGGGTATGTTATGTAAAATGATAGTCCTAATCTCAAGTTGTGCAATGAAACCTACTTATACTCAGATAGCATTAACAATCCTTGGGATGGAAAATTCTGTAACTCTTCCATATAGGCCTATGCAAATTATCATTCTGCATTAATGGCCAACTAACGCACAGAATGCCCACACCCTTGTTTGAACAGAAAATATCAAAGCATATGCTTATGTCTGTATAACATAATATATAATATGATATATCATTATATATTATATAAAAATTATGTCCAACTATATACAGCCTGCCAATACTCTTTTTAGATTGGACAGAAATACGAAAGTATAGGCTTATGTCTGCATATATTATGTGAAATGATATTATTTAACTTATCATCCTGCAGTATGTTCAACTATATAAGAGACTTTCAACACTCTTGCTTGGACAGAAATCTAAATGTATAGACATGGTCTGTATAACACTGTGGCAGAGGGCTATGTGTGGATTTGGCTGTAGTATAGTTGGGCGTACAATCCGCACTATACATTAAGAAAAAGATAATGTATTTGCGACAGAACTCGTAATATTCAGAAGTCTGTAAGCATGATTTCCCTTTGTCGCTTTGTAGATTAACTATTTAACAGTATCTTTTATTGCGGCGCAGTGTGTTATGAGTAATCGATTTTGTGAGTTACAAAAATTGACATCAGTCTATCTCTTTGACTTCGAGATATTTGCTGCGTTATTGGAACTGAAATGATATAAATCATATACGTCTATTATTTTGATCGACTTGAAATTGGTCAGCTTTATCACTGATCTATATGTGCGATATCTATCTTTTTTTTTCTGTTTCATGCAAACGTTTTAACGTTTTGCTATGTAGGTCTATATAAGCCTTCCAGCTTCCTCGATTCTTAATATAAAACATATTTTGGCTTGTGAGGTTTTCTTTTTTTTAATTTGTGCAGCTTGCTGTTTTGGTTTTGTGTGTAATGTGACCGCGCATTCCTTGTTAACATTGAAACACCCTTATCCGAAGATGGAACATACCAAAAGTTATCCGAAACGCAAACAAGAGAGATAGATAGATCGAGGGAGAGAGAGAGAGAGGGGGGGGGGGGGGGGAGAAAAAATGGAGATATAAAAAGAAAGAGTGAGATTAAGGGAAAGAAAATTTTTGATTAAATTATAAAATTAATGAAGCGCTTCCTTACTCAAATCATTAGATTATTTCATCAAGTCTATAGAATTCATGCTATTCCACAGAAGCATTTTGCGCAGCAACAGGCCATCCTTTAGAGTGAATGCGTTGTGTTGCGATGGACACAAGTTATTTGAATCCGTTGCTGTCTTGCAGCTGTTCACTGTGTCACGAGTTTGAATGTTTGTCATTACTTGAGGTATTGATGTATAAAACATGTATCCTATTATATAGATATCTGCACAACATGACTATGTATCTTTATTTATGATTCATTATACACATTTATATAATGTATATACATATATATATATATATATATGTATATAGTAAACGAATCAGTAGAAAAAGAACGCCGTAAAAAATAATCATAAATCCTAGATCTTGAAGATCTTAAAAACGGAGCATAGCTCTCAAATACTGAAAGGCAATATATATATATATATATATATATATATATATATATATATATATATATGGGTATAGACAAGACTCCCTAGCACAGGTACGCCTATCGTATATATTTCTTTTCAGCGATATACATACATATATACATACACACATACATCTTTTTTCTTTTTCTTTTCTTTTTTTTTTTTTTTTGGGGGGGACTGCACCTAAAGTTTAGCCCCTCTCCCTTATAGTTCCCCTCCAATGCACACACACACACACACACAGTATTATGTATATATTTATATATTATATATATATATACATATATATATATATATATATATATATATATATATATATATATATATATATATCTGATGGGTATATTGTTGGGTATAGACAAGACTCCGTAGCACAGGTACGCCTATATAATGCATACAATATATTGCTTTTAAGCGGTATATATATATATTTATGTGTGTGTGTGTGTGTGTGTGTGTGTGTACATGGGAGGGGAACTAGAAGGGAGAGGAGCTATAGGTGCAACTCCCCCCCCCCCAAAAAAAAAAAAAATAATAATTTGGCAGGAGAAAAAAAATTGCATCTCGCCCCCCCCCCCCCCCCTGTAAAAAGAACGACGTCTGCCAACGTATATATACAATGGAAATAAAAACAATGATAATTATATCCTTGATATCAGAAGTCACAAAACGAAATTGACCTGTCCTTTTTTTTTCAGCTTCAGTATCTATCCGTTTGAAATCTATCCTATCTATAGGCCGTACACTATATAATGGGGTATCGACGTCAATATGAAATTTGAACGAGCCCGTAAGTGTGCCATGAATCATCAGAGAGAAATGTCACGTCTACGCTAAATTTGATAGTAATCTACAAGAAAAAAAGGCCCGTGACGCAATATTATCAGTATCCGTCCCAGTATACAAAACAAACAATCAAACAATAAAATAAAACAAAACAAACAAAAAGCAAACCAATGACCACAAAAGCAACTAACGAAAGTAGGGCGCACAACGGACAACCGAGTTTGTGCTTTTTATGTTGAATAGTAATACCCAGGCATATCTTCCCTGCGGTGTCTTGTATTAAGCGTGCAACATCTAATTATCGCGATACCTATACCACGAATGATATCTTATAACAAGGGAACTGGAAAATAAAGGACTGCACGGACGAGAACGATCGTATATCGTAGCATGCTTCAGGCACCTCACAAGGTAATAACCCTTCTTTTTGGAGTCTTTATGGTGGCAACCCATAGTCTGCTGAGAGTAGATGTTCATCTATATATTCAGGGGCAAAAAAAAGGGGGAAATAAAAAGAAAAAAAATCTCATCAACATCTTGACTCTGGCCTGAAGCGACGAATAATGATTTTTATCAATTTCAGCTCCGGCTTTATATGGCGGAGAAGAGAGAAAAAGAGAAAGAGGAGAATAGGGAGGAGGGGAGGAGTAGAATGCATCTTAACCTCAAAAGGTAGTGTAGTATTCCTAGATGAAATCTCAATTGTTTATGTATCATTTTCCTCAAACGGTCACTGATGTGTTCCACTAATATTGCTGCAGTCACTCGAGTCACGTGTATATAGGCCCTACATGAATGTGAACTTGCCTTTTTATTGTTTATGTATAACATAGGGAGTGCATTATGCATATAAACCGCTTGTACCCTTTAAAGCAAATACTATGGTGCAAGATTAAGTGATCAGCCATTAACCCTCTTCTTGCCACATTAATTACCTTTTCTCCTGCTCGTATAGGTCCGTGTGTAAAATGTGTACACATTTGACTCCATGGCACAGAATCGGTTTAAAAAGAACACGAGTGGTCATAGACAAAAATAATACGTTTAAGCGCAATGTCGTTAGCACGAAACATTCAAGTGATTCATGCTCTTTGTATATATGAACTTTTTCTAATTTTTGCTATGTGTTATAGTGAAAGAAAAACGATTTGAAAATGATATTGGTTTTAGACTGACCGGTTCTTTAATAAGATGCCCTCCTTCTGTTGATTTTTTAAATTCTTTGGGCAAGTTGAAAAGTCGAAAAATATATTCTCAGTTTTGATTTGATTAATTTTACTTCAATGGATTATGTACCGGCCAACACAAAACATTACAAAATTCATGAAAACAAATTAAAGGTCATATGAGATTACTCTAAATCTCGTCACACTTGATAATTAGATCGCACTCTATTCATAATGATATGAAATTATCAATGCTTCTGCTGACCGTTATTCAAAAGAGTTTTAACTCCATTTGAATGTTATGTTCCTCAGTGGTGAAAAAAAGGAGAAAAACATAGTTGCTCACATCCCAAAAGCAAACAAAACACACAATCAAACAAACAAACAAAAATAAAGCAAAACAGAAACAGGGCTAGTTGTTTTTATTTTTCTTTCTTTTATCGTTGGAAATAGATTCAAAAATGTTAACCCTTTAAAAATACGATAGTCGGAATTAAAGTCAGCAGCACCTCCAACAGACAAAAACAAAAACAATACAAAATGACTCAAACCAAATTTAAACAAATAATACATCCCACCTACCCCCCCCCCCCCCCCCAAAAAAAAAACAACAACAACAACACCCAAAACAAAACAAAGCAATATCGATATTATCAGTATCCAACAATTAACCGTGCGACTTTTCTTGATTTTGTGATGACATCTGAATTACTAATTGTGTTGCATATTTTACTCGGGTAAAGATAAAGATGCCACCGTTCTTGAAGTGCATTCTTTTTTTTATCTTTCAATTTTTTTTTTTAAACGCCCACACATGTCATGTCAAAGACGAACCGAATGATGGCGCTGTTAAGCCGCTGTTGAACACTGTAATTGGCATACTGACCACAATTTCTGTCCTATGACGTACAATCATTGATATGAATAGTACCGTAAATTTCTCACATCGACGATAATTATGCTCTGCTCTCTCTGATTGTGAAAATCTTTCCGTAGGTATATAGGGATGCGTTACGATATTGCATTAACTCATAACCTCATTCGCTTATCTCCCATCAAAACTGAAAACTAACTTAAAGGGATCGTATAGTTTTTGTTGAGACCTAATTTCAGGTTTCTAACATTTTTTGGTGAGATAATGAGAAACCTCTTATGATATATGAAAGAGCTTGTAATTCCATGAGGAATTCAACGTTTATTGATGAAAATTGGTTTTGAAATGGCTGAGATATCCAAAACAGAGCGATTCTAATAAGTGTGGGACCCACACTTTATTATGATCACTTTGTTTTACCTTGTTTTTCGATGTTTCAGTCATTCCAAACCCACTTTTCATCAAATAAATTTTGAATTCCTCATAACATGGTATGCTTTGTACTATTTCATAAGTGTTTTCTTGGTATCTCGCAAAAAGTTAAAAGCCCAATTCTTATCTCCACCAATACTGTACCATCCCCTTAAACCCGTCTGCACATTATTGTATCGAAGGCAAAGACAGTGGCGGATCCAGGAATTCCATAAAGGGGAGGGGGTGGGGCGTAGAGCAGTTTATATTTCTGGTGCTGCTTCCGGTTTTAATCAGCTGATAAGCGGGAAAAAATTCAAACGTGCATGTATATTTTTATTTGTAGAAATAAAAGAACAAAACAATAAGGGCACTGAAAGACGTGTGTTTAGTTCATGATTTGAAATTCCTTATGTTCAGAAATCTAAGACGAGATTTATTTTTTCATCCATTAATTCCTTCTTTTCTGACTAGAGAAATAATAGTTTTCATCACGTCGCAAAACGTAAATCTAATAAACAACCTTTTACAAATGATATATCCAATCAAATCACTCTATTAACGTTCCCCTAAAATGACATTTTTTTATTTTCCTGGCGATCAACAAACTTTATTGAATTTTGAAAATATATACTATAATACAACAACAAAGCAATTACGCACATACATGACGATGTGTACGCACAGCATTTATAAATAGTATTAGTTACCCCCTGCTTGTTCACGACTATATTTCGTGACAAAATATAGGAGCAAATGTTTACCGTCTGGTTCCATGTTTCATGAGACCGGAAGCCGAACTTCACCTGGGGGACATTTCATGAAGCATTTTGTCCGACAAAGTTGTCGGACAAATTTGCTCTCAGCCAATCAGATACAAGGATTTCAGAAGCTTGTAACAGTTTGTTAGAAAAATATCCGACCAAAACGCTTCATGAAATGCCCCCCAGACCGAAGATAGACCTGCTTTACGAATATTGTAAAAGAGTTCACGTCATCACGGACTACCGACGAAAACATTCAAGGATAGATTTCGCGCATGCGCACAAATATAAACACCCATGCAAAACATGCAAACAACAACAGTGACATATGACCTCAATCACGAAATACAGAAAACATCTAGTGGATGATTGCCCAATGAGATCACAAAATGTGATCACTTATTCTATATAAAACTCCGAGTGGCAATCTCACTCAGGAACAGACGCTGAGGGCGTACTTAACATTTCCTGAAAACACCGAATTGCTTCTACCTTGGTGGGCGGGTGAAGCCACGCCTTCTTGCTGGGATGAATGTTAATATCTATACTTGTATAGACTTTTCTGTAAGATACGCATGTTCAAAATGAATATATTATTTGTTAACCATATTTGGATGAATAGATACAAACTGCAATGTAGGTAAATGTGTAGCCACTGTTCGGTGCAACATTAAAAGTCCTGTTAACTTTTGGGAACAGTGATTTAAAACATTTTTAAGATATGATGACATAATGCATGGTCTGTTACCGCAAAACATCCTATCATATTATGAACACAAGGAGATATCTTCATTTTTCTCAATAAACTGCAGCTATAGACGGTTTACCTATTGAATTTTTTACAGTGGTTATTTCTATCCCCAACTCACATTTTAGAACTGTTTTAAAGCACTAATGCTTGGCCTTTGTTTCATCTGCAAATGGTAAATCATAATATTATGTTTTATCTTGTATGATTAAAGTAGTTTGAATCATAGTATTTGTTCAGTAGGATAATGATTAGGATGCTATAACAAAACGAAAGTGGGCAAGCAGTTCACATTCCTAAGCACTGTGGTCGCTACTGGTCAGTAATGGACTATTCTAATCACACACATCAGTGTGTATGATATGAGGTTCTCAAGTCAAGGCTGTGTGGTTGCCATGGCAATGCACATGATATATACCAGCTTCTGGTATAGGAGCTTGCGTCACTGTCCTTTTCTTTCTCTCTCTCCTCTCTCTTGCTTTATCCACTCCCACTCTTGGTTCCCAACCCCCCCCCCCCGTCTCCTCTTATTCTCTCACTTCCTATATCCCTGCCCCTCATTATTTGTCCTTTTTCTCAGTAATATATAGTATTACTCATTTAATGAGAAATAGACTCTCCCATTTCAACAGATGAAGGTAGATAAACTCTCTAAAAAAAAAATAGAGTGAAAATATTCACTCTTAAAGGAGTGAATACACAAAAGAGTGAATTTTGAGTAAAAATGTTCATTTTCACTCGTTTTGGAGTGACCTCAGGGATCACTCCAAAATCTTCGATTTTCTTTAGAGAGAAAGTTATGCAAGTATTAAAACTGTGATATTTGAGAACAGTTTAAGAAAATATGCTTCATATTTTTGTTATGTGTATAAGTGCTAATTACAGTGTGGTAAAACAACACACTATGTATGTACATAGTATATGCTTCACCTGAAGACTCCACAACAACACCCCCCCCCCGCCTCAGATTATAGCATCCACACCCTCTGATTTTAGCAAGATGGTATCGTCTATACCTCATCTTGTATCACTGTGGCTCAAACTTCCTCCTCTTTTGCTCCCGCTCTTCAAAGAGCAAAAATGTGTTTGGCATCCCAACTAAAACTTCACAACTTTTAGTATTTCAGATAAGCTATTTGCACTCAATTTTATTTGTCATTATATTGTGCCGCTTTGATATGCGTGATTGCTTTGAAGTGATATATTTTGCTGTACTTCAATATCTGAAACAAGTCAATTGATAACATGTGTTTTTATGTTTTATTGACTCCAAGAGTTAAGCTCATTTGCTTTAATGAAACTAAATACTGACACTCTGGTAATGGCATGGTCATCTGTTCATTCTGTTCAGTTTTGCTACGCCGCGCGTGGTGCTTTCTTCGACGCTTCAGTTGCATGACTTTGAAATGAAAGTCATACTTATTTTGGACTTATCTTAAATAATGAAGTGGTATTGTCAGGACAATCAGATAGACTGGAGCTATCTATCTGTGGCAGCGATATCACATTAGGTTCACAATGCATTCATTTGAAGCTTTACTGAACAGATCGTGCACTTGCCATATCATATTACTTTGCATGCGTTAATGTATCGAACGAATGTTATTCATGACACTGTTTTAAAACTGCGTTTTAAGATTAATTGACTCATGTTTGATCCCTGAAGCTTCGCTTTATTAAATAGACTAGCTCTACGTCTTTGAAGTTAGATATCTTTGATTATTTTGATCATCCTCTTTTGCTACCGCTCTTCGAAGAGCGATCGAGGATGTGTTGAGCATCCCAACTATTTGCAGTCTTCACAACTTTTGGTATTTCAGGTCAACCCGACTACAATTTTACAGCGACCTGATACAATGGCTCTAATAAGTCTGCACTGAAAATTTGTTCATTTTCTGCAATGACTCGTATTTGGTTAAATGTATTGGATATTGATGAATAAAAAACCTTTTCAATTCAAATTCAATTTAATTCAATTCAAAAATTGTTAGGAACATGCCTGCATTGACTAAAGGCATAACTAACCGTTGAGAAACAGGACAGTTAAAAAATCCAGATATGTAGGATTTCAATGGACTGGCCTTGGCATAATTGAATCTTATTGCAAATAATGTATATCAGTATGTGTTTCTTATTATAGCCATTAAAGGAATCTATATACTATTGTTTCTATAACTACCTTTTCCTGTTTATTTTTTTTGTTCCCCCTCTAAAGTGCATAGAGACCTTGCCAATATTATGCGCTATAAGAAAGAACGGCAGCAATAATGATGATGATGATGATGATGATAATAATGACAATGATAATAATGACAATGATGATAATAAAAAGTATTATTATTGTTGTTGTTATCATTACTTCCTTTAAAGACAGGTGTTTACGTAGTTATTGATAAGCAGCCATGGTAGTGAATTTATTTTACCACCACAAACTTGTTTGAGATGAAGATTGAGTTTTAACTTTTTCATTATAAACCACTTAGACCTAGGCCTACATGAGATCCTAAGATGAAGTACAAGTTTATCTGATGGAAATCGGTTTTAAAATAGCTGAGATATCCAAAAACAAAGTAAAACAAAGTGGTCCCAACAAAAGGCCACTTTTTTATTAGGATCACTTTGTTTACATTGTTTTTCAGCCATTTCAAAACCAATTTTCGTCAAATACTATAGTAAACTTTCAACTCCTATTAGAATTATGGTCTTTTGATTAATATTCATACAAGTGGTGTCTATTTACCTCGCAAAAAGTGACCATCTGCAGGGGCGGATCCAGGATTTACGTCTTTACACACACTCAAAAAAAAAAGGGGGGGCGCACGTCGCCCCCCTTATTTTTCTTCTTGTTGTTTTGAAAAAAGAAAATAAATACAAAATAAATAAATAAATAAAATACTAGTAAGAGGGGGCGCGAGCCCGGTGCACGATCTTATGGATCTCCCACTGATCTAAATCCCCACCTCAACCAAAACTAGATCATTCCTTTTAACCATGCCTGAAGTCCTTTCACTGTGCAGGTCCTAGAAGAGCTATGAATAGACAGTACAGTGACATTGGTATCATTTTGAAGTGAGAGAAAAATATTTCTGAATTGATTAAAACCAACATGTTGACACTTGCAAAAATGACGTAGCATGAAGATGAGAAGTTAGACTTTTGCATAGTTATAGACATATTCTAAATTTGATCATTTAAATTAAGAATTATTCAAATAAAATAAATGTATTAAAATATATTTTAATCTTTAAAAAATTATAAATGACATTGTTACAATACATAAAACTGGAACAAAAAGAAATCTCTTATTCTTTTATTTGTGTAAACGATTTTTTATGAGTCTAATTCTAAACGTGACTAGCGAACCAAAATAAACTCACCTCGACCCGACTGTACGTACAAGATAAAAAGCCCCGCGCATGCCGCGCACTGCACCGACTTTACACAGGAGCTAGCTGGAGTGGAGTGTGTTCACGTTCGTCAATGCATAACATGGCCGCACTGCGAACATTACCACTGCACCAACTGCACATGAACGTCTAGATCTACGGATTGTGTCAATGCACCCTAAACATGGTGCTGGAAAAAACTGAAAATGTGACTGTTTTGCCTGAAGTGCTGCTCCACCAGCTCCATCGCATCATCTACCATGTAAGGGGGTGATGATTTCTCGCAGTGTCGTTGTTGGACAAAAACGAGACTTAGGCAAAGTGCTAGATTCTAGTTACTGACTGGTGAACACGGTGAAGTGGTCGTAAGTATCGATACTCGAGACTCAAAAGAGTCAATAGGTGTCTGATCTATCTGATCTGTCTTGATGTAGATCAAAGACCAAAGTATTCCTATGTGAATCTCTAACTTGTTATGTAGGCTGGCCTGTGTAGGTTCTATTGTATTGCAATTGTAACATGTTTGGCGATTGTTTTGAAAAGTGGACGGATTCTTGTCATGCCTCCTTTCACAGTTTCAGTTCCATATTGTGTTTCCTATCCGTTGACAGATGGTTGGATCATTTCCTTGTGTGAAGTGTTAATATAATAATAATACTGTGGAATGTTATCATGGTAGTTAGGTCCTTAACGCTAGGACTTTTAATGTTAGGAGTGTACCGGTACCTCACCTGTTCAGTGTAACGTTAGTGTTAGGAAATTGTATGGTCTAACATGTGTTAGCTCTAGTCGGCAAACAAACAAGTCATTTTCAAAATCAAATGTCTGTAAGAATCGATTTTGTGTCACAAATTGTGATCAAAACTGTACAAAGTGCAAGTCAGAGTGTAATTTTTCTAAAATTGCTGTGCCTGCTGTACTTGTGGATGTGTGTTCACTCAAAGTGATTGTAAGATTCACTGTAGTAGGTTCTAGAGTAACTGCGACCAGCCCCAACACGCAGTGTTGGGGCTGCGCATTGTAGCAGACATGATCATAACAGGCGAAGTATAGCGCCTAAAAATCAATATGAAATCGCAAAAATTCTGCAATATGAAGACTTACAGGTGAAGATGTAATGTTGAAGACTGACTGCGTTCAACTTTTGGTTCTGGCAATAGTCCCTTTCTGCTCGGTTTGATGAGTTAAATGCGACTCGGTCGAGAGGAACTCGGGAGAACTACATCTTACACAGTCAATGGATTTGAGATTTGTGCGCATGCGCTGGCCGTCAAGTCGTGTAGCTTTGTGGCAAGGCCTTATCATACTGTTGGCAAACCCTCTCGCTGTATATTGCGTTGCTTTCTGGGTGGGTGCGCGCGCGCACGCCTTGTCAGAAGGCTAAACGCATTGCGACTCCGCCAGCACATGAATATTTACGTGCGCAGTGTACTGCATACTGATTTCGAAAATGGTGAATGGGATGAGGAGCTAGGACTACGGACCCGTATATGGCCGTGAAAAAAACATTTTTTCAAGATCATTGGACCAGTGTGAACAAGAACAAGGTGAACGAAGGGTATTAATTAGATAAGAATCTTATGTATACTATAAAAGTACGTTTTTTCCTCGTGATATTCGAAACCTACGGAGGTGCGAAAATCTGTGACAGACTGTGTATGTTTTTCAAGCTTACCGATATAGCACTCTATTGACTCAGGACGCTCCCACAGTGTGTAACTGTGTATACGGAGCGTCCCGGGGTTAGTTCTAGAGGGTCTAGTCTATTAGCCTACACCTTGTACAGTACTCTCTGCGTAATTGGGTATCGCTTAAACGGGTACTCCGTTTAATTGGGTAGTAATGTCAGAGTCAGTTCCAATGCACATTAAAATTACCTGATAATCAGGTAATTTCAGGTAGTCTCCGCATTAACGGGTAAATCAGGTAATCAGGTAATCAGGTAATCTCCGCATAAACGGGTAAATGATTTTCTTCTAATCTAATTTCTACCCACATTTTATCGCATATAACACTTTAAGTAATCCTGCATGTCAAATTTTCCACGGCTAATCGCATTCTCTGCTTAATTTACAAAGAAAACAGATCATTTGGGCCTGGGGAGTGATCAAACTTAAAAACACATGTACACGTACCGACTTGCCACAGGTAAACGAACACTACACATGTAGCTGGCACTCACATTAATTGCATAGACAGACAGGAGTTGAACACACTTGCGCTTCTCCTTTGCTCTGCAACAACATTCACAATACGAGAAGTTCGCAACGAAAATCAGGCCATGCACATATCCAGCTCCATGATTTTGCTTTTCCCCAGTCAATTCTCGAAAAGTAACCCGACGTTCTACGTTTTAAGTGCACGCAAAGAGACGTGTTCATTTCGGGAATCCTCTGCATGTTAGCGAGGAGTCTATAGTCAAACGACAAAGTTTTCTGAAGACATATTTGTCCATAAAAGTGCAAATTAGAGTGTAAATTATTGCTCGTGACTGAGCAAGTGTAAGGTATGTATAATGTGTAATGCAATGTGTAACGCGTGTTAAGCATACAGTGTAGGTGTTTGGTGCAGTGTACAATGCATATAAATACACATTGTGTGTGTCCATTGTGAATGAGACGCATGTTCTTCTGTTAATCGGGTACTCCGCTTAATCGGGTAAGAAACGCTCTGCCCGAGCCTACCCGATTATGCGGAGAGTACTGTTCTCATATCGGCGACCACCCTCACGCAATTTCTTTCACGCAATGACTTTCTCACATATTAACTCAAAAGTAAACATCCATGCGGGATGGGGGGGCCGGGGGGGGGGGGGGGGGGGGGGGGACATTGGAAAATGAATACAAGTCAAGAGAAATTAGGGGGGTACAGCTACAGCTAAATATCCTGAGGAAAGAGAAGGAAAAAGAATTGAAAATCCTCAGTAGTAGGATGGGGGGTTGGGTGTCCGGACACTTCAGACTCTTGCATACTGACTTGCTTATTTTACTTTGAATACACATTTACGCGCAGCTCTTCACTGACAAACAACTGTTTACGTAGGCGCTTCATTGTCAAACCAGACGCACTTTACAGTATGCGTCTGGTCCCACAACCTGTCTGGACACCCAATGACTGGGGGTGGTATTCTGAAAATCTTCCTAAGTTTCTTCCTAAGTTTCTTCCTAAGTCAGAAACTTAGGAAGTGCCTAGGAAAGACAAAATTGGTATTCTGAAATTTCTTCCTAGGCACTTCTTAATGCAAATTAGGCCATCCTTATTCCCGCCCACGTCCTTTCCTAAGCCAATACAAAATGCCGTATCATAAGGATCTAACCGATGTCTGCCAATGACAATCGCATATTACTATGACGTAGGGTCAAATATACGAGTGCGCGGCATGTCCCCTTTCTCACGCTCATTTCGCGCATCAAAGTACATGTGCGCGCAATGACTGCCAAGCGCGCCTATCACGATGCTTGCAGTTTGCTATTCTTAACAACGTACTTAGGACAGGGGTGGAGCTTTCCTAAATATTTTCCTAAAATTCTTTCCTAAGTGCATTCTAGAATACCAACTTCTTCCTAAGTCAGAAATTTGCATATTCCCTCCCCCTTCCTAAGTTTCTTCCTAAGTCTACTTAGGAAGAAACTTAGGAAGATTTTCAGAATACCACTTAGGAAAAAATCCTGACTTAGGAAGAAATTTCTTCCTAGGAAGGATTTCAGAATACCACCCTGGGTATGTAATTATTGTTAACAAGGATTTGCCATTCGATAGATTTACATCTACATGCATGTTTTTCAATGGGAGAATGGGTGGTTGATTGAAATGATGAGATTGCAGCAGTGCATAGGAAAAAAAAACCAACTTGTGTTGTCGCTGAGATCTCCATGCATTGTATGGTACTAGTCAACAGTCTCAGCCCAGGATATAAATCTGCGGTATTTTCTGCCTTGAGTGAAATGAAATTAAGGTGAAACTGAGGGATATTTTCTAAGGTACGAGGTATTTAGTCAAAAAGTGGTCGATGAGACTCATACCACAGTAGACTCTAGTATGTACTACACCATGTACATCAAAATGCTATGATCTCTTTACGATGACCAATTCGATACAAATTTACTAGAGTAATTGGAAATAAGGCCATTAAGTATACATGCATGCTGTGATTTTAATGAAGTTTGGTTTAATGGAATTTAAGGTATCTACATGGATACAAAAATACATTAGCACCTTAATGCCTGCAGTGTTTCATATTGATTATGCGCGATGAAAAAAACAAAAAGATATACAGCAGACCTGTGTGCATTGTGTGTGAGGAGTCTCGCAGACACGCAGTGCATCCTCTGATCCCAATTTAACATTGAAGTGATGAGCAAGAGTATGTATTTATGTACTAAGATCTCTACTCTGTGCTAAATTCTTAATATACTGTAAGATTGTATCCTTGTGCATGTGCTTTCCTCAAATGAAAGTCATGAATGCTGTCTTATTTGCTTTAGCACAGGTAAAGAAATCATGGAGGTCATTCAGAATGCCGTGGCTCAGAACCTCATGGCGATGTTCCCGTCCCGCCCCCCAGAGCTGATCCTCCAGTGCGTCACGCACCCGCGGAACTGCTATGAACCGGTCACTGAGGATGGACTCCTCAACCGCTGCGTCGACGACCTGCTTTCAAGAGGTGACGACAAGGAGGATGATGACGGGGCGCAGAGTGTTGAGGAGGAGGTAATGGTGATCCCGGACTTCCAGGACATGGAGGACCTGCTGGGCAATCTTGGGAACGAGAGCGACAAAGGGACTTCTGGCGGAGTGTTGATTGATCTCACAAAGGGCAGTAAGTGACAGATTTCACGTAACTGTTGAAAGGTTCATTAAACATTAGGTGCAATATTGTACTTTTAAAATTTGTACATGTATGTATGTTTGTTTAGTATATCTCTATTGAGCCTCGTACTGTCCATATTTAATGTATAAGATGTCCTTGCATTTGAAAACAAGATATCCTTTTCTTCACTTATCCAGAGTCTTGTTTTATGCACTTATCAAAAAAGAGTAATGCCACTAGTTTTGGTTACCAAAGGTTGGTGCTTCTTGTCATTGACATGTTTAAAATTTGGACCGGAAAAATGAAGTGCATTCAGAGTATGAGTAGTAACTGAAGTCTTGCATCTGTCAAAGACCTTTACCATGTGATGACTATACTAGTCCCCACTGTTTCTTATGCAGCATTTGCACCCGTCTCAGTCTTAAGGAGAGTCTGGGACATGATTGTGTTCTTTTACACCTTAAGGTCTGCATTAATTCCTCAAACCACCCCCATCCCCCCAAAATGTAGAGAGAAGTTGATGGATGTGTACAATGTACCTGGTATGTGTGGTTTACAGGTCATTATGGGTTGTCAGTGTATGCTCCATTTGAACCAGTGCTCAGGAAATGTTGTTGACAAACAAACAAACAAACAAACAAACAAAATCTACCCACCTAACTTAATAGTAATTCAAATGTTTTGTAACTCTTCTACTTCGTACTTCGTACAACAGATGGGTCAGATGTGAACTCTCCCAAGGCACGGATAGAAGATGACAAGACCTTTCAAACCGAAGATGTCCAACAGGGCAACAAGGCCGATGTGGTGTGGATCGATTCTCCTTACCGCTCAGTACCAAAGAGTAGTTCTTCTGCGAATCCACCCCATGAACTTGACGCGGTGAAAGTGAAGAACAGCCTCAACTCGCGGCACTGGTCGACACCCACAACACAGAGTCAGTTGATTGGAAGCAGCATGGTCTCATCAAGTACAGCCTCCAAGTTTGATACTGCATCAACTTCAGAGGCAACGCCTGGGAGACTCACAGCGAGTGGAACCCCTGCCAGCTACCCATCAGGACAGAAGTCACAGGTTTCAACTCCGTACACCCTGTCCCAGTCTCTTGTCATGGATCCTGTGGTTACAAAATCTGCTACTTCAACCAGCACGACAAATGCAGGCGAGAATGGCGAAGGTCGCTGTTTGTTTCAGACCTCTAATCCTGACGGCAGTGTGGTCTCTACACCAACTCTATCTCAATCGGGAAATGCGAAGACTGCAAAAAGTTTGTCATCGAGAGATAATGGGTACAACTCCTTAGGTTATGGGAAAAGTTTGTTGGGCTTCAGCAGCATTTCGAGACCTATGCAAAGTGGAACTACTAGCTCACTCCTTCCCTCACCAGTGGCTGTGAGAAATGCATGTAATAGAGCTCAGAGTAACAGTGCTACCAGGGGAAGACAAATACCGGCAACACTCAGCAGAGCACCTAGTGATGGAGAAAGGGACACAGCAATGCCAACAGTTGTTAAATCAGAAGCCACCGTAAGCACTGCCTCAACTTTGTCGCACACACCTTCGTCCTCCCTTGTGAATTCCTTCTTGAATCAGCGAACTGCTCCAACAACAGGGGTCACCCCTTCACTAAGTGGTTCTTCAGTAGCTAATTTGACATTGTCCACTTCTTCCTCCGCCACGCAGCAAAAGGGACACAGTGTAGCCAAGACAACTGTCGCGAGGAGCTCGTTGCAGAATGGTGCAAACTTGACACTTCCTTTCCACCCCAGTGGACCTACACTGGGTAGGACCCCAAGCACACCCGGGGGCATTGTTCAAACAGCTGCCATTGAAAGAACATTAGGGAGAGCCCTTGCCTTGAAGCCAGCAGTCTTTACGCTAGCAGACTCAAACCAGAATCTGTTTTCTAACACAAGGGTAGGACTGCAGCAACAGAGGGAAGTCCCTGCGCATGCAACTGCCAACAGCAATCCAGCTCCTAGGACAGCAACTGCTCCTTCCAGGCCTGGTGCAATCAACGCTGCACGCAACACAGGTATCTTACTGCAGAATTCGTCGTCCTTGGCGGGGTCCCTCCAGAATCCTAGAGCTGTCCAAGTCACTAGGGCACCTACATCCGTTGCGGGTTTTCAGGTGACACCAGCCGCACCGACCGCACCCACCGTTGGACAGAGGCTGCGAGACCTTCATGGTGTCAATCAAAAGCCAGCTGCCCATTCTGCCTTGCGCCCCCAAGCCCCTGCCCACCAGAGACCGGCCATTCCGCCCGTGACCCAGGGGCCCGGTAATGCTAGAGGTGCACCTCCCCTGGCACCGCTGGTCTATCCCCCTGTGCCTGCCAGACCTGCACCCTTTGTGCCAAATGTCTTGCCTAGGCCTCCTCCTTTTATGCCTCCTCAACCTTGGAACCTTAATGGGCCAGGGCTTTTGGGACCACCCCTTCCGAGGGGACCCAATCCAGGACCCGCTGTAGCTGTAGCCCAGGGACCAGGGGCATATCCATATTTTAATAATGCACCGGAGGGGAACCTGACTGAACCCCTGGCAGATGAGGAAGAAATGACTATCATGTCCTTACAACTCGCTGAAGTGGTATGTTTTTATATATGCCGAAATACTGTGAAAGTGGAAATTGTATGTGTTCTGTTGGGTACAGGACTTCAAATCATTCATGCCACAGCGGTTTTGGTTTTAAGTAGGAAGCACATATTACAGTAAAAGGTGACTGGCATTATGACAGCGAATTCGCTCTTCCCACAAGACTAGCAAAAGTGAAGAAAACTGCAAATAACATGGCAGATATACCCCTACAAAATACCTACAGCTCTGTACTCTGAAATCAAAGATAGATGATATTACACATAATAAAAGTAAAGATTTAGTGCCGCTTTTGGACTAGCTTCATGTTGCACGAAATTCACAAAAATGTCCACCCTGCAAAAGTGTGTACTATTTTGAGATATGTGTGTACGTGTGCATAATTATGTGTTGATGTAGTGTTCTTTAGGTTCTGCTCTTGTATCAAGAGGTAGGGATTTTTTTTTTTTGGTATAAATTTTTCATCTTGGTAGTATGTTTTATTTGTGATGATTATTGGTGAGTTTATATCTTGTGTAATGTAATACAAAATTACACAGATCACTCGCGGTGTATGCAATTTCTGGAAATTCAATCAATTTGTATCAGTCTAAACAATAACATTCAAGCAATACATATTGTACTGTACAGCATGTAGAAAAGCAAAGTTCCATTTGAATGAGATGGCTTAATTTGCATGTTTGCTTGTTTTTTATTCTAATATCTGCAGTTGAAGTTGTTTCCCAATGCCCAGGAGGGCTTTGTGAGAAACAAACTGAAGGAATTTAAGCACACCAATGATCCTGTCAACTATGCCTGCAATTATCTGCTTGAAAACCCGGACTTCCCGAAAAAGAGTCACACTAAGCCTGCAGACAAGGTAGTACCTATTCATTTGTTTGGGAACTTGCTTTTATGTTCTTCATTATTGTTTTTGCATTAGCATAGTTGCTGCAGTCATTCTTGCATAGCTCAATTCATGTGTTTGCTGATTTTCAGAAAGCCAATATGTACAGAAAAATGCATCAAAATTAGTAGGCATTTGGTATCACAACCGTGGATTTGTCATTCAAACCAAATTTGTTCAAGTCCTCTTTAGAATTGCCACGGGATGCTATTCAGAGATGGCTTTCCATGGCAAGCCCTTTGAATATATGCCCAAGTTTATACTGAGAAAGGGCACTATGATTATATGTGCTTGATGACAGATATGCTTAAATGCAACTCTTATTCAACCTCATGTGGCAATATAGATAAATGCTTCTATCTGTTTGAAAGGTCTTGTGTTGTTCTGTTGACAATATGTGTTTTTTTTTTTTTTTTTTTGGAAAGGCTGTTCATGTGGTCATGTTTACATATGTTCAAAATGAGAGGTTGGGATATGTTGTCTCATTTTGCAGTCAATGCAGTGCTCCCACAAGCGAGAGTGTTCATTACTTTTCCAAATACAATAGATGCATTGTATGTGTGGTGTATTTCATGAACAATACTGATGTACATTGTGTTAGACAGTTTGGACAGCCGGTGGTTAAGTAGGCTGTCTGGAGTGGACGGAACTGCTGCAAAGCGTAGTTATGTAATGCAGTCCCCTCAGAAAAACAGAAACAGAAACAAAACAAAACAAAACAAATTTCTTGTTGCAGTAATGCCAATCCTTTTTACAGCATGTGGAACCTGACAGGAGGTTGCATCTTATAGTGCAACCTCTCTGATTACACCTGAGAATGTAAGAATGTGATTTGCAAGGTTTCATTGCTGGCACAAAAGGTCTAATGATGGCTGCTTTCTTTGAAATGTCTTGAACAGCAGGAAGAGAAGGAGGTGGACTACCTGAAGGTCTGGAAGACCCGGGGACGCATTGAGAATTTCCATGTCTACTCCTCACAGGGTCTGAATCTTCTCTCCAATGACTTCACTAAGGTAGGGAACTGCTGAATTTCAGCCAAAGATTAGAATGATGATGATGATGATGGTGGTGGTGGTGATGATAATGATAATGATTTAGGTTTTGGTTTTAGTTTTGAAAAAAAATTATAATGATCAGTATTCATGTATGTTTTTCAAATTCAGGCGACTGCCGTTATGTCGAAGTCCTAAGGACCAGCACTCTTCTTTTGTTACATTGTCATTTGTTATAGCTGAAAAATGAAGCATACAAATATATTTCATGGACAATGATTTGGTAATCTGAATTTTTCAGTCTTGTTGTATATTAAGCTAGAATTTCGCTCTAACTGTGTTTGTAATAAATGAGAGTGTGCTGTATTCTTCTATCGAATGCGATTTGCACCACAGGGCTGGCATCATTTATGGTTTAGCTGGCCCTTGATACGAAGTACTAGTACCTATCAATACACAAGTTTCATTGTTTGAAATGCTCCTGCAACCACTTGACTTAATTACCACTTTCAGAAAGCAGAGGAACTGATATTACCCCAAACATATTTGTCAGTGAGAAGTCAAGGGAATGTGTACTGTTCATTAAAATGAAATTTTATGAAATTCTCTTCATATGTTTTCCACTGTAAAAGTGGTTTCTTTCACGTACAGATACTTTTGCAGTTTCCATCGGTGCCAATTTTTTCACGTGTGTTTAGATTCGTGGTCGGCAAAATCTGTGAATTTACAGTCGGCAAAAACTGTTTTATTCTGCACATAAAAACCCAAACTATAATCCAGTTATTTTTTAAATTTCTTAAATAGAAATTAAAATTAAATGCAGGCTTACCTGAAACCCCATCTCTCCAGTACTTTAGCGTGGGGCACCTGCACAGGCGTTAACCTACATTGCGCGGCATCACTGTGTGTGTGTTGACCATCAATACACTCAATGCGCGGAATCTTTGTGTGTGCATGTGCGCAATAGCGTTGTAACAAGCGGCGAGTTCAAAACATTTCCTTGCGTGGTTAATTTCGCTCGACTTTTCAAAACATTTTTGTGTGATGTTAAATTCGCGGTTCAACCTCAAAGCACGAAAAAGCGTGAAAATAAAACCACCGCGAAAGAAACCACTTTTACAGTTTATCTTTTTAGCTCACCTGAGCTGAAGGCTCAAGTGAGCTATTGCGATCGCTCTTCGTCCGGCGTCCGGCGTGCGTCGTGCGTCGTGCGTCGTGCGTCGTGCGTCGTGCGTCGTACGTCGTGCATAAACTTTTTATATTTTCATCTCCTTCTTGAGAACCCCAAGACCGATTTTCGCCAAACTTGGCAGGTAGCACCCCTAGGGGGATAGGATCTCAATTTGTTCAAATGGGCACCATGGCCCACCTGGGGGGGGGGGGGGGGGGCCACAGGGGGGCCCAAACACCCTAAAATTAAGGAATCTTTAAAAATCTTCTTCTCTAGAAACAGAAGTGATGGGGCTTAGTTGATACTATGAGTAAGTACATTGATGACTGTAGTTTCAAGTTTGTTCATGGGGGAATCAGGGGTGCCCCCCTTGGGACCCAGGGGAGGGGGGGTGGGGAGGGGTCCTAATGGGGTCTAAATTGTACATTTTCATCTTCACTTTGAGATCGCCATGTCTGATTTTCACCAAACTTGGTAGGTAGCATCCCAAGGGGTATATGATCTCAATTTGTTCAAATGGACACCATGGCCCACCTCTGGGGCCCTCAGGGGGCCCCAAACCCCCTAAAATTAAGGAATCTTTGAAAATCTTCACTAGAACCAGAAGTGATAGGGCTTAGATAATACTATGAGTTGGTACATTGATGACTGTAGTTTCAAATTCATCCATGGGGTTGGCGGAATCAGGGGTGATGCCCCCCCCCCCCCCCCCCCCACCTTGGAACCCAGGAGAGGGGATGGAGAGAAGTCCTACAGTTGTAATGGAGCCTGAATTGTACATATTCATCTTCTTCTTGAAAACCTCATAATGAATTTTGACCAAACTTAGCAGGTAGCATCCCTAGGGGTATAGAATCTCAATTCCTTCAAATGGGCACCATGTCCCTCTTTGGGGGCCCCTAGGGGGCCCAACCCCCCCCCCCCCCCCCCCCCCCCACATTAAGGAATATTTAAAATCTTCTACTCTCGAACCAGAAATGATAAAGCAAAGTTGATACCATGAGTAAGTTCAAAGTTTGTTCATTGCAGATCCAGGGCTGCCTGCCCCCCCCCCCCCCAACCCTGGAGTTGAAGGGGGGGGGGGGGGGGGTCCATGTGCAGACGCAAGTTTCCAATGTTCTCAGATAAGAGTGTGCAAGAGTGCATGGAAGGGGTGAAATTGCGATACTCGGGTGAGCGCGTGACCCTTGGGTCTCTTGTTCCATATGTGACATCTCAATGTAATGACACTGTAACTTCGAATATTCAGAACTTTCTGAAAAATTATCTGATTTCCCTCAAGCTTTCAGTTTCACTTATGTGTGCTACTTATATTGCCTCATTCACTCAATCCACATATATGTATTTGTCTTTCATTCCCCTTTAACGAGGGCAAAATGACAATTTCTGGGAAAAATTATGCCAGGACTCTGGTAGGATAACAAACAGCACAACAAAACGTTGGGGACGCCCTTCTCAATCTTTTCATTCCAGATCAGTAAGACCAGTCTGCGGCTGGTGATGCAATCTCTCTTTAACTTCTGCTATGCTAAGACGCGGAAGGCCCTGGACGACGCCATAAAAGCCGACCCCAATGCCCAGGCCATGATGCAGGATAACAGTAGGGGGACGTTCTTCCACGTCAGTGGAGGTAGGTCCCGGGCTCATTGTTTTGGGGGGAATAGATTTCGTAAAACACATGGTGATTAACATGTGTGTTGTGTGTGTGTGTGTGTGAATGTACTTTGTTTGTTAGTTTGTTTCATTTTCCATCTGAGAAGATGACTGAATAGCCCATATTCAGCTGCAGTAGCTGGTCTTCCATGGGGTCCAGATGGATGTAAGGTGGGATCACTTCACCGGGTTGAACATCCTGCTCTTTGCGATGAACATAAATGAAGCGAGATCTTTTACGTGCAGGAGTTGTGACTCTCTCACACACGGGACCTCCAATTTACGTCCTATGCTCTTACCAGAGGGGACGGTATGTTTATACACACCATCGCTCAGGGGGATTCAGGAATCAAACCGGGGTCCTTTGAATCGTGAGGCAGATGCGCCACCCACTGAGCTAACTCACCGCCATCAGTGTCCTTGTTCATTGTGTTCGGTGTTTGATTGTTGTGATGAGTTGACTTGTAGTATGCCAGGCAATGTAATGTCTGTGTGGCTTCGTGTGTGTGATGACTGACTTAATTTTGTTACATAAGTATACTTTGTTTATAACATCTCCCCAATTTCCCCTCTTATCTTCCTGTTGCCCAACTGCATCTCCAATGGTTGCATCGATGTTTTAATCCGTTTGTCCTTGCTCCAGAAAATGGGCGCAAAGTGGAAGTGCGTCTCTTGAGGAAGCCCCGCCCGCATGTCCATTTCCTCTCGACATTCCATCCTGAGCTGCAGAAGGAGGTGGACTTCATCAAGAAACTCATGAAGAACGAAGACGAGGTAGAAGTCCTGATCTTGTATTTCATTACGTAAGCCTCCGATCAAGACTACATCTTGTGGGGTTGTTGTGTGAGATCATACTGCGCGCATGTGTGGTATTTTGTGAAGATAAGGTAACATTCATACGGTAGTCTAATACCTCATGTGGTATGCTTAGCTAACCCTTGCTGTGCCTTGTTCGCCGGTTGCTATTCATACTGGAGTTCTTTGCTGATTGGCCCAGATGTCTGGAAACTAATTGTCAATGAATAGAGATTACCTAGTCTCCGGAATCCCTATTGTGTCACCATGGCCTTCCCCCATTACACTGAGGCACATTGCTACACCTGAGTGGGTGTGCTAACTTAACAATTAGGTCAGGTTTGAATGGATTACTAAATGCTTATGAAAAAAACTTGGCCAGTTAAGCTAAGCACTTGGATACATAAAGGGTTATTATTTGGAACAGACATTGGATGTGATATTTTTTTTTTCCCTTTTGGCACGCAAGTTATGAGATAAAAAGTAAAAGAAAACATGAGAATATGAAAGTCTAAACATCTTTGGTATTGTTTCACATTCCTGTTGATTTTTAGCTCACCTGAGCCAAAGGCTCAAGTGAGCTATTGCGATCGCCCTTCGTCCGGCGTCCGTCGTGCGTCGTGCGTCGTGCGTCGTCCGTCGTCCGTCGTCCGTCGTCCGTCGTCCGTCGTGCGTCGTCCGTCGTGCGTCGTGCGTAAACTTTTTACATTTTCATCTTCTTCTTGAAAACCCCAAGACCGATTTTCATCAAACTTGGCAGGTAGCATCCCTAGGGGGTTAGGAACTCAATCTGTTAAAATGGGCACCATGCCCCACCCAGGGGGCCCCCAGGGGGGCCCAAACCCCCCAAAATTAAGGAATCTGTAAAAATCTTCTTCTCTAGAACCAGAAGTGATAGAGCTAAGTTAATAATATGAGTTAGTACATTGATGACTGTAGTTTCAAGTTTGTTCATGGCAGAATCAGGGGTGCCCCCCTTGGGACCCAGGGGAGGGGGGTGGGGAAGGGTTCTAATGGGGCCTAAATTGTACATTTTCATCTTCTTCTTGAGAACTCCATGACCCATTTTCACCAAACTTGGCAGGTAGCATCCCTAGGGGGTTAGGAACTCCATTTGTTAAAATGGGCACCATGACCCACCCAGGGGGCCCCCAGGGGGCCCAAACCCCCCAAAATTAAGGAATCCGCAAAAATCTTCTTCTCTAGAACCAGAAGTGATAGAGCTAGGTTAATACTATGAGTTAGCACATTGATGACTGTAGTTTCAAGTTTGTTCATGGCAGAATCAGGGGTGCCCCCCTTTGGACCCGGGGGGGGGGGGGGGGGGGGGGGTGGGGTGAGGAGGGGTCCTAATGGGGCCTAAATTGTACATTTTTATCTTCTTCTTGAGAACCCCATGACCCATTTTCACCAAACTTGGCAGGTAGCATCCCTAGGGGGTTAGGATCTCAATTTGTTAAAATGGGCACCATGCCCCGCCCAGGGGGCCCCCAGGGGGCCCAAACCCCCCAAATGAAGGAATCTTTAAAAATCTTCTCTAGAATCAGAAGTTATAGAGCTGAGATAATACTATGAGTGAGTACAGTAATGACTGTAGTTTCAAGTTTGTTCATAGGAGATCCAGGGGTGCCCCTCTTGGGGGTGGGGGGGGGGGGTGGTTGGAAGGGTCCAAATGGAGGCCTGAATTGTACATTTTCATCTTCTTCCTGAAAACCTCATGATGGATTTTTGTCAAACTTGGCAGGTAGCATCCCTAGGTGGTCAGGATCTCAATTTATCAAACTGGGCACCATGCCCCACCCAGAGGGCCCCAAAGGGGCCCCAATTCCCCCAAATTAAGGAATCTTGAAAAAATTGGGCCCTTATTGTACATTTTCATCTTCCACTTGAGAATGCCTCGTCAAATTTTGGTAGAGCTGTGAATAATTTAGATTAGTGACTGCGTGAAAGGTGAACTTGCGATACTCAGGTGAGCGCTAGACCCGCGGGTCTCTTGTTTCCTTTGTGGCTGAAACTGTGGCAGGAAAATCAATTTAACAGAATTGATGCATTAAAATCCTCAAAGGTGTGAATAGATGCCAAACATAAAGATAATTTCACTACGCCCAAAACTGAATGATAAATCTTGATGATAAAACGAAAAAGGCTGTCGTGAGTGCATAGATCTGCTTTGTGCTATCTGATGTCCGTGCAATATATTTTGTGTATGCAATTGCCCTGATGTGATTCCAACACTTCGTTCAGTTCAGTTCATTTCAATTCACTCCTCTTTTTGCTGACAGAAATCGGACTACCAAGTGGCATTAAGGTTGAACGAGGACCAGTATGAGAAGGTAAATAGAACGACTGATGTGATAATATAATCAGTTATTTGTATGTATATGTTGTTTTTTTTTTCTTATTATGCTCCGCCACGAAGTGGTGCCGGAGGCATTATGTTTTCGGGTTGTCCGTCCGTCCGTCCTTCCGTCCGTCCGTAATAAATTTTGTGGACAGGGTAACTATCAAAACCTTTTAAGGTATCCTAATGAAACTTGGCATGTATGTGTATTAGGGGGTGAAGTTGTGCCTATCAACTTTTGGGTGCACATGGTCAAGGTCAAAGGTCAAAAGGTCAAGGTCAAATACGTAAAATTTCACTATTTCCTCCATATCTATGCAATGCCTGAAGATATTTTCTTGAAACTTAGTGCAAACATGTATTACCCAATTAAGATTTTCTGGTGAAATTTTTGGGTCATGAGGTCAAAGGTCAAAGGTCAAAAGGTTAAATTAAAATATCAAAACTTCGCTTTTTTATCCGTACCTTGGAAATTGTTCAAGGTATCTTCATGGAACATAGTATATTACTGTATACACGTACTGACTGGCAGTTATTATCTAGAGAATCTAGGGTTCATAGGGTCAAAGATCAGGGGTCAAAGGTCAAGTGCAACACTTCAAATTTTTACTATTTCCCTCATACATGTATTTATGTAATGCCAGCAATTTTTTTTTTTTAAACACTTGGTGTATGCATGAATAACCTAGATTATCTTGAAATTTTCTTTTTCTCTCTTTTTTTTTTTTTTTTTTGGGGGGGGGGGTTTGCCTCAAAGGTCAAAAGGTCAAAGATCAAGGGAAAGTGCTGAACTAACTTTTTCCTCCATATCTCAGAAGTTGCTCAAGTTATCTTGAAACTTAATATGCATGTTCTGCCTGACAGTGATTATCCTATGAATTTTAGGGTCAAAGGCCAAAAGAAAATGGTAACAGTGTACTTTTCAATACAGAAATTACACTTTTTCTCTATACCTTGAAATTAGAGTATTCATACACTTATGAATGGGTCAAAGTCAAGTTAAAGTCCTTGAATCCCCAAATACATGCTCTCCTATTCATCTAATTAAACCTAGGTAAAGGAAGGTGAACATTCGACACATCTGTGACAAACATGTAATTTCAATATTTTGCCAATATTGTAAAAATGTAATTATACATTGTCCACATATACTATAGACCTATTAGGAGAATCATGCATTATGGCGGAGGCATAGCAGTCGCCTTAGCGACATTTCTAGTAAAACCTGGAGACCTTATACAGCATGAATTATGAGTCTATATTTCTATATTACCCCAACAAAGTATTCTCATTGAAGGGGCGGTGGGATTCTTAATTACACATGCTACCAACATTTTGTTCTGAAGGTATGATAACGTAGACATTGCCTGTTCTGTTTAATGGAAATTTTCATTTAAGTGCTCATCAGTAGTTGGTAGTAGTAATGTCAAAGTACTGTGTAAAAGTTTCTCGTCTAAGAGTAAATATATACTTGCTTTGAATGTGATTGGACATTGTAGAATGCGTAATGTAAGTTCAAACATTTTTTTTTTTGAAGTGTATCAGACTTGCAGAACTTTGAACACACTTTAAATATGGAAATTCGAAGACTTTCTCAATTGAATCAGAAATCCATTTCTTAAAAATATGTTTGCTTTTATGTTTGTCCGTGACCCTTGGCCCGTTCCAGGAAGGTCAAATGATAGAGTGCGGCTGCTGCTACATGGAAGTAACCTTTGAGAACATGGTGCAGTGCCTGGAGGGACACCTGTTCTGTCGCACCTGCCTCCAGAGCTACACCAAGGAGGCGGTCTTTGGCCAGGGCAAGGCCACCTTGTCCTGCCTGGAGGACGGCTGTGACAGCGTCTTCCCCAGAAGTGAGTTTTTTGCCTTTATTCATTTATTCATCATACTTACCTCCGAGATGGGAGGAGGTTTGATTTCATCAGCTTTGGGTGGTTTGTTTGTCTATTTGTTTGTTTGTTTGTTTGTCCATGTGCAAAATAACTCAAGTTGTGAACAGATTGGATGAAACTTGCAGGAAAAGTCAATAGTGACACAAGGTGATTAAATTTTGATAGTGATTTGGGAATTTTTATGAATTTTTGAACAATTTTTTATCTTTTGGCCTGTGAGGTCAGTGAACTTGGAAGTTCTAGCTGTGTGTACTGGAGGTGTACAAACAAGCACTAAAGCAAGTGCTCTGCTTGGGCAAGGCGTCATGCAGCTGGATGCTGATGATGTAACAAAAGGCTTCTATATTGGGAAATTTCATGCGTGTATGGGTGGAAATGAGTCGTTGCCTTGGCAGAGGTCTGCACTCAGTACTTTTCTAGTTCATTTATTTACTATCATTATTTTTTCTTGGGGGGGGGGGGGAGGGACTTTTGGCTCGACCCCTCAGAACTGCTGCTGTAGAATACTGATATTGCAGCTGATCGACCTTCATTGATGTCCTTCATTGACGTAAATGAGCATCAAATTTAGTTGTAGCCATGATTAAAGTAAAAATTGTGAGCATACATACTTGGCCTGGATTCGAACTAAAACCTAATCACTGAACAGATGTCTTGTCCACTAGACCACAGAGCTTACGCCCGACAGCCAGTGTTGGTTCTAATCCTTATAGCATGCATCTTGTACTGTGTACCTTTATTCAAATTAATGAAATTCTTACGTGGAGTTGTTTTTAGATACATTGTATGTGACAACACAATACTGCTGCCACTGGGAATGTACAATCAGTTGTATGTGAAAGCATTTGGTTGAAATTGTTGACAGTAAAATGAGTGACTGAAAGAAAGCCTGTACTGATTGAGTGTGTGTGACAAAGGTTTGTTTATTGTAATGTCAGAGGCATGCAATTTTGCAAAAACTATATAGTGATCATGAGCCTATTAAACACAGGAGTAGATTTTCATTGGTGATGTCAGCCTTGTAGTATGCATATCTAGAAATTGTGCAGCTCAGCGGCAAAAGTGTGCCATGGTACTTGTCACTGCATGTCACGTGACAAGCAATTGACCAGTCAGATATAGCTCAAATCATTTTTAATAGGTGTTGCATAAGATCTGCTGTCTGTTTCTGTTCTGGACCAGGCCAGCTGGAGAAGACTCTGTCCAGCGAGATCCTGGCCAAGTACGACGAGCGCGTGGTTGAGGAGTCCATCCAGCTGGCTGAGGTGGACAACCTGCTCCGCTGCCCCAACTGTAACTACGCAGCCGTGCTCGACGCGGACCACAAGATCTTCTCCTGTCCCGAATGCCATGAGGTCAGTGTCATCATTTAAGGAGCTACATGTATGTAATGCGTGTGCATATATGCGTATATATATGCTTATGTGACCGACAGTGCTTTTGTGACGGCTGCATCACGATTGTGGAACGATCTACCACAGTTCGTCGGCATTTCCCCATCCCTTGATGTCTTCAAAAAGAATCTGAAGACTTTTCTTTTTAATTTTTATCTGTGACTGAATTTTGTTGTGAAGTGCTGTGAAACCAGTCATTGACTGTGTAAGAGCACTATATAAATGATCTGATTGTACATATGTATTGTATTGTATGTAGGCTTGTGTTAATTTATGATACCCTCGACATCACTTATGTGGCCAAATGAATATCTAAATATGTGCCATATATTCTATAATAGTTTTTCTACTATTTTTCTTTAGATTATGAGGATACCCCAACTAAAATCCTTCCAAACCAATATCCTGCCAGTGACATTATTTGTTTCTCCTGAAATTCTCCCGTCTGGATCCCCTAGCCAACTGAAACTCTGATAGTGCGAAAATGCAGATTATATTATTGTGTATGCAAAGCCCACATCATGAGCTCGAAGAAAGACATCCCTTGTGGCATAGGTCCAGCGCCTGCTTCAGGGCCTGGGAAGCTCTATGGTTATAGATGCTGTCTGGTGCTATCTTAACCTTAATTTTGTAACATATATGATAAAACTCAAGTTGAGAGTTAAAAAGCATTTAATTTTAAGCGGAGAAAAACACATTTTTAGCAAGTGACACACAGCTAGGAGAGTGGGAGATTTTGAGAAAATGACCGTAAAGCGGGAGAGTTGGAGCCTTGTTATCATGTGAGAGAAAGATTTTGGAAGAGGATTCGTATTTCCAGAAATGATATGCTTGTATTGTCTAACAATCGTAAGGTTGTTTGGTTCGAGTCCAACCGAAGTATGTGAGCCAATAATTTTTATCATGGCTACCACTTAAACAATGAACAATCGGTGTGTTTTTACTATTGTACATCAATGAAAGGCAATTTGTCAGTCACTTGCAATGAAAACAACCCGACGCAAGACTCATTAAAGGGTGTATACAGTTCTGGTTGAGGTGAGGATTTAGCTTTTAACGTTTTGCAAGATATTCAGAAACCACTCTATGAGCTGTCAAAGAGCATGCAATTCAAATGGGCATGAAAAGTTTATTTGATGAAAATCGGTTTTGAAATGGCCGAGATATCCAAAAACAAGGTGAAACAAAGAGATCCTAATAAAAGATGTGGCCTGTCGCCTTTTATTATTATCACTTTTTGGGATATCTCAGCCATTTGAAAACCAATTTTCATCAAATAAACGTTGAGTCCTTCTTAAAATTACATGCTCTTTCATATTTCATAAGAGGTTTCTCAGTATCTCACTTAGGAATGTTATAAACCTGAATCCCCACCTCAACCAGTACTGTACAGTCCCTTTAAGTTGCATAGTGATGTATGTGTTACTCTTTGCTGCAAACTCAGGAAACATGTCGTGACTGCAAGGAGCCGTGGAAGGACCATTTTGGCCTGGCCTGTGATGAGGTGAAGAAGCAGTCCAAACTAAGGTTGACATAGTAAGTAGATATTTTGTGATCTGTCTGTTGAAGTAAACACAGGCTGCTCAGTGGTCACACTCTTTTGTGTATGTGATCTCTTCATGGTGGTCATTGTTTTTTTGTCCACTGCCACTTGCCTATTATCATTTGAATAGTGGCATGCATGAGAACAGCGGAATAGATATTAAAATAGTAGGAAAAGTAACTTACTTCTTGTAAACTGTTCAATCCGAGTTCCATTAAACAACATAGTCAAACCATACTTGATTAAACTTACATGTATATCCGGATGTGGCTTTCTGTGCATCAAAAGTGTATACACAAGACAATCATGAACTCATCATTTTTGACTGAGCGGTAATAAACAAATACTGGCAATTACCATTGCAATGCAGCCTCTTCATTGTACTTCAGTGTACTTCATTATGTGATAGCCATTCCTCTACACTCACAAAAAATAGAAAGAAATATACTGTAAATGCAAAAATTTTTGCAGTACAATAATTTTTGCGTATTTCGCACTATATCTGGCTGGCACGAATGCTAAGGCCCGCGAAAGTGTCTTCTTAATTTTCTCTGCACATTTTGAATGGGCTGACAATTGTCTGTGCAATGTACGACCCAAACTCTTTTTCTTCTTGTGTCACTCCTATGTCAACACAGCCACGAGAGAATGACTGAAGCCAAGGTGAGGACCTGCTACAAGTGTGGGACCAAGTTCACCAAGGATCAAGGCTGCAATAAGGTACCTTTTTGCCTTTCCACAGATAGTGGCAAAAAAGAAAACAAAAAAAAAAGAGAAAAAACAACAACAACAACAAGATTAACAACAACAAAAATCCTTCAATGGTTACCAGTCGCAGATAATATTACCAAGAATTCTTCATTTGTGCAACAAAGTTTGAAGTTAAGAAACCAGGGAATACACTGGTTACCTTCTGCTTTGAAGTTTGCCCATATTTCTTTCAGGAAGGTTTTTCCTCACTACTCCGAGGCTTGCCCGACATATCTACAAAAAATGCCTTTAAAACAGATTCCAAGTATGAACTGATTGATTGATTGATTAATTAATTACTTGACTTTATTTTGATTTCACATCCCAACAATGAAAATCAGAGATATCATCACAATGTATGTACATGTACATTCAATACATTAAAATGGATGTAACATAATTGCAATTTTCAACATGAGTACATAGATGCAATTTTTAAAGAATAGAAATATGGGAAGATCAAAAAAGCTCGAAGAGCGTGACAGTTGGTCATCCCAACACGTCACTATAACATGAAGAGAATGTAAAAATCAAGATTTCTACAACAAACTGAAAAGTTGCTCATGTAGTCACTAATCAAATATCAGCATTTTCCTGCGTCCTAAATTACGTTGGACATGCTGGTACATCCCCTCTCCTGATCGCGATATTTCTTCATTTCTATTTTTTTAACGATTTTTGTGTGTCAATCCAAACCAGATTGAACATACACTAAATTTATTAGCTCACCTGAGCCAAAGGCTCAAGTGAGCTATTGCGATCGCTCTTCGTCCGGCGTCCGTCATGCGTCGTGCGTCGTGCGTCGTGCGTAAACTTTTTACATTTTCATCTTCTTCTTCAGAACCCCATGACCGATTTTCACCAAACTTGGCAGGTAGCATCCCTAGGGGGATAGGATCTCAATTTGTTCAAATGGGCACCATGGCCCACCTGGGGGGCCCCAGGGGGGCCCAAACACCCTAAAATTAAGGAATCTTTAAAAATCTTCTTCTCTAGAACCAGAAGTGATAGGGCTTAATTGATACTATGAGTAAGTACATTGATGACTGTAGTTTCAAGTTTGCTCATGGGGGAATCAGGGGTGCCTCCCTTGGGACCCAGGGGAGGGGGGTGGGGCGGGGTCCTAATGGGGCCTAAATTGTACATTTTCATCTTCACTTTGAGATCGCCATGTCTGATTTTCACCAAACTTGTTAGGTAGCATCCCTAGGGGGATAGGATCTCAATTTGTTCAAATGGGCACCATTGCCCACCTGGGGGGTCCCTAGGGGGCCAAACCCCCTAAAATTAAGGAACCTTTAAAAATCTTCTCTAGAACCAGAAGTGATAGGGCTTAGATGATACTATGAGCAAGTACATTGATGACTGTAGTTTCAAGTTTGTTCATGGGGGAATCAGGGGTGCCCCCCTTGGGACCCAGGGGAGGGGGTGGGGAGGGGTCCTAATGGGGCCTAAATTGTACATTTTCATCTTCACTTTGAGATCGCCATGTCTGATTTTCACCAAACTTGTTAGGTAGCATCCCTAGGGGGATAGGATCTCAATTTGTTCAAATGGGCACCATTGCCCACCTGGGGGGTCCCTAGGGGGCCAAACCCCCTAAAATTAAGGAACCTTTAAAAATCTTCTCTAGAACCAGAAGTGATAGGGCGTAGATGATACTGTGAGTTAGTACATTGATGACTGTAGTTTCAAGTTTGTTCATGGGGGAATCAGGGGTGCCCCCCTTGGGACCCAGGAGAGGGCTGGGGAGAAGTCCTACAGTTGTAATGGAGCCTGAATTGTACATGTTCATCTTCTTCTTGAAAACCTCAAGATGAATTTTGACCAAACTTAGCAGGTAGCATCCCTAGGGGGATAGAATCTCAATTCCTTCAAATGGGCACCATGTCCCTCTTGGGGGGCCCCTAGGGGGCCCACCACCCCTCACATTAAGGAATATTTAAAATCTTCTGCTCTAGAACCAGAAATGATAAAGCAAAGTTAATACCATGAGTTTGTACATTGATGACTTTAGTTCCAAGTTTGTTAATTGCAGATTCAGATCCAGGACTGCCTGCCCCCCCGAGTTGAGGGGGGGGGGGGGGGGGGGAGGGATCCATATGCAGACCTAAAGTTTCCAATGTTCTTAGGTAAGAGTGTGCAAGAATGCATGGAAGGTGAAATTGCGATACTCAGGTGAGCGCGTGACCCGCGGGTCTCTTGTTAATTTATAAAATGAAAAAAAAGCTCCCATTTGTTCGTTTTTTTCCCCATCCCAGATGACGTGCCGGTGCGGTGCCAAGATGTGCTACATCTGCCGTCAGCCCATTAAGGACTACTCCCACTTTGACAACACGGCCCAGCAGCCCAGACCGGGCGTGAAGTGGGTCCCACGCCCTGGCGAGAAGTGCCGACTGTGGACCAATGCAGAGGTAGGCATGGATAGAAATGACAACATGCTGCCTGTACAGTATAGAGGTACCTGCTCTTTATCAGTAGGCTTTTTTATTTCCTCAGAATGATCATCTCATTTATTTATTTTTTTTTAGATATCTAATTATGACAAAACTTTCAGAGTTCTGTCCTTTTTTTGAATTGAACTTGAAATGAAGAGAACTTTTCTCTTTTTAATACACAGTGGAACCGTGCATGTTCCCTTGTGTTGTGTATGTCAGTGAGCAGCGAACTTAAATTAATTTTTGCTGTCAATTGTCTGTGTCGTGTCGTTTTGCAGGAGGATGATGACCGGGCTGTCCATGAGATCGAGATGGAGATGAAGGAGGAGGAGCGGAAGTTGAGACTGACATCGTCCACCTCAGCCGGTGAGTTAATCCTCTCCACCAGTAAGGGCTCTAAGCTGAATTATAATTTGTAAGTAAGCAAGCAGACAATCATGTAGAAAGAGAGCAATGCCACAATGTGTAGAACACTTTAATTGATAACCCTCCACTTTGTTAACTACTGTAAAAGTGGATATTTTTCTGTCATTATTTTTCCCGCTTGGCCGGGTGTAACAAATTTTGTGTGTGTTAAATTCTGCATAATCAAAACATTAGATAGTGTTATATATCACAAACAAAAATGTTCACATGCCTTTATTTTTGCACTAGTTTTTAGTGGCCTGAAATGCGGGAAAATTTCCACTGCAACACTTATACATTGCTTCCTGTGGTCTTGTGAATTACATACATATAATTTTGTTTTTTGTTATTTACCCCCCCCCCCCCCCCCCCCCCCCCAAAAAAAAAAAAAAAAAAAAAAAAAGAAAAAAAGAAAAAAAAAAGAAAAAAGAAAATGAAATGAAATGTACATGTGAACAAAGCCAACAAAACAGTAAAAAACAAAAGTACAATTTGTTGGTCTCAATATAAATCCAGGTCTGGCCACAGCAGAAAATAGCGACCCATGTTTTAAGTGCGACATAGTGGCAAAGTCTTTTTGTCACTATTACACTTCCCTTTCATTGCAGAGAGTTGGTGACCGGCAAGAACCTTAAATATGATCATTTGATGTCAGTATGAGGTAATCCAAGGCCTGTTTGCACTTGCTGCAGAACTCTTGTAGTTTGAACTGAAGTAAACCCCAATTTAGGTATTTCATGAAAGAAGTGTGTGTGAAAGAAGGTCTACTGCTTACACATTCAAATGCCCAGTCAGCTTGAATCACAGGATGTGTATTTATCAAAACATATGAAAAAAAAGGGGTATTTTTCTTATTGCTTTGACCTGTTGTTAGATTTGACTTTGTGGGTGCTGCAGAACTCTTGTAGTTTAAACTGTGAAGTGAACACCAATCTTGGTATTTTGTGAAAGAAGTGTGTGAGAGAAGGCCTACTGCTTACACATCTTAATACTCAGTCGGCTTGAGTCACAGGATGTGTTTTACACATATTAAAAAAAAAAAGGAGAATTTTATTTATTGCTTTGATCTGTTGTTAGGTTTGACCTTGCGGGTGCTGACTCAAAGTGGATATGTTGTCCCTCTAATTGATTTTGTTTGACTTTTTTTCTTTTAATATATTGGCAGATGCGAAACGAGCCACGGATGGAGAAGAGACAGAGGGAAACGAGGCCAAGCGAGCCCGGACCAGCTGAGATGAGATCTCTCCGCCGTGGCAAATGGGAGCTGTAACTCGAGCGGCTTTTGTAGAGGGCGCCGCTCGCGGGTTGACTGCGAGAGACTTGGAAACACAGTTGAGCTTTCGTCCGAGCGGTCATAACGATCAGCGTCTTCGAAGGTCCCCTCACGACGTGCGTGATGCCGATTTGATAGCAAAGAATGTGTGTGCGTTTGAGCCGTCCCGCGTGATCGAATCTTCCAGGATGCGGCATTCCACGACTGGAGACTCCGCACTGCCCTGTCACCCCCTTCCATTGTGGATTGTGGTATCATAATCTAGGAATGAACCAGCATTCTACATTCTTGTGATGCACCTGGGGAGAGAAGGTGTGGATGTCATGGCACCTTTATTTGGTTCCTGCCCTTCTCTTTGTAATGAGCCAGGAATTGCAATATCCAGCACAACAGTGCAACTTGCAATCTTTATAGTCGCTAATATGAAAAAAAAAAAATGTCAGGAAAAGAAACAGAACAGATACGTCGGCAGTAGCCTGGCAAAAAGAAACATTGTTTATCGTAAGTACTATGTCCAACAAATGCAGGTATTGGCTCAGTAATGGTAGATATGTTGAGGGGAAAAAAAAAATATTGGCCACTACTATGACATGAGGAGTTGGGTTCCTCACAGATATAGCTTTCAAAGGCTCAACTTTTTAGTGTCGGGAGTAAGTTTAAATGTCTTCCTATTCATGTGCTATAGATAGCCGTATTATTTGGCTTGTATACTGTTTAAAACTCGTTCATAGAGCGAGAGATTATGTCAGTGACAATTTTTGCACGTACCATTCATACCAAATGCATTTTGAGCATTTCCTGTTTTGTGGTTTGACAGCTCTATTCCATGTGTGCAACTGCGGACAAACATAATGCATGCAAAGAGCCACAGTTGTGAGTGGTTTACTTGACCGAGACTTGAGTTATTAAAGTCACATGATTGTATGCAGCTGATGATGACGTAACTGTCACCGTTCACATCTGAAAGTTAAGATGACACTGCATGCCACGCTTGTACAATGTGGTGTCTCATTCATTTGTTAGTTGGAACACAGTTTAAGAGCTCATTTTGGTGGATTCACTGTTGAAGATCTGCTGTTCAAAGCCGTGCTGGCTACAGGGTGAGTTTGTAAATAGTGTACCATAGTGCAAAAAAGATAGATGTGATATATTTTGCCTCTCTTTCTCTCTCCAAATGTATGTCTTTCATGCGTGGATACGAGTTATGCAATATGCGAGTCGTGCCTTTTTAGAGTTGACCAGTCTCCAGACTGGCTTTATGTTTGAAGGGAGTAGACTGTGCTTGCATACTGGAACATGCAGCTAGCAATATCGGAGCTTCTTTCCACTCTGAGTAAAAACATAGCTGGACAAAACAAACCATGTCAGCAAGAAGGGGGCATAATCGTTGCTGGGGTGTCAAGACCTTGTATCTGCAATTTTGTGAAAATGACTTTTTTGGATTAATGGTCAGATAATCAGTTAAGTGTTGTCCTGTCCAAATCCTAGATGTCTTACCCAAAATATGAAGCCACCACAGCATGTCAAAGGAATGTCTATCCCATTGGATACAGTGCTTTGGCTGCCATGTTTTTGCTCTCCTGAACATTTGACATTTTGTAGATACGAGGTCTTGTCGCCCCAGCGACGATATGTGACTTAGAAAACAGAAAGTGAAAGAGGATCTGCAGATTAATTTTTTTTTTTTTCATTGTGGTCAAATTTTCAAAAAATTAGTCTAACAGCTCTAAGATGAAATGCAACTCATTGAGATTGGACAGTCCTGACCCACTGAAGCAAGTGAAAGGAGAATCAAAACTCTTGGAATGCTGCTCTGAAGACAAAGAGGCTTTGAAGTTTCCTGGTCTGTGGCAGCACACTGACACTTGTGTGTGTGTGTGTGTGTTTTTTTTTTTTTGACAAGAAATGGATTGAAAAAATGCTATGGAGAGATAATTAGATTTACCTGCAAATGGGCATACTCGTGATGCAACTTCTATTTGACCCCCTTTCAAAGTATCAACACTCCTACTGACTGTTTCTTCAAAGTTTCTGATGAGGTTTCATGTACGCAGTCACATGTGTAATTGGTGGATAATGGAGAAAACCAACATCAGATGGAGAACCCCCTCCCACCCCCCCCCCCCCCCCGATAAAACAACAACAACCATTAAACATGTGCCTAAAAACACTGTTGAAACAATTTTCACACCTAATTTTACTTTTCCTAATTTCAGGTTAAGACAAAAAATGGGTTGCTTTTCACTGAATTACCCAAAACCTGAAAATCAGCCTTGTTGACCCTAAACATGTTTCAGGACCTACTTTAAGAAAGAAAGAAAAAAAAAGACTCTCATGGGTTTTATGATGCACGGTCACATAGTTGGATAATCTCAAGAGGCTTAGTGGTAAATATTTGAAAACTCTGAAAGTTCATTCTTATTATGTACCACGGCCCTTGCATTCTAACATACGTGCCAAACAAGAGCGGCGCTACTTGAAGTGAGTTATGAAGATAGTAGACTCTGAAAGTATCTCCCTATCATTCACGACATCACAGTCTTCTTCATGAATAACAAGTTGTGTCAGTATGGAAAGCCAGTGTTGTATTTATAAAGAGGAAACAGAAAGTTATATATAAAAGCAGAAATGAAAAGAAACAAAAACAACAGAAGATGACATCTTGCTGATGATATGGAGGCGTGTGCCTGAGGCAGATCAGGAATGGATTCCACTTTTGTGCATTGGACACTACGTTCATTCTTTGCCATGCTACCAGGTGAAAAGAGGATGTTGTACGTAGCATGCGAGTAGCGTCATTTACGTGTATATGTACGTGCAATTTTCAGTTGAGTGAGAAAGAACAATTTGTGCTATAGGGGTGTGCCAATTGACGTAAGGAGTTCATCCCTTGAAAAGGGCAGAAAAGGGCACTCTCTGACCTCGATCTGTGATCTCCTTTGCAATGCTAATTTTAAACCAAATATCTTTTCCACTCTGCCACAGATGAAAGAAACACCATAAAATTTACATTTTGTGGCATTTGCCTTGGAGTTGACAATACATTCTTTGAGTCACCTTTCAACTTCTTTTTTTTTTTTCATTGGGTGTTTCTATCAGACCTAGGATAAAATGCTACAATATGATTGCAAAATATTCTCCCCAGATTTTACAAGCCAAGTATTTCTGAGTGGTTTTGTTCTTGCATAATTTCTCAACTTTCAAATTTGGTAAAACACTTACGTAGCTGTCTGAAAACTAAATGCAATGTCTACTACCCCCAGGGTTGGAAATCACCAACTTTGTTTGTTGCTTTTTAAGGAATAGTACATAACTATTTCTCATTGTGAATTCAACCACTTTCTAAATTGTCCTGCCTTATGAATTATCAGTCACAAGAAATGGCATATTTTCAGGTGATATAGATTTAATCCATGATTATAGAACCTCTTCCAAGATCTGTAGAGAATACTGTCTGACTATTGCTTTAAACATGAAAGGTTCAACTTTAGCCATCATGGAGGCATGTGCCATAGTCTAAGTCATACTATATAGATTTTCAAGTTGTTTCTCTTATCAAGTGCCAAATTCTCGAGATGGGTGGTGTTCGTTGTTGTTGTAAACAGCAGATCTGCTTTGTCGCAAATCAGTGCAATTTTTGGTTCTAAAAGGGGCTGCCCACACATTTCATCTTATGCTGCACATGGTACTGAGAATGACTACAATTTTGGGACACTGTCAAGAGAATGCTATCATTTGGTCAATTTGTTTCATTTTTGAAATTACAGTCCCCTTTTACATAAAAGTTGAGGTTGAATGAGATGACTTTTTGCTTGGATTGAAGTAAATCCACTGACAAAAAAAAAAATGAAATAGTTTGTTAATCACTCCATTTTTAGCTCACCTGAGCCAAAGGCTCAAGTGAGCTATTGCGATCGCCCTTCGTCCGGCGTCCGTCGTGCGTCGTCCGTCGTCCGTCGTCCGTCGTCCGTCGTGCGTCGTCCGTCGTGCGTCGTGCGTAAACTTTTTACATTTTCATCTTCTTCTTGAAAACCCCAAGACTGATTTTCATCAAACTTGGCAGGTAGCATCCTTAGGGGGTTAGGAACTCAATTTGTTAAAATGGGCACCATGCCCCACCCAGGGGGCCCCCAGGGGGGCCCAAACCCCCCAAAATTAAGGAATCTGTAAAAATCTTCTTCTCTAGAACCAGAAGTGATAGAGCTAAGTTAATACTATGAGTTAGTACATTGATGACTGTAGTTTCAAGTTTGTTCATGGCAGAATCAGGGGTGCCCCCCTTGGGACCCAGGGGAGGGGGGTGGGGAAGGGTTCTAATGGGGCCTAAATTGTACATTTTCATCTTCTTCTTGAGAACCCCATGACCCATTTTCACCAAACTTGGCAGGTAGCATCCCTAGGGGGTTAGGAACTCAATTTGTTAAAATGGGCACCATGCCCCACCTAGGGGGCCCCCAGGGGGCCCAAACCCCCCAAAATTAAGGAATCCGCAAAAATCTTCTTCTCTAGAACCAGAAGTGATAGAGCTAAATTAATACTATGAGTTAGTACATTGATGACTGTAGTTTCAAGTTTGTTCATGGCAGAATCAGGGGTGCCCCCCTTGGGACCCAGGGGAGGGGGTGAGGAGGGGTCCTAATGGGGCCTAAATTGAACATTTTTATCGTATTCTTGAAAACCCCATGACCCATTTTCACCAAACTTGGCAGGTAGCATCCCTAGGGGGTTAGGATCTCAATTTGTTAAAATGGGCACCATGCCCAACCCTGGGGGCCCCCAGGGGTCCCAAACCCCCCAAATGAAGGAATCTTTATAAATCTTCTCTAGAATCAGAAGTTATAGAGCTGAGATAATATCATGAGTGAGTACATTAATGACTGTAGTTTGAAGTTTGTTCATAGGAGATCCAGGGGTGCCCCTCTTGGGTAGGGGGGGGGGGGGGGGGGTGGTTGGAAGGGTCCAAATGGGGGCCTGAATTGTACATTTTCATCTTCTTCCTGAAAACCTCATGATGGATTTTTGTCAAACTTGGCAGGTAGCATCCCTAGGGGGTCAGGATCTCAATTTATCAAAATGGGCACCATGCCCCACCCAGAGGGCCCCAGGGGGCCCCAATCCCCCCAAATTAAGGAATCTTTAAAAAATTGGGCCCTTATTGTACATTTTCATCTTCTACTTGAGAATGCCTGATCAAATTTTAATTTAGATTAGTGACTGCGTGAAAGGTGAACTTGCGATACTCAGGTGAGCGCTAGACCCGCGGGTCTCTTGTTTGATTTATGAAGACTTGTGTAGTTGCTCAATTAGGAATATAATAATGTCGCTTGCCAGGGTTGTGGGTATAGGTCTGTATTTTGTGCTGTTTGTGAAAAGCAATCATTGCAGCTCGTTTGATATGAAATATCCTTTAGTGATTTCAATCCTCTGCTTGTGTTCGGGGAGACCCTACAGTGTAGATGTGGAAACAAACCCTATGAATATGTATATCATTTTAAGGCTTGGTGGAGTTATGCTGTGGATCATTTTTGATATACCAACAATCAGAGAGTAATGACCAAGAATTTCGTCATGGACACTTTGCTTTACCTAGAGTTTATTCCTAATTCCATTTTCTTTCCTTTTTTTTTCTTTTAGTGTTAAAATCCACATACTGTTCATGGCCCTGATGAAATTGCTTAGCGTAAAATTCCACAAATTCTGCAAGGATCCAAGATTCATGAAAGTGAAATGCACACAAAAGTTTTTGTCTACCCAATGCATTGAATGCCAGTTTGCCAATTTGCGAAAGTTTTGTGCTTCGAGAAAGGATGTCTACTCCAGTTTGCGAAAGGCTTATGTTACGAACGTTTCTGTTTTTATGTTAACTCTGTGCCAGTGCTAAGTGTGTTCACATCCATCCGACTTTCAGGCTAGCCTCTGTTCGTTTGTTGGAAATTGACAAAATGCTCTCATTCCTTGTGACAGTCGTGTGGGGCTTCGCCCCAGTTGACGAGCAGTAATTGATGTACTGTATCAACCAGACACCTCATGCCATTCAAAAATGAATGATTGAATTAATGAATGTGTCATTTGTTCTTTGCTTGTGAAGTTAGGGTCAAACAGTGTGTTCATCCTAATTTCATGGAGTATGTAAAGGGGCCTGAGCTTTCGATCCAACTTGCTACCCTTTTGTTTTCTTTGTTCTTTTTTTCCTAGCCTCCCCTAGTCTGGCTTCCAGACCCTCTGCTGTACTATTTTGCTTTACAGAATATTGATGCCCTCTAACATCAAAAACACTGGCAGGTTCAGGTGGCTGGTCCTGCCAGGCATGACTTTGTTGCCACAGAGGGCGCATTTTTGGGGAGGCACTGCATAGGGCTAAGGGTATGGAAACCAGACTAAGCCTCTCCCAGACTTTATACATGTACATGTCTGCTCATCCTTTTTGTTTGTCATTTTGCCTCTGACAAAGATTCTGCTAGGAGTGAAAGTTCAGGCAATTTTTGACTCCATTTAACTCCGCTGGCTCACTGCTATATGATTAGCAGTTTTCAGCAGCTTTGTTTAGTATATCCTGAAACATGTGACATTTCTTTTGCAATAACCTGTCTGGGTTCAAGCAAAGCTATGCAATGTTTCAGTATGTTTGTCTTTTGTGCCATTGTGTTCCCTTCCTCTTCTATCTATTCCCTCCTTTGCCACCTCAGAAATTGATACTTGTTGGGGTATGTTTTGAATGATACACAAAATATGAACTTCAGCTTGTAATGAAATAGTTTAAACAGCTATCTGTGAAACCATGTCTTTGTCACACCAGTATAGCTGGTACGTTTCAAAGAGGCCGTGTACTTAGTGCACGCACCCATGTGACCTGAAATTTTCATGTGGCTGTCATATCTCACAAAATCCTCCTAACTTGTGTCCATAGTAGTCGGTAAACATTGATTATGTGATGGTGCCACCTCAAAGTTTGAGGCTAAATTGTTTGTTTAAAATAAGTATATTTCTTCCTTAGCCAAGAAGCTAGCATGATAGTGGTACATGCCAGCATATGTATCCCTACATGCATTTAAATCTAGTCTGGTTCTTGCCTCATTATACTTTGTGCAAGTGTTACCGCAACTCAACTTTGTACTGTTTTGCCAAAGTACAAAATTGAAAATATAAAGGGAAAAGAAAGAATAAAGTTTGTCTTCTCAAAATGGAACGTGTAAATGTACCATACATCTTGTCTAGTGTGTTGTTTTCAGTGTATCCCTGGTCATAGAGCTGCACAACCCCAACCACAACCCACTGGAATACATGTTCCTGCACACAGCATTTTAAACACCATTTCATGTGGATGTAGTAGGCCTAAACAGTTGTGGTATATGCCATATATTTTGCGAGTCTAATTTTTCATTAATTAGGACTTCATGACAACTTCAAGTGTGTGAGTGGTTGATTGTGGAGTACAGTAACGAACAGAGAAATGTTTGGGTGCTTGTCACATTCTATGACGGGATCAGAATTAATATTTCCACATGTTGTAAAATTCGTAAATAGCACCCTGCACTCAAAATCCATGAAAATAAAAACCTTGTCAAGTGTGTGGTTTATACAGTATTCGAAGCCACTGTAGACCTTGTATTACATGGGGGCTGCAGAACATTTTTTCCTACTGTTTTATGGTGGAGGGTTGTGGGTGGGTGGCCCCTGGACTAGCATTGCACTCTGTCCCTTCTGTAGTCCATGTTTATAAATTATGGAAATATCATCTTGATAAAATGCCTTTTTGTAATGCCCAGAGGTGTAGGAATGTAGACATAGTGTACACACAGGCCCTACAAGTTTGTATGTCCCATGGTTACATATTGATGTGTATGAATGCAATACATTGTAATTCGTGTTTGAGTTCATTTACAAACACATGTTCACACACGCGCACACACACACACACACACACACAAACTGCCATGTATGCCCAGGCGAGCAGATTGTTACGTTCTTCCATTCCATTTTTTCATACAGAGATGAAAGATAAATGGTCAACTGCAAATCAGCTTGGAAAACTGTGATAGTCCATAGATGTGAGATCATCTGACTTAATGTGTATTGTGCTTTCCTTTTTTACGTTGATAGTCGAGAAAACACTAAAAAAAAAGGGATTGCATTGTGCAGTTTTTCAGTTAAATAAACACATACATAAATAAGTAAATGAATAATAGATAAATGAATTAATAAATGCAATAAAAAGATCTATACACTCAACCAAAAAAGTAAGTTCCCCCTATCATTTTTAGATATATGGTGGCAATGATATGCCATTCATGTTATGAGTAATAAAATTCCCTATCCATTCCGTTTGAATTATGAAAATCGGTAAAATACTTTTTGAGATATATCCACAAATGCTACGGGGGAACTTACTTTTTTGGATGAGTGTATATACATATATGTATGTATGTATATGCATGTATATACACACACACACACACACACACACACACATCCGAAGGGCGAAATATTCCATTCCCCTTAGCGTTTTCAAGCTTGTTTACGAGTTTTCCTGTACGAAATGAAACGTAGAGAGCAGCAGAGAATATCACGCTATAGGAGAGTTCTCCTAATGCACCCTATATTTCACCACATGGATTTGTCATATAATTTACCTTAGCACATTTTCATGCGCGAAGGGCAAATGTTAATGTACCAAAAATCTAAGATGCAATATTAATCCTATAAAACAAAGGAAATAATATCCTTTTGTTATACAATAAAGTTTAGTTAGGCCCGGGGTTAGGCTGCTAGTTTTCATTTATCAATTATGGGATCAATTGTTTCATTAAAATGTTGTTTTTGTCTTTTTTATAAAATTCCCCCAATTAATGAATTATCATTAAAAAAAATACTAACAAATTATGTAATTCCCCTATGCCCCCAAATAGCGCTATATAAATAAATAAATATATATATATATATATATATATATATATATATATATATATATATACAGTATGTGATAAAAATCTAAAATGGCAATAGATCTAAAAACGCTTTATCCTGGCAAGGAAAGCGCATGATTTATATATATATATATATATATATATATATATATATATATATATATATATATATATATATATATATATATATATATATATACACACATATATATTTACATACACATACAGTGTATTACACACATAACTGTATTTGTGATATTTAATTATTAATTTGACTACTGATACTCAAACGAATACTACAACAAAACTGAATGTTGAATCTGTACAATTTTATTATTTTTTTTTGTAATTAAGATCTTACAATAATACTTCTGTGCATTTGATGCCTCAAAGTTTCCTCTCTCCATGTTTCTAGTCATTAAACTCACGTCTAATGTCACACTACACATAGAAGAGTTAAGAACAAATAAAGTGTACTACAAGAAAAAAAAAAGGCTGACCAAGTTTCTAAAATGAAAGGTATATCGACAGTTCCAGTAAACTTCAGCAGTTGTTTGCCGGATAAAAATAACAGAAATTGCCAAAATAAACAAAAAACAAAAACATCGAAAACAAAGAAAACATATTAAATAGAGAACTAGCAGAGAATACAGATATGGTGTAATTGTACAATCTGCTGCATACTTAACATAACTGCGACTACAATTGTATACTCTAAACAGAAAATTTGACACAAGTGTAAAATGGCACCGTATTATAAAGATGAACTGATTGTCACTGAAATAGAACAGTATGCCACTGACCGAACACGCTAAATGACGAGTTCGAAAATATTTCACGGCTCACCGTTGGCGGGAGTTCACGAGCCTCCCAAATATTACACATTGCATTTGTCAAAAAAAAAAAAAAAAAAAATTCAGCCTCTTTTTCTTTTGTTGCTGTTTTTGTTTCACCATGTGGGGGGAGGCAGTTTTTGAGGTGAGGCTACAATGAGCACATTTTTCTCAAATTTGTAACTGAAAATGTGCAGTCTATTTGTTTGTTTTCTCCAACCACAAATCTGTCAATGCACATAGACAACGATTAACAGAGATACTCTGGGATGCTGTTGGCCAAAAATGCCACCACTGCAGCACTTGGTGGCTTGTTGAGGGTTTCTGTGGTGGTGGGCTAAACTCTGATTATCTATCTGTACAATTACGAATGTCTTCATTAAAAAAATGTCCTTATCCATCACAGATAAAAATGATTGTCTTCTAAAATTGTCCATACAATTAATGGTACCTGCCTTGAAAATTGTTATTTCATTCTTTTATACCTTTTCTTGTTTCAAAATGCCATTAATTTTCAATAATTACATCGCGAAGGGAAGAATGATACTAAAACACCGTCGGGTTCGGTCAATTCAAAGCCATCGTAAAAATACCCCACGGGCAAACACGCAAATGGCATCAACGCCATCCGAGAGTCCGTGCCTACGATGATTTACGCTACAATCGTACAATGAATATTTATTTCAATTTTCAAATATAACACAGAATTAACAGCACACAGAAAGCCTATAAAGTGAATTGCAACAGTTCCTCAGAAAAAACATCAACAACTTTCTCCACTTCTCACTCTTAAAAACGGAAGAAAAAAAGTCGACAATCATTTCTCGTTTCTTAAAATCACTGAAAAAATATATCATATATAAAGAGTTGTCCTCACAACATTACACAATGAAGTCACTTTTCTTCTGCCAATACTGACAATATTGAGATGAAAATGTGATGAGTGTAGATTCCATAACAGAATTTATATAACACTAATAGTCTTCCAGGAATTTTTTTTGTTATCATTTTTTTTTTTCCCATCAACCAACGACAACTGTTCCACATTTATGTCAACACTTGATCTCAAAAGTAAGGCTCCTTTGCTTGTTTTTTTTTTTCTTTGTGATATCTGAAGTGGTGGTTAAAGATTTGGCAATGATTACTTCGTTCTACCATCCAGCGGCGTCCGGGAGAAAACTTTGAAATGCTTTTTTTTTTTCAATTTCAAAACTCACATGTTTATACTGAAGAGGTAAGAAGACATGCCTATAATGTTCGAGGCAGACAGAGAAAACAAACAACAACAAAAAACAAACAAACAAAACATATACTGGTGGTAGACAACTAATACGAGGAATCATCACCTATACACGGGTTGGCAAAGACAGGCCTGGGAGGGTATACAAAACATCCCAACGAATTAAATGCAGACTAACACACCACATGGACTGAGCTGGTCTTGAATTTGATTGTCATATCCTTTCTGGCTGCAGAAGGAGTTCAGTGATTGTATACTTCACAAAACTTGGCAAAGATTTTAGTCCCTTTTTAGCAACCACTTATAAATAACAAGTGTAACGATTTTCTTTGCTTCTGCCTTTATTCCCACTTGCACTAAATTTGTAGCACTTAGTAAGGTAAGATACAGCACAACTGTGCGGTGGATTTGACTGAAAAATGCTCATTTTCAAGCTATTGCAATTTGGTTTGATGTTGCCGAATATCTGGGCGGTTTCTGCTGTCGACTTGAGATTTGTTTGAGTTGAATTGCACACAAACACCAAGAGTGTACAGTGCCATGATCTGAATGCACAAATGACAAAGAAAGTTTGGACCACAAAGTGGTGCTATGTAAGGCAAGGCGTACGACCCTCTGGAGCCAAAACACATGGGGAAAAAAAAAAACAGTGTGCGTTATTAGTGACGCGTAGTTTCGAGCAAAACGCGATCGATGGAAAGTCTTTTGGATACAGCTCTCGGCTATGGCAGTATAAAATGTCCAATTTGAAGGCGATCTGCGGACTGGCCGTCCGCAACCCTACGGAGGCGTGTCCCAGATTGAACACTCTCCAGTCACACAACAAATGCCTTCCTCACAAATACATGTAAATATCACAGATAACTTTACAACAACACTACTGTTTACATCAAATAGCACACGTACAAGAGAAAGTATAAATGCTAGAAGAAATGTACAAGGGCAAATCACCACACAAGAGCGCGATTTCATTCTTCTTTTTCCGGTTCTTAGCGACGCCTCGCAAAAGAAACGACACAGAAGAAATCAGTCACTCTTTTGGAGAAGAACATAATCCAGGAAAAAAAAAAAAAACAGTCATTGCACCAAAATGCTGATAATGGGGAGCTGAGAGGGTACAATCTATGATACATACAATAGATTGCTATTTCTTTGTAATAACCTTTCAATATGAAGATGATGATGATAATAATAAATATAAAGAGTTTTTTTTTGTCCCCTTAATAAGCACTGAACACCATTCAGTAGTCACATCTCGCCAAGAAAGTTTCACAATAAGATGTCATCCATGCACGCACGCCCACACACATACACAGACACACAAACTCACACACACCAAACACACATAATGTGCAGCTAGAAGACTTATCTCAAGCCCATATTCTGTTTTGTTCACATCCATCAATTCTTCCCTCTCTCTCTCTTTATCTCTCTCTCTATTCTTATATGTTTCTCTCTCCCTCTATTCTTATGTTTCTCTCTCCCTCTATTCTTATATGTTTCTCTCTCTCTCTCTATTCTTATATGTTTCTCTCTCCTTCTCTCTCTTATTATCTTCCTCCCTCTCTCTCTCTCTCTTAGCGTCTCACTTCAACACTTTCCTTCACAACATGTCACAAACACATCGCTGAAAGTCGTCGACCTCTGTACATGGCAAACACACACACGGAACTAAAAATGCAAAGTGTGCTCAAAAGCTAAGATGGCTACCTACAACTGTACAATGCTTCACGTGGAGCCAGATAAATAAAGATGAGTAACAACCTAGCAACAGACAACTTTTCTGCCGTCAAAAAAACGAAAACTGAAAACCTTTTTAAATATTTTACCTACAAAACAACAACAACAAAACAGAACACAAAAGATCTGAAAAATTCAGTTGTTTGTAAAATACTGTGAAGTATAACAGGACAAAAGGTAATAAATTGTAACACAGAAATATTCCCCTGTATCAATGAGGCAAGGTTCAATAGCGAGATAATTATTTACTTAATTTTTTTTTTCTTTCAAGAGACAACAGTCTACATGACACTCTACCACACTACAGATAAATATACAGATTCTACAGCTACAAGAGACCATATAAACACTGGTGATATCCAACACACATAGCCATTGGTAGCACCATTATTTTTTTTTCCCTCTTTAAATTTGTTTTTGTTTGTTTTTGTTTGTTTTTTTAATTCATTTTAGCGTTTGTATACTGACTAGACGAAACTAGCATGAACTTCACTAAACACAGGCCTCTGCTTTACTGGAAAATCCTTTCCAGCTACATGTACCATGTGTTTTCTAAAATACATGCACATATCAGAAAGAAGAAAACAAAAGGAGAGGCCAAAGGTCAACACCTGTGATCGTGGTTCAACAATCAACGTACTAGTCACATCCCTTCTCCAAAAAGTGGCTTTGCACCCCTTCTTCAATAAATGGCACGACCCCCAATCTGCTCAAAAGCCTACCAGCTGTGGTGACCAAAGTTTATTGCATATTCATGACTCGTCACTTGTGGCAACATCTCTTGTCCATGATATGAACTTTTCTGTACCTCTATGAAAATGCAGAGTCTGCTGTAAATGTAGGTTGTGACATACCTGGATTATCTAATTTTCCTTATCTTCTTTGTGTTTTTTAATTCCTTGAAGGAAAAGAAGAAGAAAAGAACTTCATCTAAAAATCTGATGAAAACTGTTCTTTGAGTAGGCTATACCATATTTTTTTCTGGGAGGTGTTTGAACCTTGCAGAGGGAATAAGCTTCAATAAAAAGTTTATTGCAAATGTCTCTTTCAATGGGCTATTCCATTCTTTCTGAAGGGGGTTGGAACCTATCTTACAGAGGCAATGAACCTCATCAACAAACTTGATGCACACTTCTCTTTGAGTGGTCTACTCAAGCCTTCCTGACGGGTGTTTGATCCCTTCACACAGCATGTACCTCACCTAAAACCTTAGAGCAGACTTCAGTTGTAGTGTTCAAAATCATGCAAGAAACGGTGGCTGTTCGCCGGTATACCACTGTATGCCGATTTCTCTGTACAGGGCAGCTGCGCAAAAGATGTGCGAAGAGTGCGTGGGATTGTTAAAAAGCTTTTTGGTAAAATACTGAGGCGGAAACCAGCAAAGAATCACCTACTCTTCACTGAGATTGCCCCTCTATTAGCACACGTCACATATCAAAAAAAAGTTTTTCTCTGTCACAAAGATGTCAATATGTGCTCAGCAATAGTCTCACAAAATTTCAGTGTGTTACCAAATACGACTTGGTATAACAACATTACTAAAAAGCCCCTAGAGTAAAATAGAATAAGAAATGCTAGAGAGGAAAAAAAAAATACATAGAGGTATCATAATAAAAGTTCATACACATTTTTTCCTTCAGTCTTCTTGATGTAAAGAGAACACAAGACGAACAAATGAAGAAGAATAAATGGAAGTAGATATGTTAGCTTTGCATCGACAGGTATTCCCCGATGTTGGCGGGGGGAGTATACGGCAACGGCGAGTTGTTGAGTTGGCGAGATGACAGAAAATTTGGGCGAGCGTTCCGCACCGAGTGAGTTGAGCGGTTTGAAAAAAAGCACCCGCAAAAACAAGCGCCAGCCGAGTGTGTCTCAACCCCGGCAAACTTCCGACAATCTCCTCGAGACGTGGTCGCGTCGTCAAATCACGCAGCTCCGTTGATCGAGTTGGCCAATAACTCCTGCTCTCTCTCTCTCATTCTGTTTCTTCACCCGCCTTGCTCATTCCGACCCTTGCGCCTTCCTTCAGGAACTTTCCCAAACTTCCGGAGGGAACTGTGAGGTGATGCCAACATTTTCAAAGCTGCTCTGAGCCAACCATGCTTCTTATTTTTTTTTTTTTTTATATCATGTTTGAATTTTTCTTGTTTCCTGTGTTTGTTCTCTCGTCCTGCAAAAAAAGTCTGTGCTGTTTTCCGTTCCTCTCGAAAGAAGATGTCAAAATAAGAATACCGCTGGTCAAGTTTGTGTTGCTAGTAGGGCGTGTACCTTGCATACGCACCCCTATACAGACTCGCCTGCAGAGAAAAAAGAAGGTAAATCAAATGGTTGAAAAAAACAATCATCAGGAAGAGGGAGAGGAGATATATAAACTATGCAAGTTAAAGACCCGGTAACATTTGGATGCCACGCAGTGGGAAGGATGGCCCGGCTCCGACATATTCAAGAATCCCCATAGTGAATTGTGAACAGTTTTATCACTGATCTCTATATGAGTTTACACACAGCCGAAGAATCTCGACTAGAGTTGACCATTACCGATGAGCAGATGATCCATATACACATATTTCCTGACAGGCGCTATTTTGTGGTTTTCGAATGCACCCCGGTGGGCAGCGAATGCAAATCAATTCAATCGAACCATCCATGTTTACCCTCCCCCCCCCCCCCCATGTTACCAGGTCTTTGAACCCACTGGAGCCTCACCAACAAACATGGCTGATTTATCTTTCAAAATATCTTAACCCTAACTAGGCCGGGCTATTTAGGTAGTTGATAGAGCCGGGGGGGGGGCCTCCCAGGCCCCCCCTCCAGATCTTGGCCGTCGACCGCGCGATCGCGACGAAAATTGGCACACACATTGCCTATGATGTAATCTAAAATACCATGAAGTTGATTTTTCAAAAAATTATCATTTATGCTAAATTATGCTAATTTATGCATAATGATGCATGAAATTCAGACTATTTGGTATAAATCACAAAATAAAGCTCAAAACAGGCACATTTTTTTGTGTAAATATTCTTTTTAGTGTCCTTAGTAAATGTAATGAAAAAAAATGGTGATATCAGAAAAAAATTCTTAAGTATTTTATTGTTTTTTTGAATTTCTTGTGTATTTCTTTGTTTTTCGACTTTATGTTTTTCATTGTTTTTTCGATGAAATTTGTTCGCGACATCGCTCCAAACAAGAAAATATGTTATTCATTGATTTTAATCAATAAAACACCAAAATAATTATGCTTTTATGAAATTTGCATGCAAGCACAGTTTGCATTGAAATTGTACACGAATTCACATTTTTGAGCAATTTTTGGTCTGACATGCATTAACATATTTATGCATAACTTCGGAACCGCGTGCCCGGGCGTCGCAAATTTGGTGTCAAAAGATGCGCGAGACTCGAAAGAAAAAAGTCATGAAACGTCGCGGTGATAGCTTTTTGCGATTGCGATACATCGCGCGGAACGTCGAGGGGGGGCCTTGGAGGCCCCCCCCCCCCCGGCCTAGTTAGGGTTAAGAGGAGCAGTGAGAGTGCTGCATCAAAACTTAATTCCCATCTCAAGTGACATGATCACCATCCACTGACAATGAATCGTAATGGTTCTATGGTGTTAGCATATTGACAGCTGGACTATGCCATCTTTTTTTCCCGCCTCAAATACTCTTCATCAAAGGTCAATTCTATATCGAGGTCGTTCTTGAACTGGAATTTGTTGAGAGGCTCTCTATGAGACAAAATATTCAGTTAAAATAAATGAAATAAAAGGGAAGCACAATTATCAAAGCAATTTTGTAAATCCAATAAGCTTCATTTATGTGATTTCCTAAAATTATTCAAAACTTTGCTTTTGAAAATATACATTGTCGAGAATGGTGTTGGCTCGAGAATGGGATTCTGCAGGTAAGATTATATTTCATAACACAGAACAGACAATAATCATTTCTGGTATTTCTTTCTAAACATAACACTCTCTTGACCATGGCATTAGAAAATGAAATTTGCATTGACTGATGATGGACACATATCTCACATCTATTAAGATTCACTCTTTTAAAAAGCCTAGCAGAAAAAACAAGTAAATTACCGGCCAGCAATAAAAAGATAAACTACAATCATCTCTACGAGTAAAGCTAATGAAAACAACAACGGAAATCATTTGATCAACTGGTACGGCAAAACATGCAAACTATCATTTCTACAAAACAAATAGATTTAAAAAAAAAAACAACGGCTACAAAATACGACAAGAATACTGGTAAAAAACAACAACAACAAAAATTCAGGTAAATCATGACTTACTCTTGGTTCTCTTCTCTTAGTATCAGTGGTTTGTGGTTGTTTGATCAGAATCGTGAGCAAGAATCGTTTTTTTTGGGGGGTTTTCGAGAGAGGTATGACAGGATGAAGACAGTGCGTGCAGTGGATTGAGGTAACAGAGATGCCAGAATGCATTCGATGGTTTTTTTTCTTTTCTTTTCTTCTTCTATTCTTTCCTTCTTCTTTTTTTAATCTTTGTCTTCCAGACAGGATTAACAGTGGATTACTTTTGTTGCTCTTTCATTTGTATCACAGTGACGAATATGGATGGAAGAATGCATACGACACTTATCGTATCACTTCATTGGAGTTCTACATTTGACGAAGCAGTGGTGACAGAGATACACTGTTGTACCTTTTGCAAGTTTAGAATCGCTTTGAGGCACTATAGTTTGTAAGTTGCTTTTAAGTACTACAGTTTGTACGAAATTAAAACAATAAGTCTGATTTATAACTCACGCTCTGAACTGGCTACGTGAGGTAAGCTGGCAAGAGAGTCTACTGCCTGGATATGAAATAAAATATCTACGTATTGCTACTCATTCATACATCATTGTGTCAACTACTGTCAACTTGGAGTAGTTTACACACAAATATATTTTGCTCAGTATGTACATTAGTTACACATGACATAAACCCACTTTGGGAATATTTAAGTTCAGACATTGTTGTGTTCTTTGAGCCACAGAGCCTCATGAGAATATCTCTCCTAAAATGGAGCCACTTTATTAATCCATTGTTTCTGGGAACCATATGTTTCCTAAATCCAATGTGATGATTAGATTATCTTGGCAGCAATTCGGTTTGACCATTTTGTGTTTACAAGCAACTCCTCCTGGTATCTACTACAGAGAACTGTGCACTAATAAAAAGAATCATGGTGTTCAATGGGTCAACATCATTACGTCCCATCGCTCAGTCAAAGCCTTCCGCCCTGAATTTCACAAAAACATAGTAATTTGTGCAAGCGAGAGTGGGACAGCAACATGTGAATCTACCCCCCCAAAAAAAAAAAAAAAAAAAAAAAAACAACTAGAAATGTCGCTATGGCGACTGGTATGCCTCCGCCATAATGCATGATTCTCCTAATAGGTCTATAGTACATGTGGACAATGTGTGATTACATTTTCACAAAACTGGCAAAATATTAAAATGACATGTTTGTCACAAATGTATCGAATGTTCACCTTCCTTGACCTAAATTTAATTGGATGAATAGGAGAGCATGTATTTGGGGATTTAAGAACTTTAACTTCGACTTTGACCCTTTCATAAGTTTACGCACTTGAGTAATTGTCAAGGTATAAATTGCATGGAGAAAAAGTGCAATTTCTGTATTGAACAGTAAATTGTTATCATTTTCATCTGGCCTTTGATTCATAAGAGAATCAATGTCAGGCAGAACATACATAAATATGTACTAAGTTTAAAGATAACTTGAGCCACTTCCGAGATATGGAGAAAGAAGTAAGTTCAGCACTTTCACTTGATCTTTGACCTTTTGACCTTTGACCTTCTTGGCAAAAAAAAGAAGAAAATCCCAGAGAATCTCTAGTGGGTTATACATGCATACATCAAGTTTTTAAAAAAATAATCCTGCTGGCATTGCATAAATATAAGGAAAATAGTAAAATTTTGAAGTATTGCCCTTGACCTTTGACCCCTGACCTTTGACCACATGAACCCCAAATTCCCTAGATAACCACTGCCAGTCAGTACATGCATATATACTTTGTTCCATAAAGATACCTTGAACAATTTCCAAGATACAGAGAAAAAAGTGCAATTTTAACATTTTACTTGACCTTTTGACCTTTGACCTTTTGACCTCATGACCCAAAACTTTCACCAGAGAATCTTAATTGGGTAATACATGTATACACTAAGTTTCAAGAAAATATCTTCAGGCATTGCATAGATATGGGGGAAAAAGTGAAATTTTAAGCATTTGACCTTGACCTTTTGACCTTTGACCTTCAGCATGTGCACCCAAAAGTTGATAGGCACAACTTCACCTCCTAATACACATACATGCCAAGTTTCATTAGGATACCTCAAAAGGTTTTGGTAGTTACCCTGTCCACAAAATTCATTACGGACGGACGGAAGGACAGACGGAAGGACGGAAGGACGGACGGACGGACGGACGGAAGGACGGACGGACGGACGGACGGACAACCCGAAAACATAATGCCTCCGGCACCACTTCATGGCGGAGGCATAAAAACAACCCACTAAAACTTTTAGAGTCTCCCTTGCCTTGCTGGATAACTCCAAATTATCATCAGCAATGAATTACTGTATGAACTGGATCGAACTGAACTGAACCCATTAACTACACTAGGAAGTATCTAACCGACAGACTTCAAGTGTAGCCCTGCACTCACACTTTCAGCAGTGTTTCTTTTGAGTATAGGTGAAGGAGAATGTAGCATGCATCGAGTTGTTGGAAATTTGAGGTGTTAATTGACAAGGGAGGGGTACATATACTGTCAACTTGAGGATTTTTTTTTTTTTTTTTTTAAGTTTTTGGTTTGAACTCCATTGTGGAACAGGCTTGGAATACACACATCCCCTGCACAAGCTTGCTGCTGTTAAAAGAGTTGTTACAGCTCATAACATCGAATCGACAGAGGCGAGATATAGAGGGAGGAGTCGGTAACTTGGAAATATGGCGATCAAGTCTTTATTTTCTTGTCCACAACCGTTCCATGAAGGGCGAGAAGAAAACAAAGGTAGCAGTCGTCATGACAACGAGCAGACACGTACACAAAGTCGACGGCACACACGACCACGGCAGTAACCACTGGGCCAGCGTGCACACAGCAAATGCATGTGACAAAAATTCATAACAATGCATGCCACACTGAAACTACTAGTACATTAAACAGATATAGATATACAAATGTGACGGTCGGAAGGGCTCTATCTATTGATCATACTCTTTAAGGGCATGCCAATCACGTCCCCGTGGGAATTTTGCCATAGAAATCATCATCTTTCAATCATCAAATTGGCAACCCTACAATTATCTCCTCATCTTATATGGGGGAAAAAAGAGTAGGCTGAAACTTTTTAATTCAGTAAATCTGCATAAAAATCATGAAGAAATGTGAACAGAAAAAAAAATGTTGGTTTGAGAAAGATACAGGAACTTTTACTCTTCTAAAGAATGTTACAAATTTGAGAATAAGTTAAGCAATTAGGAAGCATTTGAAAAGTCTGGAACCAAAGAGTAATATCTGAAAAACCAAGGAATTTAATCAAATCCATTATTATTATTATTATTATTATTATTATTATTATTATTATTATTACTATCATTATCATCATCATCATTATTATTATTATTATCATTATTATTATTATTATTATTATTACTATTATCATCATTACTTAAAATTTGTATCTATTCATTCAATCTGACATTCAGAAACACTAGCAGTGAATGACAAAAATTAGAATAAAATGATATACAAAATAGCATCAAACCGCAAAAAGTGGTATTCTTGGACTCGACAGACTAGGTGAGTGCTTCAGAACATTTTTTGCGTCCCCACACAAGTACTTGAAAGATGGGATGGAGTGGACCACTAACAATTTTCAAGGTCTCTCGAGGATCAAAACTGAGACAAATTTATCCCGGATGGTGTTAGCGGGAAAATCCAAATGCAAATCTTTGCACTTTAAATCTGGCCAAAGGAGCTTGCGGCGAAGTCAGCTGCCATTGATCATAAAAAAAAAGAACTTGATTCATCACTGACTCGAAGGTTTTGATTTGTATTCCTCCGGTCTGAGGAGTGTCACAAGCATTTTGTATTAAGTGGTTATTAGGAGGAAGGGGGAGGGGGGGGGGGGAAGAAAATTTTCAGAATCTTCCTGTTTGTATAGAACTATGTGGGACACTTGTTGCAGAGTTCTTTCATTCATTACGCCAGAAAGAAGTGGCAAAGAGGAGTGATTCTCCAGTGCATGCAGCGAAATGTAACAGAACCGGGTGGTTTACAAAAAGCCTGTTCACTGCACGCAGGGAAAACAGCATCCAACGCTCAACTGATGCGTGTGCATGTGTGTGTGTGGCATGCAGGCATGTCCAGCTAGGGAGTTGTCAAAGAGGGCGCTATTTATCTTGATGTGAATTTTCTTAAAACTGCATTCTTTTGCCCCCAACAATGGAGGGGGGAGGGGACTGGGAGAGTGCTGTTACATCTTATGCAGACTACATACAATTGTACTTTGTACGAACACACAAACTATGCTGAAATGCTGTACTTTATATATTGCATCTTTATGGTCTTTAGGATGACACCACACTGTTTGACGAAAGGCGAGGTGGGGATGTACAGATTGTATGAAGGCAAAAATGTGTCGAAATGGGTAAAATTTCCACCAAAAGTGAGGAAAGCGGAATATAAAAGAACATGTCATCGTCCCATCCTCGATTATCATACCATTTTTTGGTTGTAAATTTGAAGAAAAGGCAAAGATTAGGAATTTTTCTTTTCTTCTTATTTCTTATTAAATTCTAGTTTTTCCTCGTAACATTTCGTTACATGTCTAAGGTACATTGTACCTTCTAAATGTATTCAGATATCTTGCCTCCTTTTTTTCTTACCCCAGCTTGGAAGTACAGTGTACCATGACTGTATACTACACTGACATCTTGTCAGTTACTAATGACTTAAAGATGCCATTTTGTAGATTTTTTGTTTGTTTGTTTGGGAATCCCAAGGTGACATTCTGCAAGAGAAGAATACTGACAACATACACGGTTCTACCAAATACCACTACATACAATAATGACCACAAAAGCCAGGCAAGACTATACGCTGCTACGAACTAAGATGTCACCACTGCTTGCATGACGAATACACACTCCATGCATTCCGATTATTTGACTGCGATACGATAACGACAAACATGGCATTCCACTGCACGACCACGTCTTCTTGCACAATTCTCGTGCACGTCTACTGTCAAATTACGCTTCTCTTTACGGTGCAATCGTGATGGCACACCAAGAAGAACAAACGACACAAAGTGGGGAGTAGATAATCATACTCAGGAAAGCAGGATAGGCCAAGTAACAAACGAGTAATCGTTTCCAAACGAAAAAGGAACAGTTAAATAATATATTTATACATATATATATATCTTTAAAAAAAAAAGAGATTTTCACAACCACTGATAGAGAGAGAGACTGGTAGAAAAAAAAAACAGAGTATGTCAGTCGTAGATTTACCCTTGTGAGAGAGGGGTATCTTACACCGTAGGCGGTGGCCGGCCCGATGGCATGGTGGTAGGGGTCTGCGGCGTACTCCCGGCCGTAGGGAATGGCGTAGGCGGCCGGCGTGGCGTAGCGGCTGATGTACCCGCCGTAAGTGGCAGCGGTGGCGGCCGCAGTCTGCAAGAGAAGATCAGTCTTTGGGTGGTGGAAATTTTGTTTGTTTTGGGGGTGTTTTTTTCAAAAGAGATTTTATCATTTATTCATCCATTTATTTTTGTTTTTGGGTGTTGCACAATTATACAGGCCCAGGGGGAAGAGGGAAGGTGTTAACGAATGTGTAGTGGTTGTGTATTGATTGACCAATGACCAATGACATGTGGAGGGTGATGCAAAATTTGGTGGCAGTGGTGTTTTTTGTTTTTTTTTCAAAGGTGGGGTGGGTTTGAAGGTGTGAAAGGAATGTGCATGTGTGTGTGTGATTACAGAGATTTCGAGAAGTGTGGGGGGGGGGAATTTCATTTTTTATTTGCATTGAAATATATCAGTGCAAATACATTTGTGTGTGTGAGTGTTTTCAGGTACATTTATTGATTTGTGAAGTGGGGTGGGGGTCAAAGGTCAGGGGGCGTACAATGGGAAGAGGGAGGTCAGGGAGAAAGATGCGGAAGAAAAAGAAAGGGGTGCAAAACATATGCAAGGTTAGTAACTCAAAAACAAGATGCATCTCAACACAGCAAAACATTCCATGCAAGCAATAAATATGGTCATTATTAACTCTGCAAAACCCAAATTGGCAACTTTCAAATCATTGCTGTCTTTCTATTTTGCACTGTGAAGAAATGCACCACGGACATCACAACCTCAGTAGCTCTGCGGCAAACAGTAAGTGTGATTCAGCAGTGCCAATTTGCCAATTTTGTAAATGTCTCTTGCTCAGCGAGAATCTGCCATTGCTCCCGTTTGAGCACAGAGGATTAAAATGCAGGGGGAGGGTGAAAATTTGGCAATAATGTGTTGTGGTACAATCTCTGCACAGTGCAAAACGGTGTGATTAAAATATGCATGTGAAATGGCCGAACGAAAACATTTCAGCGCAGTATTCAAATACCACTTTGTCCATCATCTTTTGTTCCTTTCTTTTGTTTCATCAGTGAGGATACTGTAAAATATATTTTCATATTTATTCCATGTTAGGTATCAATAATGCCCCATGTAAATATTCAGGTCATGCATTACTACGAAAGCCTTTCTTTGATTTGATGAGTCATACTGTCAGTTTGAAAAGATGCCTGACAAAAAAATATGACCTCCACGAGCTTTTTTCCATTTTCTTTTCTTTTTTTGACCCTTCTTCTGCTGATTTGCCTATTTGCCTTTTCACGTTGCACTTTCTGGGAAATCCAACGGGGCTAATACCCCCTGCTCTATCTCACTCCTAACCCGGGAATCAATTTCAAAAGGAGAGAAAAATGTTTGCTGGTATTCTGGAGGTAATGTTTCAGAGTTCAGATAAGAGAGAGAGAGAGAGAGAGAGATCCACTGGCTGTCACATATGTTTCTATTTACTCTCTTATGGGGGATGGCAGTCGGAACGATCGCGGGAATTTATATCAATCCCATTTTTGCTCGACCTAACGTTTCCCTCCCTTCCCCAATATCACTGCACTTTTTGATGTCTGGGAGCATGTGCTCCCATTTGGAAAGAAGTCGGTGACAGCCGCTGCAGACTACTCCCAATGCGTAATGCTTCGGCGATGAAATGGAAATGAACTGGGCTCCATAAAGGCAATGGAAAAATGCCTACACTTTACTGACAGCAAGCTTTAGAGCATTTCAAATATCTTACAACACGTTTTTCCCCCCTTGCCCTCCTTAATCTGAACAAAAAAGAAAGGAAGAAAAGCGAGAAAAAGCGAGAATTTTCAAAAGAATTGCCAGTGGATGGAAGACAAAATATTCCTAAAGCCGCACCAGAATTTAGAGTAATGGCATTCCTTGCGTTACTGCAAACTGCAAAACAAATGGCATGATCTGGTAGTATATGAAATGCTTACATCTCCCTCAAAAATAAGTCGGCTTTTCTAAAACATTTGCATCCTCGCGACTGCATGCTCTCTCCTGAGTAGTTGTGTAAAGAGTCGCTCGAATAAACAATTCCCAGAACATGTTTTCCAAAACTATCTCTAGAACCATTAGGGTGGGTATGATGAAAACCTGTGGATAATTCATGCATCTACCCCTAGTAATTCCCTTGACAAAGGTCTCATGCACTTTATGTCCTTTGGTTCAGATTGGTGCAGAACTTCCACAGCAAAACATCTAAAACATTGCGAATATTATCTTTCCTACATCCCAAGACTTAGCAGTGATCTACTTTGTACGTTCTTTTGAAACCAGATAGTGTATATTTCCTGTACTTGAGGGTATATATTTCAAACTACGTGAACGCCAGGGCAGAGTGTCTCTAAATATTGAGTTACCATGAATATATATATGTCAAGAGTACACACAACTCTTTAATATCAAAATACAGAACAAATTGAGTTGATACACTATTTCTTCTCCTGTTAGATTCAAAATACATTACACACCAAAGTATGGACAAAGATTAGAACATAGACATCTATCGAATATAATCCCCAATGATTAATACTTGTTATGATTTGATAGAATATATCTATGCTGAGCTAAAAACAATGAACACAACAAGGAAAAAAACAACAAAACAGGACAAATTCTTTATATCAAAGCATGCACAAAACATTAGTGTCTACACGAAGCCAGTCACACGTCCCAACTGAATGCTTCTCCAAAATGTAATGATAATGCTAATAATCAGTAAATGGGCAAAATAGAACAAAGAAGAAAAAAAAAAAAAAGGATGCTATTGCCGGGTAGGCATGAGTAAAATGCCTAGGAGGCGAAGCTGTGACTATGTTAGTGACGGTTCACGACAGACTTTGACGCAATGATGGTGGAAAACGTTTAGTCATGTCAAATCACTTGGCCACATGTGACTAGATAGCAGCCATCAAAACTATCATAGCTATCAAAACTATGCCTAATATTAAGTCTCAGGCTGTATATTGCATCGCGATTTCACTTAGAAAAAAAAAAATGATAAAAAAGTAAACTTCCTACAGTTGAAATAAATTATGAAAAGTAGAGAAGAATGAAATGCTTAAAGGGACAGATACGAACAAGAGACCTTTAGAGGGGGAAGGGGAGATATACATATATTATATCCATGCAGAATTGTGAAGTCTCAAAAAGCCTGCCAAGAGCTTTTATGATTCAAATCCATGCATTCCCAAAGTGAGAACAGGCAAAGACAAGCAAAAACATGCTCCCCACCCCCCTGCAAAAAACCCCCCAAAAAACATGCAAACACCGTCGTTTCATGCATCGGAAAAAAAAAAATGAAGAGATTTTTCCCGACATGCAGCTTCCCGTCTAAATATGGTTTTCTCTTTTCTTCTCTAAAAACGTCTTGAAGGATTACGGAAGGAATCAGAGATAAAAGACTTGATGGAAAAAGGGGGGTGTACCTTGCTTTCACTGCTCTATATTTATGAAGCATGGGGAAGGAACAAAGGAAAGATTGAGGGGGAAGAGAAACGGGAGGAAAAGGTTGCAAATGAAAATACAACAACATCCGCCGTTTCACACCTTAACGCAGAAGCCTCAATATCCGAGCACACCCGCATACCCGAGGGGAAATATACTGTTGCTCTGTTTATCCTGACATTCTAGCAGCTTGTGGTTTGAATCTATAGAAAACTGGGTTAGGGGCAGGGGAGGATTCTATAGCAATAATGTCAACAGAGGGCAGCAGATATTTAGTTTATTTCTCATTTTATTCTAATGACTCCAGTGTTCTAGTTCCTAGCCTGAAAATTTTCAAGTGTACATATACCACCAACAAAAAGCACCTGGACAATTAACTTGCACCATGATTTATTCCAGAATTTAGCTTTGCATCCTGGCATAATTTGATTCATCAAATTAAGGACATGAGGAGGGGGGAAAGCATTATGTGGAAACTGTGGTGAAAGGAAATACCAGTATTCACACACCTATCAGAACTTCCATATTAAAGGCTATACGAATAAAAAACACAAAGGAAAACAAATTTTGTGAAGAGGTGTGGAGAATAAAACATAGGAGATACCAAGCTGCATCATAGGATAAATCTATCACTATTTGGACATTTGTGGTATACAGAGTTCCCATGGCAATCTCAATGGAATATGCCCAGTGTTAAACAAATGCATTTTTAGGTATATTTTCCCCTCATACTTCTTTCTCGGTGCAGCATGCTTTTTGCATCCATGCAAAACAAATAGAGGGAGGGATCGATCCAGCCGGAAAGGGCGTTTTCAACCACCATGCAAAGTCAGTCAAAACTCACACAGAGTCGAGAGGGGGTGCAGTATAGGAAAGAGTGAGGTACGAGGGCGTATAGACAGCCAGATAACCGGCACTATATTTATATTATTCATAATTCATAATCCATACCTGCCACAACTTGGTACTCATTTAAAAAATATACAAAAAAAAAGGTCATACACAATGTATTTGACATTGCTATCCTAACTAGTGGACTCTCTCGGAAGTGTGCCTCTAAGCTCTCTTAAACAGCGGTGATATGCGGAGATTCGACTGCCTCCGTGCGATTAAGCGGGCAAATTGCCTCGAGCTTCTTTCAACGAGTGCTTTTTTATATGCCCTTCACCTTCCACGACTTGTTATGGATAAGATAATGGGTGCCCTCATAATAACAGATACGGGACTCATCATTCTTAAAGACTGTTTGCATGGCTAATAAACACTGAAGGTCACCGGGATAGATATCCCCGCGTGAGGGGTTGGTGAAGCTTGGTTTGTGCATCAAACCTCGTAATGACACCCCATAGTCTCTTTTCATTCTGTATAAAGAGCATTATGCCAATGTTCCAGGAAGGGGCAACTCATAATCTCCCTCCTTCCCTTCAATCTCCCCCCCAAAAAAAAAACAACAACAACAACAAACAAACAAACAAAAAACAAAAACCTGAGACTGGCAAGTGTTTCCTACAATGCAAAAATGAATTTAAAGCCATAACCTTTTCCCACGGAAGAAAACATTAGGCTGTGAATTGAAACCAGCACTGTCTGTAGGTAGTTGATTCCATTTGACAAGGTGATGCATAAATATACTGTAAAGTTTTGTTGTCACTATCTGCCATACACAAGCTTGTTAAAAACAGACAGTAACCTTCTCATTCAATAGCTTTTCATCTTTCCCCATTTCTTCCTAATACCCATTCTAATCTATGCCTTTCACCATCTTCACAGGCTTTTAAGATCTGCGCTGCCTTGGCTGTAGCAAAGGCAGTGTAAATTGTTGATTAGCCTTCACTTTGCTATTAGAAGAAATAAAAGAAAAAGAGGAAGAAAAAAAAAAAAGAAAAATTTGCACAGGTACCTACATTAACCTACAAACTGCAACCCCTAGGGAAAGTTTTGCAATGCAAAAGTGGATTTTCACAATTCGACTGCCGGCAAAAAAACACCAGCTTTCGGGCAAGTCATATATTATTTACAGGGTGGGGTTGATTGCATGTTTTTTCCCCCAGCCAACACGGTGTGTGATCGTGTGGTGTTGGACGATACGTCCGTCTGTGCTTCAGCTTACCTGATATCTATCTGCAGGATACAGGGCGGCCGCCGCGGGCTCGGCGGGGTAGAGGGCTGCCGCTGTAGCATAGCCAGGCACTGGGGGAGGGGGTGCCAACCGGTAGGCCGTATAAGCTCCTCTTGCTGCTCTACCCCGGCCAAGAACCTGCGTCCTTAGTGCATTTGTGGTCAGTAGATCTAGACCTGTGTGTGTGTGGGGGGGGGGGGGGGGGGATAGGCAGGGGATAGTAGAAAAATAGGAGAAGAAATATAGAAGAAGAAATATACGCAAAGAGGAATGTATAAAAGGATGTTTGGGGAGAGGGTAGGAAGATAAGATTTGCATAGAAAGTAAGGAAAGAAGAGAAATGAGGGAAAAACATAAAAATCAATCAGAATCTTCTTCCAAAAAAATCATGCAGCATTTACTGGCATTAAGTATAAATTCTAAATTGCTAGAACATGACTTCAAATCTATGCCGACATATGAATAGACAATCACTTATAGATCCACACTTCAAGAACACATGTACGTATAACCCCTGGTTACGCTACCATACGAAGTGAACATATAATGTTAGAAATGAAGTGGATCAAGAAAAAAACAACAACAAACAAACAAATTCAGGAACGAAAAAGCCGTTTGCATTCCCCCCCCCCCTCCATGTCCAAGTAATCCTATTAACTATAACACACATGGGAGAAGGGAATACGTAATGTACTGCAACACTGAAATCCATGGGAAGAGCAAAACAGGTTGCTTCTTTGTGAGAAAGGGCATCTTCCCGGGCCCACACACCCTCGTTGATGAAAGTTGCCCTACGTGTGAGGATGTCTTATAATTCAGTGTCCTCTCTCCCCGCCCCATCCTTGTTTGTTTGTAGTTTTTTTTTCCTCTCTCATTCTTTTTCCTCAAGACTTTTCCTCTTGCAGCAATACAATGTATATGTGACCCTGCACCTCAAAACAAACAAAAAGTCGCCAGACATGAATTTTTAGTTAAGACAATATTCTGAAAGAGCAGAATTTAAGTTTTAAAATGCGTAACTCAAATCAAATGAACTCTCCTAACCTATCTAAATATTGGAAAGAAAGCACAAACTCAGGAAAAGTGTGAACTAAGAGGCTCTGAAGTACAGTGTCTATTCAAGCGCTTAATCTTTACCAAACCGTGCTGGCTGTGCGATGAATGGGACAAAAAACAGGAAGTAAACCACCAGAGTAACAACAATGAAGGGATTATCAGATTAAATTGAAATCAAGCATGCCTCATTAACACATTCTGTCCATAATTAATGCCAACTTTCAAAGCAGTAGCACTATCCTTTCAAAAGTTATCAGAGTTGAAAGTGAAGAGTGTAGACAAGGTTTTTCAGAAATGAAAAAGGGATTCTAAAGACACACCTAATCACACTATTCTACCAAAAATGTTCGAGATAAACTGCTAAAAACACACACTTTCCTGCCCATTTTATAATACCAAGTTTTAGCATAATGTAAAAGAAGACCCGCTCTTTCAGAAAATATGAAAAAGTCAAGTTCGGCTAGGTTGACCCATTTTACTTATTTTCAGTCCTCACGCAAAATCATTGTGTGCGACTTTATGTTCGTTTTGAGGTGCACGGTCACATATGGTACACTGGATATAACATATGGGAACTGGAGACACTTAATTGCCAGTGTAAAGAGGTCATTGGTCTATTTTCTTTAAAAAAAAGAGAAAAAACATTTTAAAAAATGAATAACGAAATAAAAATAAAAGGAGAATCACTGGAGCCCCCTTCTGAGCTTAAGGGGTACTCTGTGATGCTCTTGAAGGAGGCATCCCGTTAGAGACCATGGACCAATCTGTAGGTTGTACCTAGTTTTCATTCTTCAGTCCCCATGGGTAAAATCAAATATTTACATGTGATCCAAATTATGAAGAAATCTACTCTCAGCATATCATGGCAAATGTCCATAAGTTTAGATTTCCTGTCATACAGAAAACCTGAACTCCGGAAAAAAAAAAAATGAGGCAAATTTAAGCATGGGCATTAGGAAATTAGGAAGCACTGATAGTCAATCATTTCCAACTTTTAACCTGTCGTTTCTGTTATCTTCATTAGTCGATACAATGCTTTGCTTTCTAAACCTGGACAAATTTATTGCAATCAAATGATGTGGATAAATCTGCTATTCATTGAAATTTGATTCTAGTCAACGGTCTATAAGAGTAATCTTTTGTACATCTCTTGTGGATCTCTAGTTGTGATCTCACATCAAAGAGGGCTGCCATGCGGAAGACCAGATCTGACCACCATGCTCCCCTGTTCTCGGGACCGGAAGAAGCGCCGCTGCCAACATATGGATGGCACATGTGGTCCAATTATGACCCAATTAGGGTCGAATTTGCTAATGACGCTCCACGAATGAATGCTGCCAACTCGGCCGTTTACCTCATCAAATATTTAACCTAATCAGTATTGCCACACAGAATGAAAGATAGCGAAGACTCTCCTTATGAGTGACGGCAAAGTGTGCTCAGAGAGCACCTGATTATGCACCGGCATGCTTACATCATTTTTTTTTGTATTTTGCATCACATGACCCTCACCCATCTGATGGAATCCAGCTCATGTTTAATCTTTCTGCATTTTGGAGCCAATCCCATTAATAGGCCCTGTCCGAACTCTAATCATGACTGCCATCATTATTGCGATGGAAACACCGGAGGGAGAAGTTGCGTCGTAATTTACGCTCGAAACGCTCGAAAGATTTCCCTCAAACGGCACCGATGCCGGGAATAGAATCTATCTAACCACCGGTCTGCCAACACTTCCAATGGTGGGTACCTGCAGAGAGGCATCGCGGGAGGGCGCGGATGAATGGAAACGGGGGAATGGTAACGCACAGCAACAAACTGCTGTCGCGAAGGCTACGCGAAGGATGAACAGATGATGTGGGGGAAAGACAGAGAGACAAGATGGGGGAGAGCAAGACAAGATGGAGAATGAGAGGAAAGGACCTCCTGATAAGTGGAAGGCAATTAGGAGTTTGCTGTCCAGAGGGTGCCAATCTTCCTTCAAGTTTTAGAGAGAAAGACAGCGGGAGAAAGAGAGAAGGGTTAGATCCACCACGAGGCTGGATAAAGATGATGGACGACAGGAGATTGCCCCTTGGCAGAAGGATAAAAGCAAACAAGAGTAACTTTCTCTATCAGGAAATGCTAGCTCAACGAGGATTCTCCCCCACCATCTCAAACCCCCGTTTCCCCCGACCCCACTCCACCCCATCCCATCACATCCTCCCACGTGTAGGTTTCTCCCGGCTCGGCATACCTCCACTGCGTGATGACACCATCATATTATCATATGGAAGCAAAGAGATGGGTGAAGGGTCGGAAGATTGTGGGGGGGGGGGGGTGGTTGGTATTTGTTGGGGGTAGAAATATGGATGGAAACAGGAATAAGAATTCTGAGGGATCAGATGTGACAGGTTGGAGATCGGAGGCACCAAAGAGATAAAGAGAATTGTGGGAGGAAGGAGTCAGTAAGATGTTGGGGGATAATGTAATGGGCACGAGAGAAACAAAATTATGAGGTACTGGTGTTATGATGGGTAAATGGGGAGGAGAAGGAGGAGCTCCTTAAGCAGCAAATTAAGGACAGAGGGAAATGGACGAATGGAAAATTGTTTCACAATCTGCCATGGTCTAAAAATCATTTTGGGATTGTCTCTCATGAATCTGTCATGGTGGTGAAGCATCAATCTGGCTTATTGCTTTTGTCAAGAATCGTGTGCATCTTTCGTTTTGGGGTCAGCCAGTTGTGTAGCATATGGAAAACAAAAACAGAATAGGAACAAAACCACTGCAGTGATAACGTTCCACTACAAGCCGGGAGTACGTGATGCTCGATAATACTTGAGAAAAGAAAGTTGCATGTCAGCAAGACATGCAATAAAAGAGAAAGCAAGTTAACAAGATGGGGAAAACAAGAGCAAAATGTACCCATGATGTAATTGAGCGTTACAATCCGTCTCATTGGGGGGAAGGGTGTGGGCGAGAAGGGGTGGGGTGGGGGTGGGGTTGGAGGACAGGGGTGTTGGTATAATGCTTGTATTGGAGGGATGTAGGGCAGAGGAGTCTGCTCTAATAACATTACCCTAATTGTGCCTGGTGGTGTCTTGGGCATTTGACGCGAGTAAACACCTTGGCACGTACCACTTTGTCATCCTCTGAACAGACAGCCAGTCTCGTTTTATCTCTCTTAATGCCACCATCTGAAAATGATGCTGCGGCGATGTCAACTGTCAAATTTTCTATGGCAAATATGACATAGTTAGTCTTTCTTTGATTTCAGAAAGTACTGATGGACCGCATGGGCAAGCATGACAAGTATTGGTCTTGCCAATTAGCAATTAAAAGAGGATCCTTTCCTAATATTCTCTTATCATAAACCTACCTTAGCATGAATCAAACATATGGCCATGGGGGGGGGGGGGGGACGGGGGAGGGAGTGAGTCAGAGCACCAACAGATTAAAGCATCCTCTTTCTCTTTCACTCTTGTAATACTAAGCATACATAGGCAAGTTCGATCTAGACACAGATGCACAAATCAATTTGGCAGACAGAGAAATTTTGTATGCATAACTCAACAGCACATTTTTCCAGACAACGCCCTTGCATGAAGCAGGGGAAAGAAGGGTAAGAGAAAGAAAATGCTCAACCTCACAATAAATGTAGGGGGACGTGTCATATCGACTGAAAAGGGATCAGCATTTCTGGAGCCTACTTCTCCGCTGTTTACTTCCAGTTTTATATCTTTGGGGGATTTTTGGGGGGGGTACTCAGGAGGCAGAAATCTTCCATGGGACATGGCTCCATCTTGGAGGTCCTCCAGAGAAATCTGGAGCTAAAAATTCTTGAATGATGAAATTTAGAATCTTGGTGAAATTGAAAATGAAAAACAATGAAACATCTCCCCTGTGTCATGGAGTTCCCCCTTCTGTTTTCTCTAACAGCACAGCAGTCACCACCATTGACAACTTGCTAAGTGGGAAGGGGAACGGTTGGGAGGGGGGGGGGAGGGGAGGGTGAAGAGAGAGATGGAGTAGGGCAAGAGACAAATCTCTAACAACTTTGCATGCCCCCTCCTTCATCTTCTCTCTAAAACACTGGCGCCAATGTCCCCGGAAACGAAACTCGCTATGCATTGTGGCATGTTGCATGTTTGGTCTCTGCTAAATATGCTTACATGAGACACACACAGAGGAGGGCGTACTAGGAAATCAAGTTGAAACAAGCGAATGTTTGACACTAGCAGAGATTATTCTTCTCCTTCCTTGGGCTTTCCCTGGGAATATCACACCCATTTAACCATTGCCACACCCATTGGTAATCTGTTTGCTAATTGATGCCAGTAATATATCAGTGTGTATTATATCTATCTATCTATCTGATCTATATCTATATCTAGACCTATCCATCTATGTATATATTTATCTATTATATTTATAAAGGTATTTTTTTACAAGGGGAAGGGGAGGTGTTGCAAAAAATGACTAATGATATGATTATTGTTTATCTATCATTATGACATAGACTACCGTTTCCGAGTTCAACTGATCTGATTTCTCACATTTAATTCCAGAAAGCAAACACTTCTATGTAAATATGACCCAAGCACTACAGTACTAATGTGCAGGAGTGCTGCTAGTGCAATTTTGTGTGCTGCTACATGTACGGGACAAGCTACTCCTCAAAGAGGTTGGATTGAGACATGCACGGAATACAAGCTCTCATCACCTATTTACAGGGTCAGCTAAAGTGAATGCCATCAATATTCCCTGCGCATTGCTTCCTCTGATTAAGTACGCGTCGGCTCAAGAGTGTTTGGTGCCACGAATTTAATTTTCCAGAGACTAACGCAAAAAAGGAAAGTGGGGGGGGGGTAGTAGGTGAGAAATCTTGGAGACAATCTCTTCTCATTTTTGCTATTTAGATAAAAAAGAATGAACGGGGAGAGAGAAAAATGGATAAATTTTGAGCGGAGTCTGGGCAGGAGGATGTGGGACAACATGCTCCCTCATCGCAGTCGCCGTTCTATCGTCTCCATCTTTGCCGAAGCGATGGCAAGCTAATGACTGATGCCTAGCAGCCATCATCAACGGGGGCACCGTCGCCCGGGTCTCGCATAAGGAAATTTACTGCTGCTTTGGGAGGTGAGGGGGGAGGGGTGGGGATGGGGGAAATGGGGTGAAGGGGGGGGGGGAGGAGGAGGGCAAACAGAGTCATCTCAAGATAAACTGCGCTCCCTCTCTGCTTCACGCAGAGTCAACACATTGTCTTAACGATGGAATTACTCTCTGCTTCAATTTCCTGTCCCAACTTTTCCCTTCTCGATCAGGATTCATCCGCCCTTTTTTTTTTTTTTTCGTTAATCTCCCCTCCACTCCTTGATACATAATTGCTAGATGCTTCAGTCAAAAACAATCTAAACCTTACGCTACTTAACCTTGCCCATGATAATAATAACGATTTGCCTTTCAGCAAGTCCCGGATCTATATACCGCAGGAGTTTGCGAAAAAGGTTAGAGGTCAGACCATATACACGTGATGTAATCACAAATTGATCATGGCTGGCGTATCCAATACCTTACGTGAAGCGTCAAACGTCAGGCTGAAATGACTTCCACCAGACAGAGAGAGAACCCCTCAATCTCCGGGATCAGAGTTTATCCCACCCCCCTCCATATTTGATTGACTTTCAGAAGGGTGCTTTGTCAATATCCCCCCTCCCCTCCCCTCCGAGATAAATGCCACTGACAATGTAGGCATGAAGCTTTCGAGGCCTACATTGTTATGTCAGTGTATCCTCTGGGTATCATGTTGTGTGTTTGCATCGTACGAGGTTTCATCACGAGAGACAGTTGCAGGAGTGCACGGATGGCTCATAGGATGCGATCCTAGAGACGAATTGATCACAATTAGCCTAATAGCCTCCAAAGATGCCGGAGATGAGCTTACCCCCGCCGGCTCGCGATCGGGAGGGGTTTGCATTCACCGTGACTCAAACAACACATGGGAGCAGCCTTAACTTCGGCAGATTCTAACCCCGTTCCGCGACCCCCCATCCAGCCTCCCTTCGGAGGCCGCTCCTTCCTTGATTCGCTGAATACAAATGGGGGGCCTTAATAGGCCGCTGAAATTCAGGAGAATCTCTTCTGCATTCTTTTTTTTCTCCCCCCGAAAAATCAATATCTCCAGGTAGGGCAATTTATCTGAATAAATGTTGACATTCCTGTCATTGCAATGTTCATTCATTCCTGGAAAACTTTTTCTTTTCATTTTCCCACAGACTGTTGCACAAAAGATGAGGGAGATCATAGAAAAAAAAACACAACAAAAGCAAAGGACCAGAAAATATAGGATTGATTTCTTTGTTTGTTTGAACAACGCTCATCAAAATGCAACTTAGGGGCATCATTTACAAGAAAGAGTAGGTTTGGAAGGGCTTACGGAAAGGTTAATGGAAGATTATGAAGATCTGCAAACTCTTGCAGAACAAGGCAGCGGATGGAGGAGGGATAAAAAATGGAGAAAAGGAACGGGTGATGCTGCACGCTGAGCTCACTAGGGGTAGGTGATGAGCCATGGAAGGTGCCAGAAACTGGAGAAGAATTGTAGATCATATTTCTTTAAAGATTTCATCCAACTGGCTAATAGGACAGTTTATTTCGACAGCAATGGCACCCATGGGGAGATTGAAAGATGGGCATCCAACAAGCTCTCGACAGGGAAGATGGAGGGGGGAAGGGGGGGGGGGCAAAAGCTCTTCCAGGGGTGCACTAACAGAATGAATTCTTTCGTCTCATTACAAAGTGGGCAAGAGCTGGGAGAAGCACCATATTGAATAACATCCTGCGATGGAGACGAATCATCTTTATCATCATCATCACTGATACAGGAGGGAACTTTCGTCGCTGATTACGGCCTGTTGAAAGATGGTAAACACTGCATAAAATAAACAGCCGGATTGATGACGGCTGGACGGATCATGGATTTTTATCTATCTTACCTGCCATCAACTTCGCTAGAGACATTCATCACACCCCCGCATCGTACACTTACCGTTTGACGTGGTCGTCTTCACTTTATTCGTCATCACGCGTGCTGTCGCGTTGTTCACCTGTTTCATGGGAGCGAAACCACAGGAAAAGGAAGTTAGTACCTGAGGGGGTAAGAGAGTACTTGGGGAGTTAGAAATGAGAGCACAGCCATACAAATCGAATTGTAGTGCGAATTAAAGCAATTTTTCTTTCTGTAATCTATTTACCACGAGTTTTTGAGCAGTAGTGCGCAATTCATTCCACATCTACCAAAGATAAGACAAAATTTGAAAGTTCTTTAAAAAAGCACAAAAGCATTACATCAAGCTGATAACTATATGACATTTATATTGATATGGAAATCATTCTGCAGATCGTGTACACAAATTGAACACCATTTTCACTGAAATTATGGCTAATACTGCAGAGCATACACTGTGCTTTCATTTCATAGTAATAACACATCCCCAATGCAACATTAAACAGATATCAGATGGACGGGATGCGGCATTGAATGTAAACCTACTACTTAAAGTGGATTCTTCTCCTTAAGACATGCAACCTTACGCCTCTTGCCAATTCTTGGAACTGTCATGCATCTTACATGGCGGCTATTTAAGACTTTCACTCAACACACAAGATTGGTATCACTGTGCCAGTGCGGTGTCCACCGAGAAGGACCCGCGGGGGTGAGTGCGGCTTGCATGCTAATGATGCGCCAGCTGATGAAATTTAACGAATGGTGAAGCGACTTTAACGATCTCAACGTGCCCAAATCGCCTTCATGGCTAATCACCACAGGCCTCAGCCCCCCCCCCCCTCCTTCCCTCATGTAAGAACCTTGGACAATATATGAATTGCCCACTTATGATTTCACATAAAACACACCTGACTTCATTTTCCCCACTTTTCATATATCTCACCATTTCCTTCTCCACCCATTCCTCTCATTATGTAGCACTGGTCAGATGTGCAAATGTCACACACGCCTGCGGGCAGTTTAATTGACAACGCATTAGGAGTTATGGTCTGACCTTATGCACAGACCTTTAAGCCCTTATGCCTCACCCCCTCCCCCCTCCCCAACTCCCTCTCCCCAAAATCTCCCCCCACCCCCCATCCCCAAGTTCTTCGTCTTCGTATTCTGGATCTGTCTTCTCTCCGTCCTTTCTCCCTTCTCTTTGAGCAAACGGGGAGAGAGAGCCATTACTGTTGAATAAATCATGAATACAGCCTCTTCCCCCCCCCCCCCCCCCCCCCCAACCCCCATCTCAACTTGCCAGCATGAATAATTGTTGTGCGGGTAATTTCCCGAACGGGACTTCATACTGAAGATGCAGGACGGCCATTTGATAATGCTATCAAACGAAAACAACTCTCTCGCTCCATTCAATTTTTGGGCCTACAGCTTTCCCTGTATCTCCCCTCCTCCTTTTAAAGCTCTGCCATTTTTGCCGTAATGATACAGTTTCCCCGCGGCGTCACAGAAATATCATTTTGTCTTTATGGCTTGAGAAAATAAGAAACCCCAAATAAAAATGCCTTTTTTTGGCATGCTCCTCTCTGCTTCTCCCATCTTCCCATATATCACTTTTCCTACGAAATAATTGAAGGAATATGGGGGAAAAATACCCAAACCATTTTCCCATGCATGGCTGTACCTCTGTAATCTCATGAAATTGGACTAATTTCTTTCTTGAAGAGAGTGAAATATGCATTGACTACAAATTATGTCTGACTTTACTTTTTTTTTCCCCTTGCCCAATCGACTTTGAAAAGCTCGGCACAGTGATACGACAAATTTCGTGTGTGACAGAGAGAAAAAAAGTCAACAACTTAGCATATGATATCTCTTTACAATAGCACCTGATCTACATATTTAAGTCTCTGTTTTACTAAAAACATTTCATTGTGGTATTAACAAACTGATAACATCAAAGCTAGTAACTCTTAAATATTGTGTGTACACCAATCAGACAGAACACATTACGGATAAAATATTAGGGGTTGATGGAAGTCAAGTATAGTCCAGCGTATTTCCACCGTCAGGACGAGATTAATTCTTAAACCACCGGCGTCTTTTTCATTTCCACTCGCCAGTCGTACAAACTCCTAAATCTTGCAGAAAGACAGCTAGAGTCAATAAAAACTGCGTGTCATTAAAGTGTATGCGGGAGAGCATTGCCCAGGCACTATACAGGGCATGGATTCCGTGCATGTATACTTCCCATCATGAAAAGAAAAGAACAAAGAACAAATGAAATAGAACAAATCTTACCCTTAGGCAGATTCATTTCATTCTTCATCTTTAGTAATCATAACTTTTCGGAAGTTATTGCACACAGATGAAAAAAAGAGTGGTACATGTATGTTTCCTCTTTCATTTTATCTTATCTTATTATTATATTTTTGGGGGTGTATCATTTACATATTTACTGATTTATCATTATCATCATCATCATCATTTAACACTCTTCCTTCTGTATGAGACAAATAATCACATACAGGCTCATATGTGAAATGTGTGTTGACCTGATTGGTGTACACAACATCAGAAACTTAATCAAATATTCAGACAAAAGAGGAAAAAAAAATACATCTACAATACATTTTCGAGAGTATATTGACATTTCACCGTGTAAGGCATTTGAAAACACCTACAAACGAAAACACAATTCTTTCAGAGCTGATAAACTGATGGCAGAGAATCTCATACGAACACAAATTGATGTCGAATCTTGGAATTAACCAAGATTTTTTTTTTTTTTTTTTTTAAAGAATCTTGTTCCAAGATAAAAAAAAAGAGAAGAAACTTGTTTCACCCACACTGAATTTCCCTCTGAGCGAGATGGTACATACTGAATTTTAATCTGAATAAAAAGTGACTTCAATTGGATGTATCTGTTGCAAAGTGAAACAAATATATTGCAGCTCACTCTTTTTAATCTTATTGTTCTATTTTTGTTTTTGTATTTCTATTTCTATCCTCTTTCCATATTAACGCCTACACTTTCATTACTCTCGAAAATGCATCATTTACATAATAGGCAGAGTGGAATAAAAAAGAGAAAGGCAGAAAAGAAAATATACAAATAAGACAGATAGAAGAGAAAAAAAACAGTTGAGTATGGCTAATTCAATGAAACAGCTGCAATATCAAATTAGTCCAGCGAGCCCATTGATTTAGCCATACTACGATGTTCCCGTGTGATTACATGTTGGACAGTCAAAACCAATCACTTCTGACCGAAAGATGGATACCGTGGTAACATTTGCAGTGAATTCCTTGCCTCCGCAGCTACTCTGCGGCAAGGGAAGAGACTGCCTTCAAATGTAAATAGATATATAACTTTCTTTTATCGGTCTAATTTCTCCTCCCGGGAGTGATACAAAAATAAACCGACTATGAAATGATTTGAATGAGGACGAAAAACAGACGCAGAGACAATTTCACAAAATCTTTGCATTGTGACAGCATTAGATTAGCTAATAAGAATGGCAAATTGGTTGCTAAGTTTACGCATAGTCTCTAGAGGACATGGATCTTTCATCTGAGTTTAAGAAGCGCAAACTTCATCTTACTTTTTCAATCATGCACAAATGAAGAGTTGAAATGCAAAAACAGATATATAATTTTTTTTTCTCAATTTGACATATATTTGAGATTAAAGCTCCTGAAAGCAAAGAAAATAATTAGAATACATGTAATCATTTTGATATCTTCAGATATATTTCTTGCTCTGTAATGAGTGTAGTACCATTCAAACCATTTTACTTTTTTTTCTGTTGAAAGATGACCTTACAACTATACTTGAAAAAAAAAAAACAAAAACAACTGACAGTGGCATTTATCTGTTTTTCCATTCAAACGTTCTAATCTAGTCAGGCACTCTATAATGTTTAATACTGAAAAACTGAATATCAATTGCCCCAGAATTCAAATCTTTTTTTTTTTTTGGAGAAAATTTGTCTTTTTGTTTGTTTGTGTTTGTTTTTTTTCTATTCATAGGGGCAAACTGGAGGGTGGTATCCACTCATTGTTGCAGTTGAACAAGTTCTTTTGATTGGTCTTTACCCAGCACGTAATCACCATCGAAATGGTACACAACACCAACTAGTGACTGGTGCAATATGATAAGATTTGTTACATCATCACCATCATCATTATCACACAGTAATAGTAATTCATCATATCTCTTTTTTGTAGAAATGCAATATTTAAACTGGTTTGGGGTGATTTGTGACAAAAAAAAAAAAATATGCCTCAACCAATACATGTTCTGGAGTCAGTGTCGAAAAACAAGGATGGTGCACAGTATGGTCGCCATCTATCTCAGAAAAAAAGTAATCTGATTGCTAGTAGGTATGCGCCATGTACACATCTTCGGCGGATAGTTCAAACTCGTACAAGATGGCTCTTGTTTCCTTATGGGATGCAAGCAAGAGAACATGAATAATGAGTTGTTGTTTTTTTGATGAAGGAGTTGAAACTTGAGAGGGAAATTGAATTTCGTCTCGGCAAGGAGTAAGAAAAAAAAAAGAGACAACCACCCAAGAAACTGTGAATTATGACACGCATTTATAGTTTGCGGGCTGGGACATCTGCTCGGGGGCCTTTTTGAATAAATATTCTTCACTAGCAGTACAGCAACTTGTATAGTTTGATCATGATAACGCATGCAGAAATGGTCAGATCCTCTTGATTTTCTCTAATGCCTTATGTTTTTTCTTCCTCTATTTTGTAACGGGGGTGGGGGGGGGGGGGACTGGGAGGGGAAAAAGGGATACGGGATGGATATAAGCACTCTGTGGATGCTAACGTGCCCTACGTGGATCCTGCATCACTTTGGGGATGGTTACTGACACCGCCCGGCAAATTTAATCTTCCTAATGACTGTCCAGTAGGAGCTTACTTATGTACATCAGTCGCCATTTCCCTTCTCTTCCTTCTCTTCTATTTAGGGGTGTGTGTTTGTGTGTGTCTTGTGTCTCTGTTTGTTTGTGTGCCGAGACTGCATTACTGATATTGAAAACCACGGCGTCTTGTGTCCTCATATTCCTTCTTTGGCTGACAAGGTATTATGTCTATGTCACTGTGGACAGCGAGAAATTGGGTGGGGGGGGGGGGGTTATAGGGAGATGGATTTGGTCGACTCGATTTTTGTTATCCTTTTCCTTCTCTGGGCTGCAAATGTAATTGTATCAATGGAAAAGGTAGATGGCTTTGCCATGACACCATCTCACAGAACTCAATAAATAAAGCAAACAAACAGAAACTCTCGAATCACTTTGCAGTGGGGGGGGGGGGGGGGGGGTGGCAAAGTTTTGAAAACAGACCTCCACATGCCTGTTGCATTTTCGCTCTCTCCAAATTGTATGATAATGATTTAGAACAAGCACTTCAAATAGATTTGCTGTCAAAACTGCAAACATAGAATCCAGCACATGTATCAGTAAGGGGCTGGGGTTAGAAAAAAAAAGAAAAGAAAAAAGGCTAAAAATCATTTTCTGGAGAAAGGGTGAAAAAAAACCCCAACAATTCGAATGAACTCTGCCAGCACTGTTATTGCCATTCGTGAGCTTTTTACCCTAATTACACTGTACTTTCTGAAGTTAAAATGCCTTTTACAAATTTCTCAGTCTTCCTGTATGGGACGGTATTACACTTCTGGACATAAGGCATCATATCTCGTATTTCCTTGATGGATCTTACACATTCCCTCCTCCATACTGTCTTTCTGGAGAAACCAATCTTTTATTCATTTATTCATTTTTTTTCTGGCTTGCTCTACAAACACTCGATTACTGATGCCAGTAGCCAGTGGCCTGCTATCTAACCTATCCAACATTCACATGTTTGCCTGATGGGAAATTTATTGAACGAGATCAACTAATTTCTGTTCCTTTTCAGAAATTCTTCTCTCTTTTTTTTTTTCTTCTGGCAGATTCTATTGATCACTGTGACTTGATAGATGATATGTCCATGTTCTATGTCTATCATCTTGGGCCTACTCCAGGGGGCATTTACAGCAAGAGAAGACAGACAGACAAACAGACAGAACAACAGAAAGGAGGCACTGGAAGAAAGTGTACCCTGGTCAGGTTTGCTTGCAGACACATGGGCCGTGCCTTAGAATCGGCGACGATGAATTGGCCGAGCGAGGCAACACCTGTCGCTCCGTGAGACGACTTGCGCGAGACCCGAGCAGGGCACGCATGGGGGAAAAGCGGAGAGATGGAGGGATAGAGGAGTTGCGTTGCCATAGCACCCGCCTCACAACACCAAGCTCTGATAACCAGGATCAGGAGACGACATATGGAGGAGGAGGAGAGGGCGCATCAAGGAATGGCCGAGGAAAGTCTTGTCCCTTTGCAAGATGGCGCGGGGAAATAGGAACCACACCCCACTGAAGCTCCAAACATACGTATTAAGGCAGTCTGCCGATCAATCTCTGGATGACACGGCCGACGCTGCTGCAGATGGAGGAGGAGGAGTAGGGAAAAGAGACAACAGGATTGAAAAGCTTGATGAGTGTGGAATGCATCATAGCACATCAAGCTGCCGTAAGAAGACACAGACAGGAGATTGTTGTGTGAAGGGAAAGTCATTGGAGGAGGAGAAATAGGAGGAGGAAAGATGGGAGATGAGAAACGGAAGTAAAGCGAACAGAAGATGATGATGCCATGGCTGCATCTTCAATGATGGCTTCCAACAGACATAACAACCAACATCATCAGAGCTGAGATAAAAATGGAGTCAAGTGATAAGAGAAAGAATGGGCAAAGTAGATAAATGTAGAAAGTAGAAAGAGATAGAAAGATAAAAAGTGAGAGAAAGAGAGAGAGGGAGTGAGAGATAAAATATATCCATCAGTGTGAAGCACAAGGCCAAGGCGGGAGGCAGACAAATCACAGCAGGAGTCCATCAAAAATGCACTTCAGACCGATGTCAACGTGTAGCAGGCCGTGCAAAGATGATGCGGGCCGGGCGGGGCCCCCCTCCCGGTTCTCCACCATCCAGGCATCTCCCTCTTTCCTGTTCCAGAGGGAGGGGCGGGCGTGGCTGCTCCCCCTCCCCTAGGGGGGAGGATGGTATGGATGGATGGAAGGGTGGTAGCACACACGTACTGAGTGAGGCACTGTGGACGGAGGGGTTAAAGGTCCGGAGTGGTTACGAGCGAGCTTCCCCCGGCAAGCTTCAGCATCAGGCAACAAGATCAGCCCATCACTATTATCATCATCCACAACATTTAATCTCACGGTGCTGGTCAAATGATTACTAATGCATGCTGGGTAGCAAGTTACAAAAAAAAAAAGATACAAAAAATATACAAATTCAAGCAGCAGAACCGCAGGCCGATCTGACGATTCCCTATCATTCATGGCAAACAAGCTTCTATGGTCATCCAGCGTGGTCATCCAGCCTTTCTTGCTCACACCAGTCCATCCTAAATGTTTTTTTTTGGGGGGGAAACAGTTTGGCGGGGGCGAAGGTGTCGGGGGGGAAGCTTGTGATTGCTACATTTTCGGTAGTGAAGGGCACAGCAAGATATCAAAAAAATCAGGTCACAATCAGCCTTTCCTAATAGTTCACCATGATGCACACAAGAGTTACAAAATACATCAAAATATCTCCAAAAAGCTTTATTCGTTCATTCTCACTTCAAGCACCACGATGTCACGGAGACGCATTCCTGCAGCCGCGGCAGTTCCACCGGCAACGAACACAAAAGGACGCAAATTGTGCAAGATATGAGATAAAGGTGGGCCCTGGTTATCCATTTGTTTGCTTTATACATTCAACCCTACTTGTATTTTTCTTTCTCAGAATCAATTACAACACTTTTTATCTTTTAATCTGCCCAACTTTTTGGAGAGGGGGAGGGGAAAGAAGGAAATATACTGTTGAATTGCTTGATTTGAAGTGCAAGATGGAAAAAAGATTGGGCAATGGTAAACTTGAGCACTTTCAACATGCATTTGAACAGAACCAATGGAATTGACGGTGCATCAATCGAGTGAAGCACAGTGCAGTCTCCTACGGGGAAGGTATAGTACTCTGTGCTGCGACAAACCATTTTAATCAGTCACATATTCCTTTGATATTGCAGGATGGTTTTTGTGACAGGAATGAAAAAAGACAAAAAAGAATGGTGGACAACTTTTTTTTGTGTGATGAAAGGATATGTGGATGCCAATACTGCAGTTGCAAAACTGGGTGTATACATCTACGGGTGAGGGAGGGTGATCCAATTAAAGAACAAAAGTACAGCAGCCAAGTCTACCAAAAAAAAAAAAGTAAATGAATTGGGATTTAAATTTCACCCAGACATTTTTGCCTTTGCTATTTAGCCACTTGTATGTACACATATATATTTGTAGGCCACAAAGTGGGAAGTGCCAACATTCAGCAAGACTATATTACAGGACAAAAAAAAAAAATAGAGTGAATATTGGATAACCAGGTAAAGAAGAAGAAAAAATAAAGGGACCGGATTCACATAACCACCCAAGCAAACAATTTTCATAATCTTGCTCTTTCTGACATTCTGAACTCCTAGACAAAAAACTATACCAGAAATGAACCACAGAAAAATATAACAACATTCTCTGCATCATCATAAAAAGGACAAAATCATAAAAGTGGACACACGAGAACAGGGAAAAAAAGAAAAAAAATAGAGGACTCATTCGCAAACTAATTGGTAATTTGATGTCATTCATGTCAAGTCTGGTAGGCAATTTCAATCAGGCAAAACCATACAACTACAGCGAGTCACTTTGATCTACTGGCATCAGCTTTTTTTTATTTTGTTTTTCCTTTCCTTTTTTTTTTACGGTGCAGTGTTCAACAGAGGGGGCTATGCAAGGTTTCCATGGCAACCTGAAGGAATAGGTACCATATGTCTTTTAAAAAAAAATTAAATAAACATTTAGCAATCAATAGGATCATGTGTGATCTCGCACACACCAGAGCAGAGGATTACTGGCAAAGTCCTTCTTATGTGGGAAGCGAGGATTATTTCAGTTTACTTGGGGCAGAAGAATCTGAATTTAGAGCACTTCACAACAAAAATAACTTGGAAACTTTCTACTTGAAACGTATTGAGGGATGAGTCATTTACACAATGTGAATTAAAGTGTATGACATGTCAATCACAGCATAATGCAATTACTTGCCTATCTGACTATTTACTATTCTACGATGAAACATTTAGATAATGTCAAAAAAAACAATGAGTGAGGCAAAATAAAGCATTTTTTAAACTCCTCTGCAAAGATGTACTTTACAATATCAAGATCACATCGGTATGTGCTCATGAGCCAACTTCAGAAATGGCTGAACTTACCCCCTGGGCCTACAGCTTCCTACTGTACATGGGGAACCGTGCGCTTTCGATTTAGTAGGGGCTACAACTTCGAATTTTGAGCAGCCATACCTCACGGCCCATTGCGCACGTTAGCCTCGGGCAAGATTTGAGACGTGTTTCTGGCCGAGAGAGAATGCGTGTGGTTTGGTCGTTTGTGAAAATCAGGAGACAAAACTCGCAAACGGTTTGGGGGAGGGGGGAAGGGGTGGAGATTTTCATCAGAAAGGAGAAAAAGATCGGTCAGAGACCGAAATGTCGAGAGGCCGTTTGAGTTTTATCTCCTTTTTCTCCTTGCCAGCACTCAATGCGCTGTCACAATTGTACAAAAAAACGAGCCAAACCATTCTGTAACAATTGGCCGTATCTTCGTTGAAATGGCCAGGCAAATCAAAGATCTGTCAAATCTATCTTTCTCACAGAGAGCCACAGTGGTAAACTGTCTAAAACCATTCTTGAGGAGCAACCTTTAAAAAGTCTTACATGTATTGCCTTTAGCTCATTCCTCTGGGAAGTTCTTTCTTCATGTGCTTTTAAAATGAGAGTAACATGTAGATGGTCAGGATAACATCTGTAACAAGAGACAGCTATGGTCTTAATTTGAAAATTTCTTGACAACAACTTACGGGATCAATACGAGGCATGGCTTTAGCAGTTTCTGTTTAAATCATGGGGCAATGTCTAACATGCTGCATTCTAATATGCATCAACATAACGCATTTGACATAGGGACTATCGACATGTATGTTTTATACATTGTAAACATTTAAAAAGGTTTGGAATTGACCAACAGCTTTCAAATCCGGATGAAATTGCAGACACACCTTATTTTGCTATCAATATTTGAATGATAGAATTGAAAATGAATATGAATTTGAAATATGGAGAACATCTTGATGCTTTCCATAGACAATTGGAAAAAAAAAGGTGATGGTGACCCTGACTTGTACTATTTATTACGTTGTTTTCAAGAATGGCTTCAGACTTTTGCAACTGTTACTCAAATGAGAGAATAGAGTAGACATTCCGATGGCTGATGCTTGTCGATTTTGCAGCACAGCTTTCTCTTTGGCTTTTTCCTATTCTCGGTGACTGGTTTGGCTTTTGGCATTTTGTATGGAGGGGGGAGAGTGATTTTATGTGTGGTTAGCATGACATAATTCCATTAAATATACTCATCAAGATAATCATAATTCTTTTTCAACACGAGGCACGTCCATCTTATCTCATGCAGGGCATCAGAAAAAAAAAAATCACCCCAACCATACAGACATACACTGGTGGTAAAAAAAGAAAAAAGAAAAAAGAAAAAAACAACGACCTGCGGCAGACCATCCAAGTTCTTTCAATTAGGGAAAAAAAATGAAGAACTTGGATGGACAAAAGATTATGATAAATATATCTAAACAAATCAAGAAATGTAGAAAATAAAGAGAGGTGGTTACTATAAAAAAAAAGAAGTATAAAATCTTACGACGGAACAACATGCACCTCTATTTTTCGCCCCTCAACAATAGTGCCGTTCAATTTCTCGCGAGCCCTGTCGGCGTCCGAACTATTTTGAAACGTAACAAAACCGAATCCCTGCATGCATGGGAAGATAAACAAGACAGATAACATGCAACACATTATATAGTTTATCATGCAGAGATTTCTTGTCATTTGGACTCAATGGATGGAGAGAGAGAGAGAGAGAGAAAACATGGTTTGGTTAAATCAGGACATCGACATAACATTATCTTTTTCTCTTTTGTCTTTCCTTTTTTTGAATAAAAGTTTCTTCTCTTTTCGAATGGTGATGGCAGCCACTACTGGCTTATGCGTAATCTGCCGATCGGATCACATGGACGGAAGTTCTGGATATCAGCCGTCTTATGCACCGTCACAGTCATCTCTTAGGACGGCTTACAGGCATCACATTAATGTTTCATTAGCATTGTCAAGAATAGCTCAATATTGGTGTGATGTCTACCTTTAAATGAGGGGAATAATGGATGGATGGGTGGGAGGGGGTTTGCAGTGGAAAAGGCACGGGCTGTGTTTGGATTATATGGATGAAGGAAAATGGAGAGGGGAAAATAGAACTGTAGGTCTAAAAGATAGAAAATGATAGAAAAAAAAGATATATATATAAGTGGCTATGAAAATGAGGGAAATTTTGATAGAAGTATTCAATAATACCTATCAGCGGTCACTACTAAAGAACATCTGAATACCATGACTTGGCTGTAGGAGTTCATCTGGATGAAAGATATACCAATAAGATGCCACTATAGCATAGCTGCTCTTTCATTGGTTAACGTTTTGTAAGGTTTTCTTTTAACAGCACAAAATACCCTCAAGATTAACTGCTTACGTGTCAGACAAAATCTTTCCCCAAAATTGACTTAAAATCCGTATGATCTACCCCTCTGTTTTAATCAGGTGATATGATCATAAAGGCAAAAAATTCACCCTCCAGCTACAGGAGTGGAATTTCAATGTTGAATTTTAGGTCATTTCACAAATACAGGTAATTTGACAAATACTGTTCAAACCTGATGTCTCTTCCTTTTGACGAGTTTCTTTGCCATTTCTCTTCCGATTATGACGCTACTTTCGAATAATCCTTCGCACATGTTCATTTGTCTAGCAGTAAATATGCAGGAGCCTCACAGTAAGGTCTGTGCTGCCAGACGTGGCCGACAGTAATAGCCTGCTAGAGCGCAGTGGTTGGTGGTATTGGAAGAAGAGCAGAAGGTCTCAGAAAGACCAATGAAGCAATGCTAGAAAGACAAACGATGAAATTGGCTTGACCCTTTAACACTGCGCCTCTTTTTCACAGATTGGCACAAATTATCTAATCCCCCTTATGTCATTAAACAGAGATTACCTGATCCCCTTAATCATCCATTGTGTCACCACACTTGAGTGGGCTTGCCATTACATATTACACTAGGTCACGTTTGGATGGCTTACTGAATGCTGATTTTAAAAAAGAAAAAGTTTGGAAAGTTACGTTTATAAGTGACTAGGCACATAAAGGACTAAGTCAGGAGAAACAGAAATAATGTAAAGGAAAAGAGTAGATAAACCGAGGGATCAATGGGTAGATGGGTAGAAAAAAAGAAGAACAAAACAGAGAGAAATAAATGGACAGAGAATGAGGGGGGGGGGGGAGGAAAGGAGCAAGGGTGCAAATTAAACAGACAATGCGAAATGGTTGCGGGAATGATTTGGCGTGACTGACTAGAGAACGAGTAGAAGGTGTACGTGGATAGATGGATGGACAGAATGTAGGCAAAAGAGAAAGATGCAGCGGTGAATGAGTGGAGCGGCTGAATGACAAGCGGTGGTTCTGTTCACAAACACGGAAAGCTAGGTACGTGGGTTCAAGTTCAATGAAGGGGTGCGGGGGGCGGTGAAAGGCGAACAACAACTTGACATTTTGTGTTCATCAAACATAAACAACAAATTCTATCATATATACTTTTGTCTCATCTAAAAGGCAATTCTCAACTCCAGTTAATAAAATATGTGTGACATTCCAATGCAAATCTGGCAAACATGTAAATTCCTAGTTCATCTGAGAATATGAATTAATATCAAACACATATAGCTTATTTGTGAATGGTTTGGGCAAATGTGACCAACTTTCTAAAGAATGGTGCACTCAAATTTGTCGCTACCGGTATGCAATATACTAGTAGATTCTTTCTTGCAATTGAATTATTCAAGAAATTACTGTATAAAATGTGTTTGCCACAAATTATTTAGTTACCAAGCCAACTGGTCAAAACCAAAATTGGCTACAATCAACACGATTAAATGCATAATCTGATGTCATACAAATGGCATGATATAAGTCAATGATACAGATCTATATGCACGCAAACATATGGCATCCATTATAGTTTACCTACCACCTGCAAAACAGGAATTTATCGTTAAGGGACAGTAACCATTATAACTCCATCTTAGAAAATAACAAATTTGAATCGATTTCTGTGCATCTCTGTGGCAACATAATGCATTCGAACACTTAGGAGAGAAGTTTTTTCAAAAAGAGGAGGAACGGGTAAGGGTTCAGAATGAAGATGGGGCATTTCATCGGCAACGTATGCAAGGTGCAGGGACTTGGTGGGTTAATTTGCAGCTGGAGAGGGGGTCAAAGGTTAGAGAACAAGGTGGCCAATTGAAAGTTGGTTCAAAATGCATGGTGCAAGAAGAAAGCAAGTGGCAGTCATCAAGTCAAAGAAAGACACACTTCATGATCATGACATAATCTGGTATCAGTAAAAAAAACAAAAAACAAAAAACAGTCACTGAGTAGTGACCTTTACTTGACCTTGGGGGGACTTTAAAAAAAAAAAAAAAAAACTTTCATTAGTTTGTTATGATAACTGTATGTGCTCTGAAATGATTCCGATGTCACGTTTACAACGCTGAACTTCAAACAAAAATGAGACTGTTCTTTTTTTTGAAAGCTAATTTTTTTTTTGAGTCTCCAAAAGAAAACACGAAATTCCATTTTGCTCTTTAATATTTCCATTATGACAATAAAAGTCTCTCTCTCTCTACTTCTTAAAGCTATACGTAAAATGGTGCACCCCAATGAAAGCACCGTTTTACTTGATTCACAAGTCACAAAAAAAAGACATGCTCTGGGTTACATTTGTCATTATTTCAAACTAAAAAAAAAAAAACAATCACTCCTTGTTAACTTGCCAAATCTCAATGACTGGGGATCAAAAAGGTAGGGGAAAAAAAACGGAAAAAAGAAATATCACATGAGCAACTTCAAAAGATGCAGTTTCATTCAGGGGCGTTGACCCCGGACAGAGCTGACAGTACATCATTACAAACTAATATGAAGGGTGTTGGGGGGTAAAAAAAAAAAAACAGGCATGTTTCATTCAAAATATCATGTCGTGATACATGGAAAACACAAAACTGATTTAAATGCTTTTCTTTTCTTCTTTTTTTTTTGTCAGGGAAAAAAAAATCAGACATTATGAGGATGATGAAGAATGGACCTTAGACATACAATTCAGCATCAGAGATATATCAATATATTATGGACATTAAACAAAATTATTCATCTGGAAAAAAAAAAGGGTTTCATTCCATACAATCATTAACAAAAAGAAAAGGGAACAAAGAATATGGGACAAGAAAGGACAACATTGACGGGACCTCATGAAGCATCCTGTAATATTTGAGAGACAGGATCAGAAAAAAATTATGGGCAGAAATAAATAAAAGTATGTAAAAACTCACACAAATTTGTTTGTTTGTTTGTTTGTTTTTTTTTTTTGTCTATTGACAGGAGATTTCATCTCAAGGAAAGAGCAGTTTTGGACAAGATCAATGCAATCAGAGCCACAAATCGATAAAAGCTCGCGCGAAACATATGCGAGTTTGGACGCCAGCGTGGCCACCTGATCTGGCTCCCCGAGAGGGTCCTCAGCACAGCGAACCCGATCATGTGACCATGACATCACTTAGCGCACGAAAAGCTGCATTTTTGGGTTGGTTGTTTTGTTTTCTGGGCAGGAAGGCTAGAATGTGCTTCCCCCAAACTTGCCTCAACGTATGTCTTGCATTTTTTGAGGATGTGTTTCACCATAAGAGTAACACGGCATTATATGTCAAGTTTTTGTGTTTTGCTTTTTTTTTGTCAAAGACTAAAAAGCGTCCTGGTTATGTTAATCAGGTAAAGTAATCATCCTTGCAAAACTACAGTCACATTCATGACTAACACGAGTATTTGTGGTGCTCATGAAATGCTATCTGGTTGATTTTAAAGCATTCCAATCATACTTCTTTTTAAATTTTCATTCAAATTTATCACTGCTCTGTGGATCACTATTGACTCATGGCATCCATCAAAGTATCAACTCTTTCCTCGAGATAATTTTTCTCTCGTAAAAATTGAGGAGGACGATATACGGGAAGTAGGGATAAAAAAAAGAAAGGAGAAAACATAAACGTAGGTCAAAATGCACCATGAAGGCAGAATGGGAACACTCTTCCATACCTGAAGCTGATTCAACAAGCATGCAGTGCATTCATCTCAAACCTTTTAAATGATAACCTGTCACAAAGAGAATACTTTTAGATTTCATATGATACATTCCTGCCCATACTTTTCATGAAAACAACCGTGTCAAGCCTTAATACCAACCCGTACCTTAGGGCCACTCAATTAGTGGAGAGTGGATTCTCAAATTCTCATATTTCACATCAGAACTCACTACTGCGACATCGTCAATTCAGTGCAACTTCAAATTGCCTTTGATTATCTTCTTTTTAGATAATAATGAAAAGTTTGTTCGTTTCCATTACAGCACTGACATACAGCTAAACGAAATAGAGGAGTTTTGGCATGTTCGATTTCACAATCACAGCATTTCCTTTCATCTCTCTCTAAAAGCTCTAAGCTATTTCTCCTTTGATATGCTGAAAGCTTCAAAGTTGTGAATGATAACTTGTCAAAATAAAAGAATCATCTCATTGTACTAAAATATGGAATATACCTTTTTAAACAGTGTACTAAATGCATACATCAAATTTTTTTTTTTCAAGATAAACACTTTGTCATCCATGACAAACTCTTCAATTACATGAAAAACATGATATCCAAACTGTTTTGCTTTAATACAATATAGGTGTATACCACGCTGCAAGAACAATATTACACTTCAGGTTACTCTTTGCTTGAACAATCACTTTAAATGATTTAAACACACTCTATTTTGTATCATACAGTAGTTCCAAAACGACCATTTCGGGATCTATTGATGAAGAATAATCGTGAAATCCCTGAGATGAACATGCATGCCTGATCCTGCTACATTTAATTTGACATTCCTCCATTACTACGGTGAAGATGTGACAATGACCCACGTAAGCGTCTTGAATTCCTCCCACTCTCACAGTTGTCTGCCGGTACCCTTACACTGACCATTACCTGACCGCTCCGGCCATCATGAACATTACGTGATGTGTCTTTTGATCTACGATTCTCCCTCATGGCAACAATTGAAGGCCATGTTTGTTAAAAGCATATTACAGGACGAAGGATTTTTGTGCTAACACTCTTTCCTGTAGGGCCTACATCGATGGCAGGGCGCCCTCTTGGGCAGATGAGCACTGACCTCGTGAAAGTTTGAGAACAGTTGGAAGATGAAAGAAAATGGAGAGGTGCCAATATCCCCAATTTGAGACCAGCAGGGCAGCAAAATCAAAGATTAGCACCTGTGGTCTAGCGTTCATCGAAGCTAGCATAAATAACTTGCCACAGGAAATGTACATGGCACTCTAAATCATTTCATGTTTTTCTTTTGTCATTTCAGTGGTAAACAGAATACTTCTCCACACCTAAATTTTACATACATCACACATAAATATAGTTTCTTTTTGATGACTCATGGTAAACAAGAGAATTTCCTTTTTGATGATTCGTGGTATACAGAGAATGATCTCACTGTGTGTAGGGATTGGAAAGATGTTCTGAGCAAAACAAATAAATAGTAACCACAGTGCCATCTTCATATTCTAAGTTAATACAGGTTATCTCTAAAACGCCAATGATCTCAATTCATATCAATCCTCCTCAACAGTTCTCAAATATTTCTAGACACTACGTCTTACTTTAATAGGCATTTCTTACCTTAATGTACCTCTTCCCCTCCCCCCCCCCCAAAAAAAAGCAATCAAAATAAATCCATGCTGAACAGTCACATTGCTGATTATTTATCATCAAAATGGATTAATGAACACTGAGATGATGCTAGCAAAAAACATCTTGGTTAAATACTTTATACTGATTTTAAATGGATCACACAACTGAAAAAAAAAAACCATATCAAAACAATCATTCCAAACTGTACCATGAATTTCACAGAGTGGACAAACACAAGATTATCTACAGTTGTACAATATGTCCATGCCCAAACCATGTTTTAATAAGTTACTTTACTTTACACTGAAACACTTGTTCAACACCTACCATATAAGGGCAAATCATGAGTGTACTTCCTTTAAAGCAGAACTTCAATTTTACTTGTACTTTCATTTTTGACGTATCGTACCTCTTTTCAACGTATGAATGCACTGTATGCAAATTATACATACAAAAAAAAAAGGAATTTCTTTCTCTTCCTTTTGCAAAAGGCTTTTCAAAAATTGCTTTGGATAAGGATGGAAGAATTTTGAACATGAAGCATGACTTCAATGACTGACGACTGCAAGAGATTTGCATGGCTTTAAATTAGGCACATGTGAACAGCTTGTGTGAGGGCACCAAAAAACAAACAAAAAAATGAAGACTTTGAGTGAAATTGCAAAATAACAGGATCTGCATGATCTGTGTGTTGGTTTGCAGGCGGAATACGAGAAGAGGTGATTTGGTGAAAAGCAAGTATGAATAAACTATGCTAAAAAGAAGGGGGAAAAAAGAGAAAAGAAGGCACGAAGCGTGTCAAGATAAAAACATTAAAGTGATGCCTGTATAGATTCCTCTTCCTGAACGTCAAATTGACGTGTCTGCAGTATGTGCGTTTAATAATTTTCGTTTCTCACATATATTCGAGAGATATCCGATTAATGGTAGGGACAGTAGAAAGTAGTTTGGTAGGTGGTGTACAAACGCCGTAAGGCACACGGCTCCATGCGCCAACAAAGACAAGAGTTAGTGTTACGGTGTTAGTAGTTAAGTAAACCCCAGTACACGTCACACTAGCCTAAATGATATGGGACAAGCACCTACATTGCATAATTAATGATCAGAAAAATATATTGATATATGTAGATCAATCAGGCCGAGTCTATAGGGTGCCACAACTTCAATCAATCAGATTTTTTAGGGGTCTTTTTTTAACATTTTGATTTCTAGTTTGACTCTCCCCATGGGTCTAGAAGAGGGGGAAAAAGAGGAGGAAAAAAAATGTCTGCAAGATCAGGCATGCATTTATATGACAGGAATGAATCAGCTTCAGAGACGACGAAGAGCATTCCTTCAATTGATGTTACTACAAACAGTCATCATGCTTGTTTCTCACACTTTTCTTTTCTCTTTTCCTTTCTTTCTTTTCCCTTAATTTCTGGTTAGTTTTCATTCGGTGCTCTATTTTTTCTTTTCGTCCTCGATGGTGGTTACTTGGCTAAGTTTCGCGCTGACCGACTTGACCTGTGCCTCTCTCTCTACGCACGTAGAAGCATGAAAAAATGCTTCAAAGTTTTGGTGTATGGGGGAAGGCATGCAGCGACTCCTAACCCTAACCGCCATGGTATGCATTTACTTTCACAAGCAATTGACAGTCTTGTGCTACATTATGCATTCACTGAGCCAGCTTTTATTCCAAATGTACATGTATGTCACGTCTCATCTCATTGTTACCACTGTCCGAAAACAACTTTCCCTATTTTCATCCCCAAATGTCCGAAGAGTATGAAAAATACCTCCCCCCCCCCCCCCATCAAACTCTCAGAGGTTTCAAAAATGAGTTTCATGTGTAAACTCAACTCCAACCAGAACATAAAAGGTAGGGTGTATCATTCTGCTCATGCACCTTATGCCATAAAAACCTCTGCTGGGAACTGTGTTCGAAATTGACATTCAAAGAATTGGGGAAAATTCTGCTGATTGTTTCTTTGTTTCCGTTTTATACTTTTCCTAGCAGACACCTTCTTTTGTCTGCTTCCTCAACTATTTGTAATGATCTTATTTTATATAAAATGCACCATTTCTTCCCCCAGAATGATGAGAATAAACTATTTCAAAACCATATGCGAACCCTGCACCTAATACAATTTTTTTTAATGGATTTTTTTTTTTTTTTGCGAACATCTGTCGGGACATGAAAAATGAAAATTTGAGTGCAAGGCATCATTGCATATTATCAGGTATTGTCAAGCATTTCGTAACCAAGCAACCACAACGAGAAAGAGAGCTCCTTCAAATCCACAATGCATTGGTTTCAGACAGGCCATGCATCAAGCACTGTATGCAAAAAAAAAAAAAAAATAATAATAATAAATCATTATAAAAGTGAATAAAGAAATAAACCAAATAAACAAAAATAAGAGGTAAAAAAATACTGAGAAAAAAAAAAACATGAAAAAGACAACACAACACATTCACGACACACATTCACATGTCTTGCTTTCACAGGGTAGCATCAGTAAAAGAGTTTTACTGCTGACACCCTATGACCGTTCGGACATTCATTACGTGAACGGGGGGATTGGACGCCACGAAACAAAAAATAACTCCGACAACATTCTCCTTGCAAGACGTCGAAAGAAACATCTACAGTCGGAGTGCATGCACGCATACAAACTCACATACAAAAAAAAAGACATACATACATACATACATACATACAAATGTGCATACGAACTACATTTTTGAAATACAAGGCACATTTATATTTCTGGTCACGCATAGATAAATTCAATAAAAAAATACTGTGACTGATCAAAAAATGTATCATATACTTATTTCAAGGTTGCCATGCTACACACACTGAGACTGGCATTTTGGTATCCAGTCAAGTAGAAAATATTGTTCCAGTGACTATTTTGTTTTCTCTGCAATTGAATGATGGGCTGAACATAGCTAGCATATGTAACATGATGCCTACTATACAACTGAGCCAAGGAAAAGAGCTGAAACCACATAGCAGTAATCAATCTTCTGTAACATCAATTTTCTCTACATTTTCCTCTACCTCTTATGCCACGAATGCAAGAGCATCTTGTGTTGTACAAGTACATTGCTTCATCTTAATGTTAAGATAGATTTTTGTCTCTTTGAAAAAAAAAAAATTTAGTCCACTGGTTTTGTACATAGCACTTGAATTAAGCTCTACGAAATTTAGTGGAATTTATCTGAAAATCAAACTAAAGCGATAATTCTTTTTTTTTTTTTTTTTAAGATACTTGTTGTTGTATCAGTGTCCTGCATTGCATAGCAACCTGTTTGAAACTTGAATTGTCCACTCCACTCTCCCTCTTCCGACTTGACTGACAACTCTCGGACGGATGGATGGATTGACTGACTGGACCCTCAGCCGTCGAGGGCAGCATTTACGGCGGGAGGGGCTCTGTCTCCTCATTTTGAATGCAAATGGCGCAACGGGACCCCGCGCGGTAAAACACCAACCAAGTGTTCGGTTTCAGATTGTATCACTCCCAGGCACAAGAAAATTATCATTGCTGCCTTTTTCCCCTCTTCCTTCCTCCCCACCCCCTCCCTTCTCTCCTCCCCCCCCCCCCCCCCCCCGATATTATATCTGCTTCGTTCATTCACCCTCATGGTTAACACAACACTCCGAATTGAATGTGGGCACGACTGCAATGTCCCTCTATTGTTTTTTCATGCTTTTTTTCCCTCTTTAATTGATTTCCGGGACTAGACAATTAATTTTCCGGGGACAAACCAGCAGGACAGAAAGAAATAGAATGAGAGATTGAGAGATAGAGAGATAAAAAGAAAGAGATAGAGGAAGAGAAGGCCCTTTCATTAAGTGGAAACATGCCCCAGTCGAGAGGCGTTCTTTACGTTATGATAAACAGTTGACCCAGGGGGAAGAACTCAAATTCTCCTCATGTAAACTCAAATGAATCAAAGTAAGAGAACATGTGTTTATCTTGCCTCCCCTGTCCCCCTCCCCAAATTGTCAGATATCATTCATATTCCACTCAGAATTTTATTTTCATTTTTTTTTTGCCGACTGAAGAAATGGGCTCTACTTTTATCTATTTCCTCCTTTCTCGTGCCCCGAGCGAGCAGAAAAGTTGTTTAACTGATGAATGCCCGCGAGTGGGAGTTGTCATAATTTCTGCACTGTTTGTAATTTCAACCACCTTGCTCCCTTTAATCGCCCGCAGCAGCATCTACTCAAAAACTTAATCAAAAAAAAAAAAAAAAAAAAATGATGCAACCACACTGAGACCCTCATTTTATAACATCAACATCACCTAAATATCATAAAAAGAAATATCAACAAGTGAAAAACATATTGCCAATACTGGCACGGGCTTATTAATTTAATAATCTAAACATCCGAATTCAAATGCCACCTCCCCCTGTACAAACAGATGTTAGTGCCAAAGGCCCTGTTCACATTCATCTGATAAAGTTGTCAGTCAAAGCGTACAGATTGTTTTTACACAATCTGATGGCGTGGTGTCGAAACCGGTGAGAGTGGTGTGGACACAACTGTACAATGCTTGAACTGAACGCCATGCTGTGGCGATGGCTGGGACGTACCTTGCTCCCTCGCTCGTTGAAGATGATTTCGACATCTAAGATTGTGCCGAAGGCCTGTGAAGTGGGGAAAAACCAGAGAGGATGCAGTGGAGATAAATTATTAATGCTTCCTCCCCGTCCATACATTTTTCCTCATTGCCCCTTTCTCACATCAGTCAAAACAGAGAACAAGCAGACTACAATTCCTTGCAAAAACAAAATGAAACAAAGCATTTCAAAAACATGGTGAGGAAATACACAAGCGAAACTGAGTTACGGAACTAGTGCGTAACATCACAAGCAAGACATTTTTAGATACAATCTCTTCCCATTGCGTCAGAAGCCCCTTCAATGATGAGTTTTCCAGTCTTGCTGCCAGCATGAAATATCGCTCACATTATTTACCAGCACATTTCCCATATATGCTCACCAACCGTGAACTGATGAGCCAATATGTTATACTTGCCAAAACTATTTAAAAAAAAAAACTCCAGTCACAATGTGATACCATTAACAGCCCCCCACCCCCACCCTCGTCACAACCATGTAATGAAATACACCAAGAAAAGAATCCTTTGCAAACACATAAAAAAAATCTCTTAAGAGAATTCAATTCTCTCCAAATTAACACCTCTTCACGACACGTTTCTTAACTGTGAGCAAGGGCATAGAATACTCCAGAAAGGCCCCCCCCCCCCCATGCATCCCCCCTCTTTTTTTTGTTGCTGCCCCAAAGCGGTACTCACCCCAAATAATTGCCTGAGATCGGGGTCCCTGAATCTGAAGGGGATATTTGAGACGTGCAGTCTCTTGGGTGTCTCGCCGGGCTTCCCCGTGGCGCCGGGCACGGTGGCGATGGCCTGACCGATGATCTCGGCGGGCTGCGGTTGGCTCGTCGAGGCCTGGGCATCACCCTGCAGGGGGGAGGACAAAGAGACAATATATCGCCATGGTTACCAATGTTTCTACCAACGTCACACTCCAAACTCGTTCGTACGAGAGTGAAGGAAACGGGCTAAATACCAAGTACGAAATGCAGATGTAGACTTGACAGTAGGTATTCCGTTACAAAAATGCAACAGCAGCATGCTTTGGAAAGGTTGGTAATGATTTCAGTAGCTTTTATCCAAATGGTATACCAGTAAGAATACATTCCATGCGTGATAACATTGCTATGGTGAGGAATTAAGCGGAGTCACCTGTTGAATGCATAGAAGGACATTTGAGTCTTGGCTAAGGCAGGGAACATAAGAGAACTAGTAAGGTGGAAGGGGAGTTTTACCCCTTAATGAGCTCTGTGTGCTCTGAGTGCTGATTGGCACACACACACAAAAATCCTACGCAGCTCTGTACATACTGCCCAAAGTCCCTGGCACAAAAAGGGTTTAACCAGCTCTAGAAATAACAAGCTATCAAGGGCTTCAAATTTCAGAGTCAGAGCAAAGACTAAAGCTATGATGTTATTGAGTAGGGAAGATCAGATTGGGGGGGGGGGGGGGGGAGGTGTAAGGCTGTGCTGAGGACCACATTTCTGCAGTCTCAGGGGCTATAAGGGTCTAACACCTTCTCTTCACCCCTATTTACAGCGCATCCTAAATCTCCACAGAGTGGGGGCCCCCTGTGCATGGAGTGGCGGATGGCGTGGTGGCGGCACGCTTGAAGAGGGCGGGCAGGGAGGCCCCCCCACGGGCTGTCAACTTTCCCCGATTCCAGTCGGACGCTGGCATTGTCGACTGGCCGCACTGGCGAGAGGAGACCGCAGCGCCGCCACCGCATTAGCATTTTACTGGCTGAAGGCACTGGACATCAAATTCACTTAGCTTTATTGCTTTTTCCTTGCGCAGACACTGAATGACACCTAGCTTTAAAGACAGTATGTAAGAAAATCGCAGAGCTAGCAGTTGCGCAGCGCCAAACTTGTTTTTCCCTGACTCAAAAGCCGTGTGAAGGATAATCTTACATATAGAATCCCATGAGAACCAACCTGTTACTCTTCTATGCTCACTATGGAATGGATGTGAGAAGGAAGGTATAGGATTTTTTTTTCATTTTGTTTTGAATTCCTATCCAAGCTTGTAATAATGGCACTGCAATCTTTAATTCAAATTCATTAAATTCTTCCGTGGAGATGTTTTTTTTTTGCAACTGATCGACAAATTACCCTCTATCGACGAAAATATTTGTCAATCAGCTGCAATGCAATCCTTTAATTCTACACCATATGTTTGCTCAGAAGTTCATCTAAACACACACATACTTCAGACGAGATGACAAATGGGATTAATGCTCATTTCATCGAGGTGAGGAAAATGCCTGTCGCATCCAGCAAAGGTCAGAACAACTGTCATAGAGTAATTTCTCTGATAAAGAATATTAAAGGACAAGTTCACCTTCATAGACATGTGGGTTGAGTGAATGCAGCAATATTTGTAGAACACATCAGTGAGAGTTTGAGCAAAATCGGACAACCCGTTCAAAAGTTATGAATTTTTGAAGTTTGTGCTCAGTCACGGCTGGATGAAAAGACTACTATAGCTTGTGATGTCACATGAGTACAACGATATAAAGAAAGAATAAGGAAAATTCAACATATTTCCATTTTTCTCGCATAACAAAATAACACTTGACTTCTGTCTTTCAGAAGGCAGGGGGAATAATATTACCCTTAACATACGTCAGTAGCAAGTCGAAAAAATATGCACTTTATTCAAAAAGTAAAGTTTTGTGAAAATCTCTTTTTATTTTCCTTATATAGTTGTACGCATGTGACATCGTACACTGTAGTAGTCTTCTCTTCCAGCAGCGACTGCGCAGATACTTAAAATATTCATAACTTTTGAACGGATTGTCCAATTTTCCTCAAACTTTCACTGATGTGTTCTACTAATATTGCTGCATTCTCTCAATCCTTATGTATATGAAGGTGGACTTGTCCTTTAACATTAATCCATGCCATAAATGCTAGCCCATGGGAGACTCCTATGAGTTATAAACATAGCCATGAAGATGATTATCAAACATGACGGCTTCCATCTTCAAAATTTCTTCAAATCCACTCATCCATTCTTTTGAAGGATGATATAGAAAATGTTATTATTATTCCATTGATTTGCTCTGGGATTTTTCTTGTTGAGCATGTTTTCTTTTCTTTTTTCCCCTTTCCTAATCATCACGGATGGATGGATGGCCGATGACACCGTAGCATCTTGTGCCTCCCTTGGTAGCGGGATGATGCTTGTGTTAGGAGTGACAGCCGGCGTGGATTCGCCTCCATTCCTCGGTAATCTCACCACACCTGGCTGCTGCGGCTCTGATTGACGAGTTATGGATGCCTCCTGACAGATCACGGGCGCGGCCCTAATTAGGCACACTTTCGAAACCCTTCACTGGTTTCCAACCTTACCTATTCAGTCAGAAATATGCAACAAACATATTTCGGGAATTGGGCTACGGCCGAAGTAAATCCTAGTTCATTCCTTTTTCGCGCGGTCATCTCTCCATTTCTCGCTAGTTAACGGTGGCCCATTTCTTAAAACCCTTATGAATATACAAAACTTGTGATGAAACACTATGAATTTCGCAGAAGGATCGATATTAACGGTAAAAGCTGTAAGATGAAAGAGTGATGGTACTGCAGAGGATGTGTGCACATGTGTGTGCAGTCGGAATTTTACTTGCACGTGTGCATTTTGTGATCAAGCAGCAATAATAAGTTTGATCAAGTTGAATCATTTCATAGGGGTCATACTGGCATGAATACATGGTGGCATTAATATTATTTGGCATGAATCTGCTTATGAGAAGAATACTACAGTATGCTGCTGCTACAATTTTAGTGTGTGTGTGTGTGTGTGTGTGTGCATGTTTTTCTTTCTGAATGCAATTTCTATATCACTGAATAAAAATGGAATAAAGAATACGTACAAATAAAAGAGTATAGGGCAGTGTTGCATCATGGGAAGTATATTTATGGTGTGCATTCATTACTCCAAGATAGTGCCAGCTTTGACAGACAGACATACAAACATACAGACAAGACTACCACATTCTGTCTTCTCCGTAGACAAATCTGCTGTGGCCATGGGAGCTAATGAGTGTTCACTAGTCATGCTTCTCACTCTGCAGTGCGCATAATGCGTAAACCATCGCACGGTGAAACCACCTCGTCTATCTTTCTCTTACACACACACACACACACACACACACACACACACACTTGCATGACCCCTGGCCACCCCCAAGATGCGGGTGGAGTTCAGCATCCAATCGTCTCGCTCTTTCTTCGCCGACCCGCAAAAAAAAAAAAAAAAAGCTCCGGCCTCATCAGACTGAGTGATCCGATCGATGCATCAAAGTCCCCCTGACGAATTTCATATTTCATAAAATCAAGCAAATTTGTAAGGGGAGAAAAAGAAGGTAGCATAAAAGTGGCTATGAGACAGAGGACTCCCTCAGGGTTGCAACATGTAGCTTGTCTCCAACAAACACTTAAAATCTTCCATCCATATATCGGCTGCCTCAAGACAATGAAGCAAAGACAAAGAAAACGAAGCAACCTCAGACACCAATTCCAGGCAAGGTCTGGTAAAACATCTTCTGTTACAGTGAATGAATGAGACTTTACTTCATTTAGGATTAGATTGGGGGGGGGGGGGGGGGGGACTAATACTTCTCCCAAGATATGCCTAAAACACGTCTATCACTATCTCATTCAAAAGAATAAGAAAGAATTAGTACAAAACCTGTAGTCTCATACTTTCATAACAGACCTTGTAATAATCAAGCTTTCCAAATCAACATCTATACTTTGTGTCTCCCCCCCCCCCCCAAAAAAAAAGGAGAAGAAAGATCTAAACAAATGATTCAATCACTGATTGTTAGTCCCGCATACCTGATCTGTGGTTGCTGATCTAATTTGAATTTGTCAGCTAAAATTGTCTGTGATTTTCTTGAATTTTGCTGTTTCATATCATTAAAAATAAGCAGGACTTTACAAAGTGAAGCTTCCAGACAATACTTTTCACTTTGAAATAGCTGGACTGCACACCAAATTCATGTCTTGACATAAAGCCAGTACTGGGCACCATTGTATTACAGCTGTAATTGATTGCTGTTGAGAAATAATCAAAATCTCCAATTCTTCTGACTGGCTGTGGGACATGTTGTGTTTGATTTCTGATTGTTTGATATGCACTCTAGCTCAACTCTTTTGATAACAAAGCTGGTATATGTGTACCTTCTGGATTAAAATTGTACCAGCTGGCTACTAGTACAATTGTAGTTCTATTGCCTGTGACTACTAATGACCCCTGCCTTTACACTCAACATATTTGTTTGTTCTTGTTTTTTATATGAACTCCAGTCTGATACAGTGACACTCTGGCAAATGCGCTTGTATTATAGATGGTGTGTTATTGATGCTTTTGTTTAAAGCACATGTCGCTTACAGCCCCCCAAAACACACGCCATGCGGAATACCAGGCACCGTAAAGATGCCGGCCCACTCCCCGACACGTGTCGCATCCTTAATTTGCCCTGGAAGCGGCTCAAGGTGTGTCTCCGTAGCAACTCATCCTTCTGCCCTCTCTGGGAACAGATGTCGCTTTTCAAGAGCACTAGGACCAGATGCCATGATCAAATAAAGCACCCCTCCCATCTCTCTCTTGGTTCGTCCACCCCTCTCAACTACCCCCCTCATAGCAACACTTCGCCTCTGTCAATCTCCCCCTTCCTCCTACTCCTCCTACTCCTCCTCCTCCTCCCCGCCATGAAATAGGTGATTCGATATTCCCCATATTTTCACATCTCACGGTGTTGACATTGTCGGGATGTTTTACAGGCCATTAATTCGATTCAAGTAGCTCGTGAAAGCCAAAAGGGGGTATTCACTACTCCCATCCCTCCCTTCCACTTTTTTTTTTTTCATTTTGATTTCATTCACAATCACCTTTACAATCTGCTTCGACAATGAGGGGGAGGAGGATGCGCTGGAATCTTTCACCAAGTCATTGGATGGTCCTGGGAGAGGGATCAGCGGGGCCCGTTTCCTGCCAGCAACACCCACTGGTATGTTGGTCACATCATTGCGGAATCAAAATTCCCTATTCTCTGGTACCCGGTATACCAGACTGATTGACAGGGGAAAAACAGGGGGAGGGGGTTGGATGCTCTTAAACACCTTAGCCTGATCGAAACCAACAACGGCACCACACAAGTCTTCTGGGGTTGATGCAAACACCTTGAACACAGCACCGAATCAACAGCCAGAAAATTCCGAAGTGACATCGCCACACATTTGTCTGAAGGCCTTGTCATCAATAACAAAGACACATTTGGCTGCCCAAAATGAGTGTAAGGATGGGATGCTGTACACATCTGCTACATGATCAGCGTTGCCCTTTTTGCTTGACAATGATGAATGTGGTTTATCTGGCTGTTGTTATAGACAGTGGTGATTTGATGTCCTGGCCTGTACCATTTGCAAAAAAGGGGGGGGGGGGGGAGATGTAGAGAGGGGTGGGGATAAGAAGGGCTGGGAGCTGACATTGGATGTGAAGGGTTGAAAATGGAATGTGATGGTAAAGTGCTCAGAGTAATTCACATACAATACAGGGGACCAGCAACGGAAGGTACAGAAAGTGTACACACACTGGCACGCACAGACACACACAAAACACAATTTTGCACACATCAACACACTAGCAAACACTCAGCACACATTCATGCATGATTCAGGTAATTCAGATACTTCTAATGGTATACACTAAGATCAACTTGAAACTAAGATTGACTTGAAGCTTAGTTCACATGATATCTTCACATATATTTGTTTTGAAAGGGATACGAGTAACAGAAGTTCACCCAGCGAGTGACCTAAAATAAGCACAAGTAACTTCATATCTTCTGTTGATAGCAATACCCCATTCCACCTCCTATTCTCACCCAGTGGGTGTAGCACCATCTTCTAGTGTCCTGGTGTGCTACATCATTAAACCAGTGCTGTAAAAGTGGAAAGCTTTTGTGCGAGTGAGTTTTTGCACTCTGTTGATGGATTCCCAACATTGTTTAAATGCACGGTATCGTAACATACAGTATTATAAAATGGGTTCAAGAATGTAGCCAATAGGAAGCGCTGAAATGAGACACACCTCCTTCCTTTACTTCAGTACAACTGCACTGCCTGTAATCCTATGGTAGATTGCCGATCGTCTGTGCGCGCGGCGGCTCCTTTGATGAATTGCATGCATACGCGTACGCGCTGTCAATCCTGTAAACAACTTCTAGTTCGGGCTGCCGGCCGGCCGGCCTGTCTTCCCTTGTGCATAACATATGTGGCGTACGTACGTATACTGTACTATACGTACACTTTGTACAGTACAGTAGACCAAGCGTTATGGGGCCGGACGCGTACATGGAGTCACTTTGAAGAGCAAATCCAACGATTTAGCAGGTTAATTCTCACGCCGTTTTCAGAGTATGTGTCTAGTAGGCCTATATGAGGAGTCTATATCAAGTCTTTAAGGTAAAGGGTGCATATTCTATGTAAAATAAGTAAGTTTTCATGCGGGTGTCCGGAAACCCAGCCCCCCATTATACTTATACTGTATGTGCGGGACTTCCGCGAGTGCGACGTGCGTAAAAGTTTGGGACGAACATCTTCGGACGTCTTGACCCACAAAGGTACGTGAAAAACGCTGAAAAATGATGTTAGTTTTCGAATTTTCGACCCATTTTATAAAACAAATGATGCACAGGATTATTTCGTGGCGTTAGTGGAGGCGTAGCTCACTCTCGGGTATTTACAATGTAGTGCAACATGCACTCGGCTTCGCCTCGTTGCATGTTTCACAATTGTAAATACCCTCGAGTGCACTACGCCTACACTAACGCACTCTATCCTGTGCATCATTTGTATATTAATACTCTTTCATACAACAAACAAAAAAAAGTTAGTGTGCTAATTTTATTTTTGGGCTAGCTTCTTGTTAAGCAAAAAATGCACACAAATTTAGTAACATGCAGAATAAAAAACAAACAAAGAAATCTCTTACCTTCTCTATTCCTCAATCGCACCATGTAAAGACCACATTTTACATTCTACGAAAGTGTGCAATCTGTATGAAGCATCTAATACCTTCAGTTTTTCCTACTGCTCCAGCATACACTGAAACACTCAATGATGGATCATCACACTTTCTCCGTCCCGGCACATGTTTGTCTAGGCTTACAGAGTTTTGACGAGAGAGAGTGTACGACTACAAGCGCTACGTGTGTCTGCTTCCAACCGCAGACACGGTGCGGGGAAGCAATAAAATACACAATTTGCCACAGTGGCTGAGGCAAAGAAAAGAGAGAGAGAAAAGAGAGAGAGAGAGAGAGAGAGAGAGAGCGAAAAAAGGTGAGAGAGATGAAAGAAAAAAGAGCAGAGTCTGGGTGTCGGGCAAACATACCATGATACTGAGTTGATACATAATGATGGGGTTCTACCAACTGGATCCTTCTCACTTTTCAGTCGGTCTCCACACACACCACAGGTGAACACTTGGTTCTGAGCAAGTACGCAAACAATGAAGACCTGCCACCGTTTTAATTGTCCTGTATAAGATCCAAGGTCTCAAGGGAGCGGAAGAGTCGCTGGTAGTATACTGCTGCCGGTGATTCAGACACAGCAAAGTCACTTTTAAATGTGCGGGGCCCACTCAGAACAGGTGAACACAACCCTTCGCCCTGTTTCTTTTTCCGATAGTGCAGTCTGCAGATGTCGGATGCGCGGATCTGGGAAGATATCACGAACTTGTGGGTGTCGGGGCTATGGCATCTCGCATACTTCAACTGACTTCTCTTCTTCTTTATCTCTCTCTCTCTCTCTTTTTACTTTTTGAGGATGAAGAATTTTTTGAAGGAAGAGCAGGATAGGTAGCCCCTCATCTGCAGAACTAAGTCTCGTAAAATCTGCCGTTGCACCCACGCTTTTGGCATCGCTCGTGATTACCGAGTGAGAGGGTAGTGGTTTTGAATATTGGGGATGGACGGCACTAATGATCAGGGAGAGAAGGGGAAAAGGTAATAAAGAGATGAGGAGGGGGGAAGGGGGGGGGTAAAAAAAAGTAAGGTGGAGTTTCTGACAGGAGAAGAGAGAGAGAGAAAAAAAAAAAACGGAAGGGGAGATATTGCAGGACTGGAGCTATGAGTCTGGCATGTGCGTTGGTTCCCCCTGACTGGACTCCTTTAATATCTCGTTGCAAACTTCATTTGAAGTGCACTGGAGCAAGTCAGCTGATCGGCACAACTGGCAGGATGGAGGGGGGGGGGGGGGGGTGGGGTAAGGGAGGCCTCTTGTTCGCTCCCTGATCGGAAGGGAACGAATGGATCGGGTGCGTCCTCCAGGTTGACGAAATATGTCTCCAATAAGCGTGGGGATTACTGACGAGAGGATCTGGATTCTGCCCCTTGTTTCCCCGGGAAGCCGACTCCCTCTCAGTCCCACAGTCACGTCGCTCTTCCGTTTCTCTTTTGTCTCCTATCTGCCCTCCCTTCTTCTCCTTCTTCTTCTTCTTCTATCGACTCTCGATGATAATCGTTAGGGGTAATTCAGCCTCAAATGGGAAAACAGTCTGTTGAGCGAGGCATTCCCTGCGCCTTTACGTCGGTCCTCTCAGCAGTCGTGACGTGCCGGAGCACAGGCAACAGTTATGATTGGAAGTTGATGAAAAGTCGTCTCTCTCTCTTCTTCTTCTCCCTGTGCATGCGACCATGAGATTTGGGCATGATTGCTCATGTTTTGCAAATTTATTCTCCCTGATTTATTAGCCAGCCGTCGTTTGTCGGAGCAGTACGACTCTTGTGAGGTTTGAACACATCAGAGGAATTTAGGAGGGTTCTCGTTTCCAACAAAGCCCAACAAAGGAGCGGTGAATTTCTGTGGGTAGGCAATGCACACTCAACGCAACGTGGAGAAGCCCCTCCTGATGGTGACGGCAATTCAACAACTCCAGCTCTATTCGAGTGCAGCGTAACAATGCCACTCAAGTAGCGCTCAAGTGTGATGTATATACTAAGCTGATCACTTCACCATATGGTATCATCCATACTGAATCATCTGACAACAGCTCAATCATTTCACAAGCGTTGTGGTAACACCGTAACATGCACACGAACACTATAATCATATGCCTGTTTGGATGGTATTGCAAGTTCAAAAGTGTGCATACCTACAATGGCACACCAAACACATCCATGACCGGATGGATGACAATGAAATATGATGAGTATCATGCCTGGTATTAAACAGACACTGAATGTTTTCTATGACCAGACAGACATTTCCTGGGGAGTGAGCTGCCGTGTGATGATGCGACAGTCAGAGGCGGTGGGGGCATCCGGTCCGACAAAATACCCACATGGTTTACAGTGTCACATATAAAAGGCAGTGTGTGTGACTTCGAGACAAGAACCTGGGGGGGGGGGGGGTTACTTTGGCAGGACACTGAATGAGTGATGACAGAACACCTCGTAATGACAGGAAGACCCCTTCCACAGATGACTCTGATGATACTTTAATAATCAAGACACCAATAGAAAAAGAAAGAGACTGAGGGGGGGAGAGATATAAAAAGAGAGAGATGGAGGAGAAACAGGAAGATATAAAGATAGAGGTAGACAAATAGAAGATTGAAGAGAACGTATAGAGATAGAAAAAAAGAACAGATAAAGAGATGGGGAGAGGACAAATTTGCCCCCCCCCCCACACACAGCACAAAAAAAAAAACGAGGTGATAATATGGGACCTGCTGACATATGTAGTCACTTACAAAACAGAGGAAAGCTGTTATTAACTCCTTTCCTTTCTGCTTTTTTTTTCTTCTTTTTTCCTCCAATTGGTAATTCACCCCCGAGGTGTCCGGGTTCTGCAGACTAATCGGCGGCAGTGGCACTCGAGATTCGGTCGTCCACTACTCGGTCAACTTTGCACAGGGACGCAGGACAGGACAGCACTGTAGTTTGTTTGACACTTTCTATACTACAGATGAGAGGAGTGCACTTGGCTGACGAAAAAAAACAACAACTACAACGGCTGTCCTATACGACAGGTGTGGTTAATGAGTGACCATATGGTTGGGTATTACTTTTCAGACAGAAGAATTATGGCTTTAAAATTTGTTTCAGCCGTTGAAAATTCACCAGAACTTTTTCACCATAATGGCTCTTTACTGCGCTGTATCAATGCCAGGGAGATGTAATATATGCAGAGCGCAAACAAGTCCGAATCATGCACTGCACTGTGGGACACATTTGTCTGCCAGAAGAAACTAGAACGGCGCCATATTGCGAGCGAATTGTCAGCGCATGCGCGAGCGGGATCTCATATTATGCCGTACGGAGAATTACGAATTGAAATTGTCAATATGCCTTGAGAACTTTTCTCTAATATGTTCCAACGATCTCTCTGGAGATCTCTTCAAAAAAAGCTGCAAGCTTGTGTACAGAGAAATGACAAAATGGAGACAATACGTAGGTGGGATGGCTACACATGAAGTCAGCACTTATTTGTATGCGACGTCCCTGATTGACAAAAATAAAATAACAAAAGAGCTTTTCGGTACCTTCTCATAACATGACCAACAACAACGACGTCCAACACGTCTCATGGAAATACCCCAAATCACACTATGACATTTGAGGAATATCAGTCCCTCAGAGCTCAGACTTTTCCCCCCCGTATGTCACACTCAGACATTTATACCCCAGCCACGTTATACATGCAATGCTATGTAATAACACTGAACATTTCTTTCTCCCTGTTTACACCAGAGTCACACATACAGCACGATTTTAGTTTCTATACTCCTGTCAGCTCTGGGTATAATATAAATGTAGACTTGCACAAAGGGATTCACATCCCACCTCCCCCTCCCCCCCCCCCCCCCCCCCCCCCCATCGACCTCCTCATCTTGTCTCCCAGAGATGTACCTGTTAAAATACAGCAGAATGCACTTGTCATTCTACCTGTTGCACGGTTGGCGCATTGACATTCAGCGCAAGATATATATCGCGCACAGCCGATTTGGGTCAACACAGAGAAGATGGGAAAAAAAATGGTGCAATTCGGGAAGAGTTTCATCGTATGTTCCTTGTGTGATGTAACTTGGAGAAGTAGGGCGAGTTCAACTGAGCATTCCTTCTTATTTTCTTTGCTGGGGGGGGGGGGTCCTTGAAAGCACAATAGGGAAACTCTAGGAAATACAACATTTCAAGGACAATATTGAACTCTTTATGAATGTAAGGTTGTGAAAGTAAATTCCCGTCAAAGAAGTCATCTCTTTATTTGAATAGGTTTAAATGATAGGACAGTCAGATGCAGTGAACAAGTTGAACCCCCCAAAATGGCTGAACAAATTTTCATTTACCTGGCACCTGGAAAAGCCTCTTCCACAATCGAAAACTTGCGGAAACCAGCTCACATTACATCAAGCTGAAATCTAGGCACAAAGAAGTCTGCTGTACATTGCACAAATTTTATCCATTTACTATTGTACAGATGATGATACCCAAAGTCTCTACTATGTTTACTTATCTCATCCACATCATTTGATGAAAGTAAAGAGAGTAATTATAGCAAGTTCCATGAAAAAGCACAAATGTAAAAGAAAGGGAAAGAGAACATGAATATTCAGTTCAAAATAATCTAAAAACATCAATGCATGTGGACTATGCCCTTTACTATGGCTCAAGCATCCACACTACAGTGAGATATCAGAAATGGAGTCTGTAGCATACAACCTGTAGAGGCAGTCGCTTCACCACGGGTGTACATATGTGCATCAATGCAGTTTTGATCACAAGCTAGGAAATGAGAAATGGCACAGATGCGCAGACTTCTCAGATAAACAGGCGGATAGAATGTCGGGGCTGCCTCGTCGGAGCCCCGCTACCCACCTCGTAGTGGTGCAATGGAAGCCACGGTCCGTGTATCCATGCCATATTCCAATCAACCCAAACGAACGCTGATGCATCAAACCGCAGAGCCTCTTGTCACTCCCAAAATCATGTGATTCATCTATCTTCCATTACAGAGTCGACTTTAGGGAGGGCGAAGATTACAAACGACGGGTAGAGAAGATGGCCAACAAAAGGAGGAAAGCGCACGCCGAGACGGATGAAGTATCAGAAACATGCACAAATGAATAAAAATCGTGGCATGGGAGCGCGGCGCAGTATTTCCCAACTGTGCGCTCGCTCCTCGACTGACAAGCCCGAGCTTCGTGGAGGCACCGTTATGGCTGCGGCGCAAAAATATTATCCACCCGATCGCCGCTCTCGAGAGCTGGTGAAATTAGCTGGGGAGCGATTGCCGCGTGCCGTACCCACAAGCTCTTGCACCGACACTTGTCGTGGAAGACAGTTGAGCGCCTCTGGAGACTCTTACGAAACCCCATCATGCCCCTCTCGCCTCCTTCTCCTCTCTATCTCTCCTTCTTTCTCTTTCTCTCTCTCTCTCTTTCACTGCTAGATGCTGATATACAGTGGGAGCATGAAGTAGACAGAGGGGGTATGACATGCTACTGTACACCCCACACCTCTTTATCTACTCCCCCACTCCCCCCCCCCCCATATCAGAGCCTCCTCAAACCACAACAAGAAATGTTGATGTGAAAAAAAAAGAGGGGGGGGGGGAAATGATGAAGAACGTTGGTAAAAAGCCAACAATAACAACAACCGACAATTGCCATGTCAATTTTGCCCCAACCGAAATAATTTCCAATGCAGGCTTCGGGCAATTTGCTTGATCTCCAATCGATCCCGACTACTCATCATACCCAAACCCCCCAAACCAAAACTTGTCCCAACTCTTTCCTCGATGAAGGGGGGGGGGGGGGGGGGGGGGGGGGAATCAATGATAAACCATGCACTCTTGTATACAGGTTTGAGGCTATTTACAGAACTATGAATATTTTTTGTTTTTGTGCAAATTCCAGCCTTCCTACCATCCCATCCCAGTAAATTGTTTATTTATCCCCTTTCAAATCTATCTTAATCAACGGGGGAGAAAAAAAAAAGCTTGCACCATCCTTATAAGTGTCTCTTTTGAGTGAAGAAATAATTACAACTTGCCCGGCACTTTATCCGGCAGACTATTGAGCGATGGAACCTTATGTATACAAAATCAATTGCAAGATTGGCTCAAGCCTGCAGGCTGCTTGTTGGCAAATGTCTTCCTACGTGTATTTTTTTTTTTTTTTTTTTTTTTTTTTTGGGGGGGGGGATGGGGATGGGGATAGGGAAGAGGGGTTGGCAGTAAACCTCACTCCTCTCAAGAAGCGGGGGGGGGGGGGGAAGAGTAGGGGAGATGGGTGGTTGCTGCTTAGATTTATTTATTTGTAAGGAGGCATCTTGGTTAATTCAGATCATAAAACTCTGAACTACAATACTATTTTATATGCTTGATTTAGAGCTATAGAGACTACTTGTTTGACCCAGTTCATGGCAGAGCCCTCCTCCCCCCCCCCCCCAATTTCATTAGAAACAATTTCGATCTTCTTCACAAGAATCGTCAAGACCATCTTGCGCATTATAAGCAGATTCAGTTGAGGCTTCCAGTATGTAAGAAAAAAAAAATCTCAGCCCCTTGGGGCCCCTACATCTGCGATTACGAGCACTTGATATTTACTAGGCCTGGAGAAAAAAGTCATAATATGATCAGCAGCGCGCTATAAGAATTCTGATGAAGAATTCTGATGCTATGGGAGGTAGACATGTGCGAATCATCTCCCAATGAACACACTACGTATATAAATGGAATTATTAGCTTGGATTATGTGCAATATTTCTTTTTGGGTGGAGGGTGGGGAACGCAGGAATTTTCCGTCTTTCATTCCTTTCTCACACTGAAATTTGGATTTATGAAAAAGATTAAGGACATTATCATTGCTAGTAAATCTGTCTACAAAATTTCAGCACGCAAATTGATTAGTAAGTGCCTGATCACCGCGCTATGTCTGATCATGGCATATTGATGTGAGCAAGACTATTGGTATGGGAGCAAGAATACATTCTCACAGCTTTTTTTTCTCCCTTCTTCTCAAAATGTCAATATTGAGAGGCGCTCTTGTGATTGAAACCCATGAATCTGACCTTAACGCAGTGTGAGCTCTGTCTTTACTCGTGGATCCGCATACAAAATGGCAGCACGACCCGCGGTCATCAAACTTCTGGCAGAGCCGCAGAGTCGTGCCTACCAACCATTACAGGGTCAATCCCTTTGACTGGACGCTTTTTTAAACACAAGCTCCCTTAAAAAAGGGATGTCAATACAACAAAGGGTCAGTAGAGAGCAACCCAACAAGCATAAATGGAATATTATTTAACAGAATATATCAGAAATTCCCGGCAGCCAAGTTGAGGCATCTCCAAGAGGTAGATTGCCGTTGCGGAGGCGAGAATCAGGTTTTCACAATCATCTTCTGCAATTCAGAAAGTTTGTCCTGATGGCCATTGAAAAATTACAAAATCAAAGGGTTTACAAAGCATCCTCTATGCAGTAATAGGCAGGCAAACACACCATTTCTGCATTTCCCACTTCAGAAAGCTGCCTTGGAGAAGCAGAAGGACATTATCACAATTCTAAAGGGGATTGAGTTATTGGTATCACATTGGAGAGCTTGATCTCTTCTAAATTATGGTGTTAATTCAATTTCATTTTAAGAAAAATATTGAGAATCAAAACCATAAGAGCACTATTCTACGGATATTTTGAACAATGCTTATAAATCTAACCACTTTTGACTAAGTAAACTTTTAATTTCATGAAAATTGATTGTTTGTTTTATGCTCAAATCTTAGAATGCAATAGTGACCTTCTGACTCTCAGCTGATGATTTATTTGTTTACCCCATCAAACCCAGCGGCTGGCCTATCATGTGTAATAGCCATGGGACTGTAACAGAGCGAGCAATTCTAAAACTAGGAGAGAGGGTATAGAATAATGGTAAGTTTATCAGTCGCAGTATTATGGCTCGGGTGTCTCTTACAAGCGTACCGTGTATATGTTTGTATGTATGTGCGTGTGTGTATGTGTGTGTGTATGTACGCATGTGTGTGTGTTTGCCTGTATTCATGCCATTTGAAGGAAGAAGTTTAATAAAATTGGGACAGATTGTTGATGCAAATTAGTAAGGGGCAACACTCCGGAGGTCCCCAATCTAATTACGGCCAGAAGAGCAAACAATTCAGTGAACACGTTGACACGGAAATTAGTGACCACCCCATTTTTCGTGGGTTTTTTTCTTTTTTCCACAACCAGAATTCATCACATCAGTTTGAGTCAACTGGGGCATTGACTGTGTAACATCATCCTCACAATATCTGCATTTTTTTTTTTTTGTATATTGAGCCTTATGTTACAGTATAGTTGTGACCAAGTGCAACGCTGCTCAATGCATGTATAGCCATAGCATTACGACTGATATCACATGAATTACAGTTACATTTTGTACAAGTGACTAGTATACATCTAGTGTTATGTGGCGTTCAGAGCTACAAAGGAGTGCTAAAACTTGACTAGATAAATGGTGTACATGTAAAACAATACCTCATACAATGTGCACACATGGCTATATCTATCAAACACATGCATAATCAAGTACACACTTCACTTCAAACAGTACCAGCACATATCAAAGCCAGCCATTCTTTTTTCTTTTTATGCTGCTTCGCCGCCACATTTCAGTGGCTTTGACTGTAATATGATCCGAGCGGACAATGCCGTGCAATGTCCCCGGCAAAAGGAGCCCACCGGATGGGATGGGGTCCTTCCCCAACTGCAAACGTAGAAAATTAGAGAGCATACAAAGTGGGTTGCGATATGAGATCTTTCGGGATGGGAGGCACGTCAGGACAAATCACATCAATTTGCGTGTCATCAGACGGTAGAACATAAACTCAAAAGGTTTTGTTTTGGCTCGGGCTGATGTTAGTTGTTTCTGGAATGCCTCTCTGGCCAGATATCCAATGCCAGAGGATAATGCAATAACCGATGTGAAGTCCTTCTCTTTATTCAATCAAGAATGCCATTAGTGGTATATCTTAAAAAGCTGAGTGGTGCTACAAGTCTGACCGGGGGAAAACAATACGTTTGGTTGATCAACACCCCATTCTGAAACCAAAACAAATTGCGTTGTCTATTTGCTCTCTCTCTCAAAAAACAAACTTGTGTCATAACCATGTAATATTATGGAAATACTACCATCCTTGTCACGAGTGCAGGCCATTCTATATATCACCTCTCCACAGGGTGATGATCATATCCCACAAACAAGAATACTGACAGAATACTACAAGAGTACTAGAAGAATACTACAAGAGTACTACAAGAATACTACAAGAGTACTAGAAAAATACTATAAGAGTACTGAAAGATTACTATAAGAGCCAGCTTTGGCCAATAAGAGGAAAAAGATTGTGTGCATGTATGTATGTGTGTGTGTGTGTGTGTTTGAGTGTGTGTGCATGTGTGTGTGGTAACTGAGACTGGGAGTACAAAGTTCTCATACAATGTCGTCATAGCAACCGCGATGACACTGATCACTCTACTTCACACCAAGAGCTGAGTGAGCAATCAAGAACTGCTATAGCTATCTTTCCCAACAGTGCTAATAGAGAGAGGCAAAAAAAAAAAAATGAAAGAATAGTCAAACTGCTCCAGGGAAGATGGGAGAGAAGGAAATGCAGGAACACAAGAAGAAAGATTGTCATTTACAATGTATCTCCTGGTATACTGAGAGAGAATGATAGGGATAGCTGACTGTTTCTATCATTAAGCGTCACCTAAGGTGTGGATTACAATGGAAGCCACCACAGGCCCAAAATCATTTGACCTTTTCACTAACCCCTTTCTGTTCAAAAGTCTCCAAAAAAAAAAAAAATCCTTCAATCTTGAGATGTGTGCATATGATCTTTCCTTCTGGCACCCTTCAAAAAAAAAAAAATGGTGACAAAATGATGAGAATCGCTTTGCATACATTTTAAAAAAGAAAAAAGAAAACGGTCAAAACCACTGACATACTATCCAAAACAGACAAAATCAAAAGTGATATTGCTTTGCGCATCCTTTGTCCTTGGGCAATTTTTAAGAAAATGTGCAATTCCTCCAGCAGCCGTTTCGAATCAATAAGCATTTATCAAAGCAATTTGTAACGTCATAGCTAGACTCCACGTAAGTTGTTATGATGGAAAAGCATCGGTTTTTCTTGATAAGGTTTTCTTGGAAGAGGTATAAATAATATGTTGGACAGGAGGCAATTTCCTGTATGTACTCGTATCAAATAAGAAAATGCTTCTTTTGTTCCTTAGGGAGCTGATATGGGGGGGGGGGAGGGAGGAAGGGGGAGGGGAAGAGGAGGAGGAGGGGAGGAGGAGGAGGGGAGAAGGAAGAGGGGGGTTGACACCACCTTGTTGAGCTTCACACTTCCCTTCCATCACAGACACTCTTATCCAACTCTTGTCCCCCTTAAGCTTCCTAGTGGGAGAAGATGTGACACCGGTGTTCCGTGTCCACAAGAGCATCTCTGGAAGAAGGAGGGGTTCTCTAATGGAGGATGGGGGCCTCCAAGGTGAAACAAGTGGTGGAGGTGGATCACAACGGACCGCATCCCGGTTTACGAGGATGAGATGGGTTGAGAGGAGAGATGGAGTTCTCTCCATCATCCTAGAGCACAAGAGTCAACATCAAAAGTCCGTAACATCAAAATGGTGGCCCTTGCACGACTGCTTTGTCTAAACGTTACTTTTAGACATACTGTACCATAAACATTAGTAGCAAGTATAAGACACATTAATGCTATCTATAGCATACCGTACGTCACAAACGTTCATAAATATGTGGGGGTGCATTTCCTTTGAGCATGATAAGCAAGTGCAAATTGATCCTTTCAAATTATTCTTTCCCTGGAGCAAGTAATGGAGCTTTGAGGTTTACGTAAAAGCGTCCTGTCATGGTCTTCGCCGGGCAGGATGACCCAGAATGCCCCCAATACCCTTCACCGCTCGTTCTGCCAGAAAATGGGGTTCAACGAAATGCCTGTACAGTAGGAGACAGGATGATACCCAAGGCAAGGCGTGTACCTTTTGTCAAACTTGAATTCTTTTCTTCTTCCCAGCCTAACTCTGTAACTGTTTGCTCAAAGCTACGATCAGTATCAGCGCTTCAAGTGAGTTTTGTCGTTCACTGACACAGGGGGAGGAGAAAGAGCCTAGGGGCATGTTCACACTCACACACCTAGCTGAAGAATACAAAGTAACGCGGGAGATGCCTCCTCTCCACTCGAGAAATATGATAGGTAAGGGGATGACAACTGAAGTGGTAACCATGGAACACCAAAGAGAGAGAGAAAAAAAAAAAGAGAAAGAGAAAGGTGGGGGGGGAGGGGGGGGGGGGGGGTGATCTCGCGCAGTTGATACCACTAAATTGCAGGGTGCTTCAAACCCACTTGCCTGGGCAAATAAAACTCACTTTCGGGCAAGTGGTCTGCTGTATAGGCACTTGCCTGGTGAACATTATCATGAGGCTCGTGCCCAATGGTAAATGCCTGTTTGAGAGGATCGGATGTATCATCTACTGTTACAGACCATGTATAGCATGGGGAGAATGTATACTGGGAAGGTTGGTCTGACTCGAATATGCACCGGAATTTCTGTAATGAATTATGTACAGCTTTATATTCGGCACACATACAACCATAGTTGATTCTTGACTGAAGAGTTGAACATCGTCCACGAATGCACGCTGTCGCACACTAGTCGAGGTTTTTTCGAATATTACCCCGTTGGGCAGCGAATTATAGATCGAGTCAATCGACCGACTTTTTCTCCCCACGTTGCTGGGTCTTAAATGCTGCGAACCAATCACAGGTATTTTTCTCAGTGCAAAGCACTGCCTGATAAGGGTAATGAGTGGATTATGTAAGTTCAACGTGCACAGACACTTGCCTGTAAAGATGAAGATTATGCTACCAGATGTTTCAATTGAAAGTACCAGTTTATCAGTCATAGACAGGTGCAGGGTCCTACAGTTTTTATGTGCTATCAATTCCAGCAGGGAGGTACCTCCCTGATTCCAGGCAGCTTGATAACAATATAAATTGACCAAAGAAGAATTTTAAGCAAAGGTTTAGATGATCATTTTTTTTAATTCTCCCTGGATTCACTTTTCATATGCGGAAAGAAAAAAAAATACCGTTCAATCTGCTTTATTACACCCAGCAAAAATTTAAGAAAAAGAATAAAAAGAAACCCTTGCTCAATAAACCAAAAAAACAAAAAACAAAAAACAAAAAAAAAACACAATTACACAAGGATGCCTCCCCCTAAAAAACAAAACAAAACAACAACAGCACACACACACACACACACACACTCAAATATAAATATTTCATAGTAGATGCTATAGTTTGCAAAGAAGCTCGCTGTAAAATGCCTACCAGCACAATTGTAAACCTATTCCACATTTATAATGTGCATGTATACAGCATACTGGTCCGTCTATTCATGCACAATAGCATGCATGCAAGTTACGGGACATCTAGATTGTAATGCTGTGATGTTAGTGGACAAGACACAAAAAGTTCTGCACACTGCAAGCTATGGGTAATAATCAAGAGGTATTCTATCTTCTCCACAGGGATATCAATCTTATTCCATGCTTCACACACTGTCTTTGTTTTGTTTTGTTTTGTTTTGTTTGTTCGTTTTTGCTGTAAGGTTGCTATTCAACATTTGATAATCATCACACACACACTCACAAGGTACACACCCAACAAAGCCCATCCCCAACTGCAACAAAACTGTCATGTCAGGGAGGGGGAAATTATTCCACCTCCCTGGTCATGTCTAAATAGGCATGGATACACAAAGTATACCCACACACATTACATACAAACATACATACAAACATACATACTTAGATACATAATATCATCATACATCATGTGGGCCTACTTCTGTACTGTATGTACAGTATGTGTTATAAACTTGAGCGTACAGCATAATACTCTATGTAAGGATGTACAAAGTGTAAGGAGTATTATGTGGAAGTAGAATTTGAAGTGTTCGAGATGTTTGTCTTCTTTGATGGCAAAGTTCTCAAGATGAAAGAAAGAAGGGGGGGGGGGAGATCTTGACAGTATGGATGACAAAACTTTAACCAATCTGATCAGGAAAAAAAACAACAACAAGCAGCAAACAACAAAAACAAAAACAAAATCACAGATAACAGGTGCCTGTCCTGATTCTTCCACAGAGAAGAGGCCAACAGGACAATTTTCAAGCAAATAAAGAAATGAACACAACACCCAGATTTGAGAGAAAAAGCATACACTGTACCTTGGGCCCAGCGGCCAATATGTGAATGTTTTGAGGCAACATGAGGGGACGTCTCTCCCCAACAAGGCTGGGTACGCTGGCAGCAGCAGCAGCCGCCGTGGCTCCTCCTACTGGGGCCAGGAACCCGTAGCCGAGCTCCTGCAGGGCCAGCCTCGCTGGTGTGCTCTGTTCCCCCGGCGACGGTAAAACAATGGCCGACAGCGGATGATGATGCAGTGTCATGTGGTCAAACAGGGTGGAAAAAAAAAAGGAGAAGGAAAGGATGGGGGTGTGGGGGGAGGGGTTCTGTGTTTGAAGACAGGACAAGCCGAAGACAAACTCCCCCTTGTATACACAGACACAGTTATTTATGCGTGGTTATGCACGGACGAGTGCCTTCCTTCAGTTGACGGGGCAAGAGAAGGTTTCCGCCTGTCTGCGATGCTACAAGTCCCGCGCAACGCTCAGCTCACGAAAGAGCAAGAAAAAAAAAAAGAAGAAGAAGAGGGGGTGCAAAAAAAACCTCCTTCTCTCCTCTGCTCTATTCCAGCTGTTCTCTTCATCGCCAGACTCACCGGGACCATTAGCCTGTTTACACGCAGAAGTAATGTGCTTGGAGTGTGTACATACACAAGCACTCATATGCCAGCATGTATGAATGCAGCGATCGCGTCTTCACAAACTCATCCTATACACATGCACATGTACGCTATGCACACATACACACATACACACACACGCACACAAACATGTGGTACACACAGACTTTTCCCCCATGTGCTCCCTCGATCACTTGTGCAGCGATTTCTGGCATTCTCTCGCTCTCGCCAAACGCCTAAGCCCCAACAAGAGGCAAGGCGACTTAGGTTAGATATCCCATCATGCAGGAGGGGGCTTTTTGGCTACCTGACTGCATCTGTCATCTCATTTGATATGCAACTTTGAGAGAGAGAGCGGGAGAAAGAGAAGAGACCATCCCCTACCAGAGCAGTGTCAAACTGTGTACATAGCAGGAGCCTATCTCTAAATCCCTAAATGAGTTTTCATGACCAGCCGTCCAGTAGACAAATGCCCTGCAAAGGGGAAGACTTCAGTTTTGTTTTGCATTATTTTCTTCCCCTTCATTAAATTCACTATAACATCACAGCAGCATCTCCCCATACGACGACGGCGGCGGGGTGTACGAGAGAACGGATTAACTCCGTGACAGAGGGGGGAAAATTAATCAACAACTTTGCCCGTGACGGGCTCCTCATCGTGTTTCGCAAACTGCGATCTTGTTTCGCTGACTTTCCAATAAAGGCAACGGCCCGTGATGCACCATCTGGGATTTATTACTTTATTCTGGAGAGGTTGTGGGGGGGGGGGGGGGGAGGAGGAATGGTGGGGCTTGAGGAATGGATGGATTACTCTTCGGTTATCGTAATATCGGTAAGCGCTAATTTTCTCCTCCAGCTTCCCTTCTCGTCCCCCATCCCCCACCCCCCCCCCCCCACCCCCACCCCGTCCTGTTCGGGAGGAGCTACTCCTGTGACAAATGACAAGCCAGGACACGGCTGGGTGGACGGAGACACAATCAATTCTTCATCGAGATGGGACATGTCGCAGGGTAAAAAAAAGGGAAAGAGATTGGGCCTTTACATCGTGGAAATAGATGTACCTCAGAGATCTAGCAAAGACTTCAGTGGGATCATGTTGTCATCCATTTATCCTCCTTTATTGCCACATTGTATGTTGTAAATTGTCCCATGGGTGACAACATCTCGTATCTCAAATATGCATTAATTTTTCAGTAGAGCAAACAAAACCCTACAAAAAGTAAGTTTGTTTTTGCAATTGGCATCAATACAGATGTCAAAATAACATAGAAACATTGCTTTGGATCATGTTAGTAATTGTTTGGTATAAAAACTCAAATCAGTATTTTCGAGTTCTCTAAAACTATTTTTGATATCAAGATTGAGGAAGGTTCTTTTAAAATACACAGCAATTCCAGAAAATCCATTTTTTTTCATGAAAAATACACATTCCATCAACTTGTTACTGACATATGGTTAGGGTAACATTATATCCTCTGCTTTCTGCAAGAGGCATAAAGTGAAGTGAAAATATGTGATTTTTAAAAAAGTATTTTCCTAATACTGTTGTCCATAATAATGTTGCAAAGTGTAGTAATCTCCTCATCCAGCGATGACGGCCCTGAAACTTTGAGAATCATAACTTCTGAATAGATGATTTGAGAAATGAGTTTTCAAGAAATGTGATGTCTCCCAACTTTGGCTCACAAAAAAACAAAGTTTTTCATTAGCATGGAAACAAGTTTCTGGATATGTTTACAAACAAGTTATTCTGTGAGTCTGAATTCCCTCGAGGACAGATGTAGACAGCCTGCTGCTTGTCGTCGCTGAATAAATTGGGATTCTCTGGGACCATGAAACTTTGTGTGGAGAAAGTGGCTGTAATTGGGGGAAAATCTATGGAGTGTGATCTCCCAAAAGGGCATCGCTGCAGGGAAGCGACCTCAGATGGCTTCAGGACATCTGTCATGGGGCTTTTTTTATTTCAGGCTTCAATGAACATCTCATAATGTATTTCATACCTTAAAGGTACTGTTTACCATTGGGAGCAGTGATATAACAAATGCTTGAGATATTACATTTGATGCATAAGTGCAGGTCAGTTGTATTAAGAGAACATCTTACCACATAAAAAATTTGCAATAAAATCTAAAATGTAAGGAGATATTACCATATTTCTCAATAAACCATAACTGTACGCGGGTGTAGTCTGGAAATATTTCTATTAGAACTATTGTTCATATCTTAATTATTCAACAATATTTAACATTGACCATACTGATTTAAATTTTTACACTGGTTGTTTCTATCCGTAACTCAAATTTTAGAACTATTTTGAAGCACTAAAGCTGGGTTTCTGCTTTATCTGCAAATGGTAAATAATGACTTTAAAGGGATACAAATATGAATGGAGAAGTAAAGAGAAGAAAATAAGATGAGGAAAAGGAGGAGGAGGAGGAGGATGAGGTAATAAGAGAAGATGAGCTTTAAAAGAAATAATCTTTATCAAAAAGTAACTTTATATGCTTTTATTAAGTGGCAGATAATTATGAACTCTAACTTGCTTTTCTTCTTGGATGGGTTCCTTTAAATACTAAAACTGGAATGACGAAACAGCTGCTGGTTGCCATGATAAAGAGAGGTGGCGGGTCAACCGACCCGGCTTGCACAGTGTTATGTTATGAGCAGACGTCATGTCAAGATTTCAGCAGAAATTCAAGCATATACACCTCTGTCTTTAAGAGTCAGAATCAAGTTCAATGATTATTTTCCTGTCCTAAAAAGGGTTGCTCTGCCTACACACTGCCAGTCTCCTCCGTGACAGGGTTAGACAAACAGGATATCGGCAGTGCAAAGATCTGAAAACATGCAAGCCCATCAAGAAGATCTTTAATGTGGAAGGATGGGATAATGGTCTCTTTGTCAGCCAACTCCACTCCTCAAATTGGCAACCACACCAATTCTCTGCCCCCACAGTGGTACACAGTCTGCCGATTTTTCCTCAATCACCTTCACATGTGGATGCGGCGATTTTCCTGAACAAAGATTCCTTTCACGCACAGATTCCATTCATAAACAGTACCTGGTAAATGCTATAACTGAAATATCAACCAACAAAACCTGGCCAGACACGACCGGCAGGTGAAGCAGATGTCAGAGGCATAAACATGACAGTGTGAGATTCTAAGACCACATTTGGGATCTGCTTTTGAATGATAAGAATTTTCACATGTTCTTATAGTGCTTCGATCCATGTAGGACCTTTGCACACAATGTATATTTCTTGATCATAGACATCTACAGGTATACATCAACCAATGCAATCACAATGTACACAAAATAGTGAAGAACCTGACTCACATTAACTGAAACTGAAATATTACTTCGCTTATCCTAAGACTCCCCTGAACACTGAGTGCAAGGAAAGTGATGCACTCAAGATTGTGCAGTGTCAAGTAAAGTGCGCCCTCTTGAGTTGACTGTACACACAGGCTTAATTCAGAAACAATCCTCACTGTTTACCATCTTACATCTGTGGACATCCAACCAGGCATATCCCTTTCAAGCTGGTGTCCTTCAACCATCTGTAATTTGTGCCCGAAGAAAGTCCTTGAGGATTGAACCTCATCAGAGAGATGTGTGTCACACAAAATTAGTCGTGTGAAATCAATGAGGCCACACTTCTAGAAAATAGATTATAATTAGATCCCTCAGTGCAGACTCAGTGGAATATTTGCATTAATGTTCTTTTAATATCCTATGTTTATTACCAGAAACTGCCGGAATATATTTCTCCATTATACTCTGTTCAGTAAGCTACATGGTGAATGGTATATTTTGCATTTAGCCTAGAGATCACTGTTTACGGTGAAAATACTTCACATTTTGATGACAAGACCACTTTTCTATTTTCTGTCTTTGGCGCTCATGAATATACGCGTGTCATGTTTGCCTGAACTCATTTATGGAAGTTTTTACCTGATGTGTGATAATAACAGTAGAGCAAGACAGGAAATTGTGCAGTCACAACAGCATTTAACAGCCAGGGTCATCAAGGGTGGGACCATGTGGGCCTTGACCTGTCCAGACATGGCCATTGAATGTGATGTACGAAATTACTAGCGGCTGTAAATACTTCTGATCACACTCAAAGCAGCAGTCATCATCCAGAGTGTGGTGTTCATGTATTTGAGGCACTCGCCCAGTCAAAAAGCGACATCTCAGAGGAACAAAACAAACGTTCTCCATCTCGCACGGAAAGCAGCATTCAGCAGGACAGAACAGAGAGCGAAACAAATCACCAACAACTAGAACACGACTGTGCGATGTTTCTCGTTAAAGATGATGCTCCTGGATTGCGAACTATTGACAAATGGGTTGAGCAGCGTGAAGAGCAATCGATCAATACAATTAAGTTGGATAGGGCTGCGGCGGATTGATTTTCCTTGGAAACAGAGCTACATACAGGGGGGATATTAAGGAGGAAGAGGCATGGGAGGAAGATGGGATTTTCCCAGAATTTACAAGTCTTCTTTTGTGTCCCTCTTTTAGAGGACAAGAGGGTAATGATTAACTGCTGCGGCGTGTTCAGAATTGATGCTGCTATTTGAACATTAGAGACTCATGAAAGAGAAAGAAGTGCTGTCAGGACGACCACTGTGATAATTCTATAATCTCCAATATTATCTTTCCCTCCCGTTTATTATCTCATTTGATTAAAAAAATAGATACTACTTTCAATGAAAGTATGGGTAAAGAGACTTGAGTCTTTCAACTAATCCTGCCATCTTCCTTGGGTGTTTGTTCTGCCCTTGCCTCATTTTTATCCTTCATCCTTTATCCTGTTTTAAAAAACTTGTTATCAGTAACAACTGCCACATTTCTATGACAAATTTGCTCTCATCCGATGAGATGCAAGGATTTCAATAGCTTATAACACCTATCCTAACTTGTTATTGATAACAAGCTTTATGAAACGGGGCCAAGATTTCATCTTTCTGGAGTTTCTCTTATTGCCATTCTATCATCTGCTACAGGAATGATGAAACGATCCTTAACCCATTGGGGACGGACTGATTTTGCTACAACACGCATTTCCCATAGACACCTGCCCGAGTATACTCGGGACTCATCCTTAACGGGTCAACCTGCCGAGGACGAGCTGATTTTGTTATCTATAACACGCCTTTTCCCACAGACGCCGGCCAAAGATTACTTGGGACTAGTCTACAATGGGTTAAGGTCTCCACTCGCTGCACGTGGGTGGCTAAACAGATGTGAAGATGACAATTCAGTGAGCTTTAAAGTGATGGTCTCTCCGCAGAATTTCTCTTAAAAATCCATTGGTGGATCTGGAGAAGTCAGCCATATTCTCTATGTTCAATATAGGTTTAGTTGCTACATAGGAAGAGATAGAGAACTGCACTCACCGGTTGCGGACTGAGGAGGGTCGGTTGTGACGTTGCGCCAGCCTGCTCTGCTCCGGCTTGCGCCGCGGCCGCTGCGGCCTGGGCCTGCGTGAACTGCTCCGCCGTCTGCGTGTAGCCTGGCGGCACTTCGCCCGGTTGTGAGGTGTACGTCGGGAGGGTTGGCTGCTCGCCGGGCTGGGCCTGCGGTGCTGGCGCCGGGGCCGGTGGGTAGGCTGCCGGTGGCTGCGCCCCGGGAAGGCTCTGCTGGTAGGCCTCCAGGCCGTTCTGTGGTGGGAACTGGGGTTGGTAGATGGAGGCTGGGGGAAGCTGTGGCTGGCCAGCCATCACTGACGGGTGCTGGTGAGAGGCAAAGAAGACAGGACGAGGTCCAACATTAATCAAGATGATCAAATTCACATCAAATCATACACAAATTCATAGACAATTTTCACTCAATCAAATTAATTTGTAACGTACACAACTGCTGACAATTAACAAGTGCAAATACAGTATAAGAAATAAGACAGGAAGTACAGCATGGAATAAATGATGCAGTTTACAACCTTGTAAATAACTAAGTGAACACTTGAGCATGAGAAACTCTGACTAATTTTGATCACATAAAAGGGGAGAAAAAGGAAAGGAAGCTGCCTAGATCCTTAAATGGATATCGCCGGGAGAAATTAGCGTCGCATTCTCTTGGTGCTCGGAGATGCGGTGACATGCAGTGACAGAGATATTGACTTCATGGTTTCATGGACAAATCCCCGTAATCCACTTCGGCCATCAAGGGGGGACCACTGAGAGAGACCGAGAGGGGAGGAGGAGGAGGAGGAGATTCTCAAAGATTCATGGAGTGAAGGAGGGCATCAGCTTGCGTTGCTCCGTATGTCCTTACTGTTGTACTCCTAAACAGCGCAGTGATCTAATTCAATTAACTCGGAAATGATATGCTGCTCAGTTTCTCCACACAAATGGTATGTTGGTTCCCCCACGAACTAGTCTGACCAACCTTCAATTATCGCCTCTCGACCCTCCTCTGGCTTGGAAAAAAAGTGACACGACGGGATGAGATGCATGCTCTCTTTCTCTCTTCCTCCGTCTGTCTACTCCTTCGTACCGAATAATTGGCTTCATGACCAGAATCCAGCATTAAGAATGCCCCTATCTGTCTAAAGCCCTAATTCATATCATGCGCTCAGCAAGAGTCCCGTCCAGGAACAATAATTTGGTGGGTAGAAATTAATTCCTTTCATCTTAATTCATGGCACTCATTAGCCTGGTAAAAATGGAATGTGTCTCTATAGAGCGCTCATGCACTGTGTTGCAAATGTGCTACAACTTTTTTTTTTAATTTGTTTTTGGCCATCTAATGACTTGCACTTTGAATTAGAGAAAGAGATAGATAGATAGACAGGGAGGTATATATTAGGAGAGAAAGAGAGAGAGAGCGAAGGAGAAGGGGAGGGAGAGGAGGAGAGAGCTTTGTACTTAATATCTTGGCTACTGTGAGAGAAGATACAATGCCAAACCTCATTACTGAAGAGAAATTACCAATATGCAATTTCATTTTCATTTTTATCATCCAGTCAGGTTTATGATTACAGGCAAGAGCGTCTTGAAGCAGTGAAACATTAAAAAACAAAAACAAAGAAAGGAGCAAAAAAGGACGACAAAATCCAGACAAATTCGCTGCATGTGCTGATTACTTGAATCCATGCCACCAAGAGTGATATATATGCGACATGCATTTTATGGCACTATTTGCTGCGTTTTCCATTGAGTATTATTGTAGACTTGGCGATGGTGTGTTTAGGCTAGAATACTAAGACAGAAAAGCTTGAATACATCACATGGTTTTTTGCCAATCCCTGTTGAAATGTGGCTGGTACCCAGTGGATGCTAAAATGTCAAAATGCACTCAGCGGTCTCTCGCTGAGAGTGCGATGGATGGGTTGGGGCTGAAGCAGCTTGTAAACATTACGAAAAGGCACGGCCATTAATGAACTCCGTCATTCACTTCTACTACATGTACGGGCACGGGCAACTCCACAAATATAAGATCGTGTGCATATTGCTGGGCAATTTTGAACGTATGTCCAAAAGAACACGGCAGTAACGGAACTAAATGTATAAGTTTCAATGAACATGTCACGCCGGTCGACCCTAACGAGATTTCAGCGACACGTCTTTTCAGCAACCACAATGAATACAGAGGTAATAAAAGTCATGCAATGTATTACTCCAACCATAATATTATAAACTTTATGTGTAAATGTAACTAGATTTTTCTCACACTTTTCATAGAAGATTGGCTAAGCAACATATACAAAGTGTTCTTGCCCACTGACTAATCTGTATTGATATTCCATATGAATAACAAGCAAAGAAACTGGTTAATAATGTACATGTAGGACCGCATCTATTGATCACACACAAACAAAATGGTGCATTAGTGCCTGCACACATCTGTTCAAGCATATTTTGGAGACATTTCTCTTGATAGAATTGCCAGAATCAAGTGTACAGAGTAGAGGTAGTGATGGTGGTGGTGGTTGGTGGTTGGGGGGGGGGGGGTGGAAATAGAAGAATGCTTAAAACACATGACCCATCACAGCAGCTGTGTGTCAAAAGAATGGCACTGATCGGTGTTGCAGGCATCTAATATTTTGAGCAGGTTGCTGGCAGAATTTCAAACCACACAACGAGCTAACGATTACAGACACTAGGAAAGCCACTGGCGTGTCAGCCATAGCTCTCTCACACTGAGACTTGAGAGGCAATGGAGGGGCTAGGAATTTTAGTCAAAGTTGTTTGCTGCCATCTGGTGGCCAATTGTCTACAGTGTATAGACATGGTTGACAAAAAAATTGTCTTCCTCACACACACATTGTAAGTGCACAGTGCCTCTAGCTGTGGTTCCAAGACCTATATAGGTTTACATGGCCATCTATTCTTTGATGAATGGTTCAAAACTAAAAGCCTCCTTGACTCCACTACTTATCACAGACAATACAAACAAAACAACAAAAGAACCACACTCTCCAGTGCCCTTCCCCACCACCAGATCCATTGAGATCATGCCTTTTAATCTTGAATGGATAAACCCTGCCTAATCTACCCTTAATCTCTCAAAGATGAGCTTAATCCATATGCCTGTTTACAAACAAGCTCCTTTGAGACATATAAAATAGTCCAAAGAGAGTGTGCCACAGTCACTGTACAAATACTATTATAGTCATTGAAAAACTGACCAGTGAATAAATCTGGCTGAGTCACTGCAGGTAGAGTCTCAGAGAGGTGGTTTTGATAGAAGAGGTCATTGGAGGTCACTTGTTTGCTCAGCCTCCTCCTGTCATCAATGCCATTATTACAATTTGGTTTATGATGAGACAAGAGGTAAAAATCACAATTTCTTCTTCACTACATTGCGGTCGAACCATGCAATAGTACACTAGTAGGGCATGGATACATTGCAAAGGAATGAGAAGACCTCATCTGGTGAAATGTACACATACCTGTACACACACACACACACACACACACACACACATAAACACACACACACACAAACACACACACACACAAACAAACAAACATTCACACATACACATCACATGCACACGCTGGAAAAATCACCATGGTAACACCTCCAATGTTGGCTAAACCCTCTCTGGAACACCGTTTCAAATCACTACTGAAATGTACAAGAACTACAAACTGGTTTCCCGTAGGAATGACAGAGTGTAGCACAAGCTTCACTAACACCTTTTTGAAGATGCGTTGGACATAAGGTTCAGCATGATGGGGACGGAAGGCGGCGCCTCGCCTCAGACAAGAGTCAATGATAAAGTCCATGGCGAACAGTAAGACCTTCCCAGCCAGCCAGACACCAACATCTATTCATAGGTATCAAAGCATTAAAAACCCAACAAACAAAACAAACAAACAAACAAACAAACAAACTGCAGTGCCCTGTGAGGATAGCTGTTCTGGAATGTGATAACTTCCAATGCTAAAGCATTCAAAGTGAAGATAGAGATAGACAGAGCTTGACCTTGAGCTCATCCCGTCTCATCACATCGCCACGAGTGAAGACATCACTAGTATCATGCTCCGCTGATGCCCCGACTTTTGAATTCCAGTAAATGTCTGCTGCAAAGGCAGAAAAAAATGTGGTTCAGATGGTAATGTCATTACCTTCTCCGCCATATGCTCACGGATGACACCACTGCTCTGTCTTGTTCCTCGGCCGGCCGTGTAAAACAGAGATGGAGGAGAAATGAGGTGGTAGGGTTGGGGTTGAAGGGGGGGGGGGGGAGAGGGTAGAGGTTTTGGAAGAGATGGGGGAGACACCGGATGAGGTACTTTCAGGGCCACTCGCTCGGCGGTGAAACAGGCGGGACGAGATTTTCCTTGTTATCGAGTCACCCAAGACGCAGACTTGGGAGAAGTCGTCTGCCACATCATCTCACGTGATGGAGATGGAGGCTGATGCTCGTTGTGGTGGAATGATGATGGGAAGGATGGAATCCCCACGGCAACCGGATGATCCGTCTCTAAAGAGAGACACTGGCACTAATTGTCTGGTGGAGGCATACATATATCTCCCTCAGCAGTGGCAATACACACAAAAAAGGGAGAGGATGAAAATGACAATAAAACGAACCTCTTGGAGTTCTACAAGATTGTTTCAGCGCTGCCAGCCATTATGAAACAAAAGGTAGAAGCATCGCGGGATGCTGCGGTCGGCGGAGCTGCGAGATGCGGAGGTACCCTTATACAAATCTGTAAAGCATGCCTCGCAAGCTTGCCGCAAGCTTGCGGATTAGCTTGCCACAAGCTTGCGGGCCAGATCTTGGCAAGCTTGCGGCAAGCTTGCGGCAAGCTTGCGGCAAGCTTGCAGCAAGCTTGCAGGGTTCCAAATATTTAAATGAGCTGCCGAAAATTTGCATACTAGCTTGCTGCAACCTTGCAGGGCTAGCTCACATACCTGCAAGCTTGCACAAAGTTTTTAGCTTGCCGCAAGCTTGCCGGCCAGCTCACTGCAAGCTTGCCGGCCAGCCTGTGGCAAGCTTGCAGCAAGCTTGCAGCAAGCTTGCAGGGTTCCAAATATTTAAATGAGCTGCTGCAAATTTGCATACTAGCTTGCTGCAACCTTGCAGGGCTAGCTCACATACCTGCAAGCTTGCACAAAGTTTTTAGCTTGCCGCAAGCTTGCTGGCTAGCTCACTGCAAGCTTGCGGGCCAGTCTGTGGCAAGCTTGCGGCAAGCTTGCAGGGTTCCAAATATTCAAATGAGCAGCCGCAACCTAACATGCTAGCTTGCTGCAACCTTCCAGGGCTAGCTGACCTGCAAGCTGGCACAAAGTTTGAAACCTTGCATATTAGCTTGCCGCAACCTTGCAGGGCTACTGGTAGCTGACCTGCAAATTTGCAGTCTTGTGTATTGACTTCTGGCAACCTTGCAGGGCTAGCTGACCTGCAAGCTTGCAGGGAGTTTGCAACCTTGTGTGCTATGCCACCAGTTCGCGGAATGCTTGCTGCTAAGCTTGTCGCAAGCCTTTGCAAGCTTAGTTTTTTAAAGAAATTAAGAAATTTGATTACTATAGAGCGCTCGCACAGGAGACCCGTTCGAGCACTTGAAGAGTTTGTTCGCAAAAACCAATAAGTCCATTTTTGAAGATTTTGAAGTACGGTTTCTGTTATAAAGTACAAATTATACCCTTAAAATGATATATTGGTCCTTACATATAAAGGTACATTTTTGAAGTTACGGTCAAAAGAAGCAAAAATTTCCTTATTATTCTCTTTATTTTTCTTGACCTTTAATCGCAAATATCTCCATTTGGTAAATATGGACTTATCGGTTTTTGCGAACAACTCTTCACATACATTGTATCCCCTGAACCAATCTCCCATTCCCCATCTGGATTACTTTAGGCCAGAATGTTGTATAATATGGCAACTGTCGCAGGATACAATAAAATCTGACAAGAAATGAGGCTGGTATATAGCACATACAAGGAATATAACATGTCATCCTATAAAAGTTTGAACAATGAGAGCACTGGCAATGAACATTTTTGTTACCTAGAATAACTCCCCATAAACCTCAATAGCAAGTTTGAACAAAATTCAACAAGAAATGTGGCTGATAGAGCATGCACAAGAAATGTGACTGGCATCTAAGTTGGAGCACTGAGGGCACCACCACCACAAGCTGTTGTGTCCTACATGTACATGTACAATGATCATTCGTTTACCGATCCTTAGCAAGTCTGAATAATTAAATCCCATAAGAATTGAGGTTACATGTAGTACCATACAGCACATACAAGAAATATGACATATCCTTAAAAGTTGGAACAATGAGGACGCTGTCAATGAAAACTTTTGTTACCGGTACCTAGAATAACCCCCCACAAAACCTCCATAGCAAGCCTGAATAAAATCTGACGAGAAATGTCGCTTCTAAATAGCTTACGAATAGAGCATATATACAAGATATGTGACATGGCCTCCAAGTCGGAACACTGAAGGCGCTGTCACCACAAACTGTTATGTGTCCTTCATGTACAATGTAGATTGACCACCCGCACCTCCTTTAAAATAGCAAGTCTGAGTAAAATCCAGTGAGTAACGATCAAGTCATTGCATAAATATTTAAGCATTTTTGCAAATTTTGACATGGTCAGGGTGACCTTTGAACCTGTAAAAGCTAGAACAGTGAGGGCAGCATTATCAATACACTGTAGGTATAGGTGTATAGATTTGACTATGATACCTTTACGTACCAAATTTGAAAAAAATCGGTCGAGAAACAAGGCCAGCATCACACACACAAGCAGACCCTGTTGAATTTACCTTTTCATGTATAAAGACGGAACAAGCGAGGGCACCACCACCAAAAACAATAGGCACCTTGATTTCACTATGATGCACCTTTTTGCCAAATTTGAAGAAAATCTAATAAGAAATGTGGCTGATAGAGCACACACAAGAAATGTGACATGGCATCCAAGTCGGAACACTGAGGGCGCCATCACCACAAACTGTTGTGTCCTTCATGTAGAATGACCACCCATACACCTCCTTAGCAAGTCTGAATAAAATCCGTTGAGTAACAATCAAGTTATTGCATATATAAGCACATTTGCAAATTTTGACATGATCAGGGTGACCTTTGACCCTGTGAGGGCAGCATTATCAATAGGTATACACGTAGGTGTATAGATTTGACTATGATACATTAATACATAGGCCTACCAAATTTGAAAAAAAAAATCGGTCAAGAAACAAGGCCAGCGTACGTTGCACACACAAGCAGACCCTGTTAAATTGACCTTATTTTCATGTATAAAGACAGAACAAGCGAGGGCGCCATCACCAGAAACAACAGACATCTTCGTTGTACCATAATACACCTTCATGCCAAATTTAAAGATGATCTACGAAGAACTGCAGCCAGTAGAGCGCTCTCACAAGAAAATCTCTGTGGCGGACGCGGATGCAGCGGACGCAGCGGTGCAACGAGGCCAAATCCATAGTATCCTCCGAACTCTGTTCGGGGGATACAATTAGGAAATTCAATTGAAATTTGCACAAAAGTGAAACATAAAAAAAAAGGATGAAGTATAAATAATACACTCAAATCTGTTATACATTATTCATTTATTTTACTATTAAAAAAAAAAGAGGTATGCAGAATGTACCGGTATTGAGTTATATGTAACAATAAAAATACCTGTTAATACACACACAAATTACAATGGGTGGGACTGTATTGCACATTTAGGGGAAGTTACTATGATTACTTTGTTAAAATGTGTAGATTATTGAGGTTTATGGGGAATGAAAATATGGTGAAGTTATTCAGCATGTTAATGCATGCAGTTAGTTATAATAGTATTAATCAATTTCATACCTTTAACAGAATTATTGTCCTTAAATCTAAGCTGCACACAGAAACAGTCAAACCGCCATTTTGAATTTCAGAGTGAACAAAGTAACTTTCTTTTTTGTAACTGAGAGGGCACCAGGCAATTTTCTCTATCAATTAACCTATAAGCTTGCGACAAGCTTGCGACAAGCTTGCGACAAGCTTGCAAAGATTTTGATTGTGGCCATACAGTTGCAGTAAGCTTGCGGTAAGGTTGCAGAATTTGCTCTAACAATTTACCCACGAGCTTTAGCTTGGGACAAGCTCACGAAGATTTTGACTGCATTTTGCATGCTTGCGAAGTTCTAACCCGCAAGCTTGCAGCAAGCATGCAAAGATTTTGATAGCTTGCGACACAATCTGCAAGCTTGCGATTATTTTTGCAATCATATCTGCGACCTTGCAATCGTCCACAAGCTAATGGTAAGTTGCTGCAAGCTTACCGCAAGCTTGCAGCAAGCTTACCGCAAGCTTGCAGCAAGCTTACCAGGGGATGCCAAGTTTGTATCATGCTTG